>NC_136261.1:171201142-171801142 GCF_964187855.1 Myxine glutinosa
TCCGTAACAATATATTATCTTCTATCTATCTATACATATAAAAGAAAGTTTTTGTTTGTTTGTTTGTTTGTCTGCACGAGCTAATCTCTTGAACGGTGAAAGATAGGAGGAAACCTCTGAAAAACAAATGTTGGGACAGGCCCCGAGAAGGTTATAGGCTCGGTGGTGAGGCCGGTCGAGGCCGCCTCAGCCGGGCTGGGCCCATTTCGCAATTAAAAGCTGCGCTGAATTATAGTAGTCAATCTTCTACGGCCATGAGTAAAAGATGAATTATAGTAGTAAATTCATTAAAAAAGAACCTGGGCAACGCCGGGGGCTTTCGGCTAATATATATATATATATATATATATATACTAGCCGCCGGGTGCATTCGGCTAGTATATATATATATATATATATATATATATATATATATATATATATATATATATATATATATATATATATATATATATTGTTACGGCCGCGGTTAAAGATGTTATTTACCGAGCGGTTGGTATTACCGCGACCGAACAGTTATTCCCCGACTAATACCCGATTTGCCCCAAACTTTGGCCGGATCGCGCCACCGCTATTCAATCGGGAAAACTCTAAAGCGACCGAATGCAAAGAGGAAAACGAAGGCAAAGAAAGGTTTGGAAATACTACTAAATTTATTTACTATTCACACACATAAGCAAAAAGACAGCAGTCACGTTTATTTACAAGCACATGAGACGCAGGTGACACAGTGAAAATACTAGCTTATACAGACTTATTGTTACTACTGTTACGTGGTCCCCTCGGTGACTACCTGGTCTCGGTGACCCCCGGACCGGGAGAGGACCTTCGCCAGAAAGTAGTATTATATATATGCGCTTTCACAACGCAATCCCTATGAATTCCACCCAAGAGAAACTGATGTGCAATGATATATTTCCAGGGTAAGGATATCATACGATTTCAATGATACAATCACGGATATTCCCCGAGCAATCAACAACAAACAACCATCAACAATTCCCAATCCACAATCAATTCCCTATATGATTAAGATGGCCATCTTATATATGTGTGTCCACTTCTGTACTCACGACCCCCTTTTGGTCTCTGCCCCTCACAATGTCTCTGGGCCCCTCCTGACCGAGATGCTGGTCGGCGTCGCCGCACTCGGGCGGTTGAACGAACCCCGGGTGGACGTGTTTCCACCGGGCAGGTATCGTACCAGGCACCGCGGCTGCAGCCCCTCGTGGCCACGCGAAGCGGGTACGGTAAAGCAAGCCAAAAGCCCCACGCCGCTTGCAAGGCGTGTTAGGCCCCAACGTGCGACCCGTACGCGTCTGTTTAGACGGTGCCGCGAACGGTGCCAGACGCGGGGTCGATGCACGGCCCCACGTCAACTTGACGTCTCCACCGGGTAGGTACACGTCCCGGTAACTCCTCTCGCCAGACGGGCTTCGGAACGCCGCTTTTCCACGCAGCACAACGCCGCTTTTCCACGCAGCGCAAGGTCGATCCCACCTTTCGTCGGAGCGGGGCGAGGAAGAATAATAATCGTCGCTCTTCTTCCTCGTGTCTTTTCCTCTTCCGTTTCCGGTCACTTCCGTTTCCGGACACTTTTCAGAAGGGCTCCTGACCCTCCAACCACAACAACCCTTAATCTATTACACATGGATAAGCAAAGACCTGAATGGTAATTCACATACATTCACATAAATATGTAACACTCCCCCCCTTCAAGAAAGAAAGTTTGAACCCAGCGAAAACTTTCTTTGCCGGCCAATTTGGAGAAACAAACCAGATAACTCAACCCCCCCACATTATCAGTTCCCCCCAGGCACAGTTATCACTTAAAAATAAAGCAACCAAAATTTCACCACAACCCCTCCAGATTACTCCCTCTGGACTAAGCACCAGCAACGACATTGTCCCTGCCAAATCAAACTCCATCTCATGACCCTCTGACTTTGACCGTCAGTTTCTTGTGAATGAAGGTTAAAGGGGTGATCAAAGATCCAAAGTTAAGCAACTCGATAGCACTTTTTCCGGGAGGCCAAGCCGAGTATTCACTACATGGATGCCTTTAGGAACGTGGAGTTCACGGTTAGTCCGTGCAGGAAAGTTCTCTACATGGGCGCCTTGAGGAACGGCGTTCACGGTTAATCTGTGTAGGAATCTTGGCTCGGCGGCTCCGCCGCATTCAGTGCTTCAACTTCTCAGAACTTCCCTAATAATTAGGGTGGGACCACTTGTCCCTGTAGTCCCATGAATAGCGGTCTCCTTCTCGGCCACTACTTTGCCAATCCTTCCTTCGGGAGCGGCCGTAACTCAGGGAGCCTCCATAATAATATTGATTGCGGCCACCACCAAAACTACCGCCCAGTTGTCCTCTCCTGTAGACCTCTCGACGCCTACGAAATGCCTTCCCTACTGTTATGGTCCGACCCTCCAAATCCTTGCCATTCCAATTCTTCTCTGCCTCTCTGGCGTCTTTTGTGCTGGCAAACGTGACAAAGCCGAACCCTCTTGACTGTTGCGTTTCCCAGTCTCTTACCAACCGCACTTCCACCAGCGGCCCATATCTGTTGAAGACAGAGGTCAGAACTTCTTCCTCTGTTTTGAAGTTCAGTCCCCCTACAAATAACTTAGCACTTTTGTCGCCATCCCGAGCTGGTGTGGTGTTATTTTCCCTGCTGGGCTCTTTACCAACCCTCAGGTTACCATAAACTTGACCCCCGGCCAAATCATTCCCGATAACCACAGATACCCCCTCTACAGGAAGCGTGGCTTGTAAACCGACGGTGACCGGTCCTGACACCAAATCGGACTCCAAATGGATGACATGAAGGGGAGCACTAACACCGCCCCCGATCCCCTGTAAACGAACACTATCCCCCGTTGCCGTCTCCTCGGACCATGGCAAAATGCCTTCAAGCATTAAAGATTGATGTGCCCCTGTGTCCCTCAATATCCTAACCGGTTTCCGGTTAGTCGAGGCTCCATCCCGTGACACAAACCCCTCTGAAATAAATGGTTGGTAACCCTTTTGATGGCGATTTCTCACAATGGCCATTGCATTTGGAGTCGTAATAGTCGGACTCCGCTCTGGGTCTTCCCTTTTCATGCGGTAACAACTGGACATCAAGTGTCCAGGTTTCTTGCAAAAAGCGCAAGTAGGCCCGGAGGAAAAACTCGTGGTCTGCCTCGGGCCCCCCGAACTATAAGTTTGTCTTGGGCCCGCATCCCTCTGATTTCGAACAGGTGGGGTATCATAGTTGTCCCCATAATCATCTCGAGGCCGCCGCCATGTAAGGTCGTTCTCCGCACCGGGTGTTCCATAACTCCCCTGCTGAAGTCTAGGCGAGGAGTTAGGTTTGTGGACCCCTATTCGGTGGGTTAAGGCATAATCATCTGCCATGGTGGCTGCGTCCCACAACTTTGGTACTTTCTTTTCCTGCAGGTACACTTTGATGTCCTCGTGGACACACTGCTGGAATTCCTCCACCAGGATCAAGTCCCGCAAGGTTTCGAAGTCTTTCCCGACTCCTTTTCACTGAACGGTGGAACCAGCCTCACATGTCTGCCCACATCCCAGGTCTTCTGGTTAGGTGTCGACCCCGTCAGCAAGGGTGGTGCCTCTCCCCGTTCTCTCATTAACTCCAGCTCCTTGAATTTGATTTCTTGCTGAAGCTCCATGTCACGTTCCTTTAATTCCCTTTCCGCTTTTCTCTCCTCTGCTTCGAGGTCCCTTGCAGCTCTCCTCTCCTCTGCTTTTCTCCCTTCTAACCTTTCCTGGAGTTCTCGTTCCACTCTCCTTTCCTCTGCTTGTTTCTCTTCTCTCCTCGCTTCTGCTTTCCTTTCTTCTTCTTTTAACCTTTCCTGGAGTTCTCGTTCCACTCTCCTTTCCTCTGCTTGTTTCTCTTCTCTCCTCGCTTCTGCTTTCCTTTCTTCTTCTTTTACCCTTTCCTGGAGTTCTCGTTCCACTCTCCTTTCCTCTGCTTGTTTCTCTTCTCTCCTATCTTCTGCTTTCCTTTCCTCTTCTGATCTTTCCTTTTCGGCTTTCCTTTCTTCTTCTGCTCTTTCCTTTTCTGCTTTCCTTTCTTCTTCTGCTCTTTCCTTTTCTGCTTTCCTTTCTTCTTCTGCTCTTTCCTTTTCTGCTTTCCTTTCTTCTTCTTTAATCCGTTCCTGGCTCCGTAATTGCAACTCCAGTTTCCGGAGCTCAACATCTTCTGGTTCTTCGGGTAGCCACTCCCAGGCTAACTCGTCCCACGTTCCTAATCCCACCATAGATTGTATCACCGTGGCCTGCAACTCTGCCTTCCTCAAATTAGTTCGGACCTCCAAGTTAAAATGTTTGGCCAATTTCAAGAGGTCCGACTTTAGTAACGCTCGGAACTGTGCCTCACTCGGGGTTACCACAAAGTTCTGTGCCACAAACGCCATGGTGCCTATCGTTAACACCTGTTAACCTTCACCCAAGACTTTACCCCAATTTCTCAAAAAAATTTACCAATTAATAATTAATTAATTAATTTTAATTAATAAAAAACTATTATTTTATTATGTTATACAATTTTAAATCCCGGACGTAGACCCAATTGCGAAACCGCAAATCGTAATTTGGACGAGCCCCCAATTCTGTTACGTGGTCCCCTCGGTGACTACCTGGTCTCGGTGACCCCCGGACCGGGAGAGGACCTTCGCCAGAAAGTAGTATTATATATATGCGCTTTCGCAACGCAATCCCTATGAATTCCACCCAAGAGAAACTGATGTGCAATGATATATTTCCAGGGTAAGGATATCATACGATTTCAATGATACAATCACGGATATTCCCCGAGCAATCAACAACAAACAACCATCAACAATTCCCAATCCACAATCAATTCCCTATATGATTAAGATGGCCATCTTATATATGTGTGTCCACTTCTGTACTCACGACCCCCTTTTGGTCTCTGCCCCTCACAATGTCTCTGGGCCCCTCCTGACCGAGATGCTGGTCGGCGTCGCCGCACTCGGGCGGTTGAACGAACCCCGGGTGGACGTGTTTCCACCGGGCAGGTATCGTACCAGGCACCGCGGCTGCAGCCCCTCGTGGCCACGCGAAGTGGGTACGGTAAAGCAAGCCAAAAGCCCCACGCCGCTTGCAAGGCGTGTTAGGCCCCAACGTGCGACCCGTACGCGTCTGTTTAGACGGTGCCGCGAACGGTGCCAGACGCGGGGTCGATGCACGGCCCCACGTCAACTTGACGTCTCCACCGGGTAGGTACACGTCCCGGTAACTCCTCTCGCCAGACGGGCTTCGGAACGCCGCTTTTCCACGCAGCGCAACGCCGCTTTTCCACGCAGCGCAAGGTCGATCCCACCTTTCGTCGGAGCGGGGCGAGGAAGAAGAATAATCGTCGCTCTTCTTCCTCGTGTCTTTTCCTCTTCCGTTTCCGGTCACTTCCGTTTCCGGACACTTTTCAGAAGGGCTCCTGACCCTCCAACCACAACAACCCTTAATCTATTACACATGGATAAGCAAAGACCTGAATGGTAATTCACATACATTCACATAAATATGTAACACTACCCAGGGACAAGACAAAAGACAGACTACGAGCACACTTACACGGGGAATGATGATAGGGATGGCAGGTGGGTGGCTGGTGGATGGCTGGCGGGATAGGGAGGTCCAACTAGTTCTGCAGCTGATCGACTCGTGGGCAGCCGCCGCTCCTTCGCGGCCCTGCTCCAAACTGCCGTCCAGGCCTCACGCTGCTGTGGCTGCAGTTTCGGTGGCTCCAGCTGCAGCAAATGCAGTTTCAGTGGCTCGAGCTGCAGCAAGTGCAGTTTCGGTGGCTCGAGCTGCAGTGAGTGCAGTTTCGGTGGCTCGAGCTGCAGTTCAACCCTGGACTTCTCGTCTCTCTATCGTCAAAGCTCATCTCCCTTGTCTCTTTGGGAACGCCCTGCCTGCGGGTTATATAGGCCCCACCCCTCAACCTTCGCGAACCTCCTCGATGTTTCTTTCCACACCCTCTCCAAGTCCAACCCCTTGTTCGTGGTTGGTTGAGTGGGGCTGACTCACTCCTCCCCTCTATGACGAGGTGGGGACCCGCCTTTCTTCCCCAACCCTGCCTCGTGGTCAATGGCGGCAATTGGAGCGGAGGTAGTTTCCAATCGACGAAAAGGGGGAATGGAGGTTTTGGGAATGGGAATGAAGGGAATCTATCTCTTCCACTTGGTGCAATGGAGTACTTCTATTAATGGGAGACACAGCCTTACCCTAAAACACAGAATAAGATATAACTATCGAACAGGGGTATTCTATGATTGGCTGACGTGTGCTTGTGGACTAATTATGGGACGCCCTTTTGACCTTTACACAGCTCCGGAGGCAGGAGGCGCAGACTCAAGCAATATTCATCACCAATTTACCACAATACAACACAATCAAAAAAATACAGTCCTCATATCCGCAACAATATATATATATATATATATATATATATATATATATATATATATATATATATATATATATATATATATATATATATATATATATATATATCTGTGTGTGTATATATATATCCACATAAACATGAATGTGTATTAAACCAACCAAGAATAAGGAGACGGCTTGGTCCATGAGTCCATGAGCTCCTTGTTGGGGGAGAAGATGGATTCTTCAGGACTAGGGAAAGTTCCTTTAAATGGAGCAAGGATAAGGAGATGGATTGGTTCATGAATCGTGGTTCCTTGCTTGGGTTAAGATGGATGCTTCAGGACTGGGGAAGGCTCCATTCCATTCAGTCTTATAGACGCGCAAGTGGAGGTGATGACCAGTATATAGACAACACATATATAGTCTTATAGACAACACACACACACACACACACACACACACACACACACACACACACACACACACACACACACACACACACACACACACACACACGTCTCCCGCTAATTAACAAGACTGATACTTTAGATGCTGGAAAATCTTCTACAATAAGATTACAGCCAATGGTACTTAGTTAGACACAAGAGAACGCAATATTAGCCAATAATTCCCTGGACATAACAACACCACACGCACAAAATGTGTAAAATTTAATCCTTTGTACTAACTTCATTGTTCACATTAATAACTTAACATCCACATCCTTTCCTTTATTATGACGAACTTACAAAACCGATTTACACTTTCGGCAGGACATCGACAGGGCCTTTATCCAAGAGATACCGACATGGTGAGATCTTTAACAAGCGCAAACAAAATGCAGTTTGCCGATGCCAAAGATCACACAATTCACACTCAGCCCACATCCCTGATTACATGATCATAACCACATGGCCGCTGATTGCATGATCATAACCACATTGCCTACATGGCCGCTGACTACATGATCATAACCACATTGCCTACATGGCCGCTGACTACATGATCATAACCACATTGCCTACATGGCCGTTGACTACATGATCATAACCACATTGCCTACATGGCCGCTGACTACATGATCATAACCACATTGCCTACATGGCCGCTGACTACATGATCATAACCACATTGCCTACATGGCCGCTGACTACATGATCATAACCACATTGCCTATATGGCCGCTGACTACATGATCATAACCACATTGCCTACATGGCCGTTGATTACATGATCATAACCACATTGCCTACATGGCCGCTGCCTACATGATCATAACCACATTGCCTACATGGCCGCTGATTACATGATCATAACCACATTGCCTACATGGCCATTGATTACATGATCATAACCACATTGCCTACATGGCCGCTGATTGCATGATCATAACCACATTGCCTACATGGCCGTTGATTACATGATCATAACCACATTGCCTACATGGCCGCTGACTACATGATCATAACCACATTGCCTACATGGCCGCTGACTACATGATCATAACCACATTGCCTGCATGGCCGTTGATTACATGATCATAACCACATTGCCTACATGGCCGCTGCCTACATGATCATAACCACATTGCCTACATGGCCGCTGATTACATGATCATAACCACATTGCCTACATGGCCGCTGATTACATGATCATAACCACATTGCCTACATGGCCGCTTATTACATGATCATAGCCACATTGCCTACATGGCCGCTGATTGCATGATCATAACCACATTGCCTACATGGCCGCTGCCTACATGATCATAACCACATTGCCTACATGGCCGTTGATTACATGATCATAACCACATTGCCTACATGGCCGCTGCCTACATGATCATAACCACATTGCCTACATGGCCGCTGACTACATGATCATAACCACATTGCCTACATGGCCGCTGATTACATGATCATAACCACATTGCCTACATGGCCGCTGATTGCATGATCATAACCACATTGCCTACATGGCCGCTGATTGCATGATCATAACCACATTGCCTACATGGCCGCTGATTGCATGATCATAACCACATTGCCTACATGGCCGCTTATTACATGATCATAGCCACATTGCCTACATGGCCGCTGATTGCATGATCATAACCACATTGCCTACATGGCCGCTGATTACATAATCATAACCACATTGCCTACATGGCCGCTGATTACATAATCATAACCACATTACCTACATGGCCGCTGTTTACATAATCATAACCACATTGCCTACATGGCCGCTGATTGCATGATCATAACCACATTGCCTACATGGCCGCTGATTACATGATCATAACCACATTGCCTACATGGCCGCTGATTACATAATCATAACCACATTGCCTACATGGCCGCTGATTACATGATCATAACCACATTGCCTACATGGCCGCTGATTGCATGATCATAACCACATTGCCTACATGGCCGCTGATTACATGATCATAACCACATTGCCTACATGGCCGCTGATTGCATGATCATAACCACATTGCCTACATGGCCGCTGATTACATGATCATAACCACATTGCCTACATGGCCGCTGATTGCATGATCATAACCACATTGCCTACATGGCCGTTGATTACATGATCATAACCACATTGCCTACATGGCCGCTGCCTACATGATCATAACCACATTGCCTACATGGCCGCTGACTACATGATCATAACCACATTGCCTACATGGCCGCTGACTACATGATCATAACCACATTGCCTACATGGCCGCTGATTACATGATCATAACCACATTGCCTACATGGCCGTTGATTACATGATCATAACCACATTGCCTACATGGCCGCTGCCTACATGATCATAACCACATTGCCTACATGGCCGCTGATTACATGATCATAACCACATTGCCTACATGGCCGCTGACTACATGATCATAACCACATTACCTACATGGCCGCTGATTACATGATCATAACCACATTGCCTACATGGCCGCTGATTGCATGATCATAACCACATTGCCTACATGGCCGCTGATTGCATGATCATAACCACATTGCCTACATGGCCGCTGATTGCATGATCATAACCACATTGCCTACATGGCCGCTTATTACATGATCATAGCCACATTGCCGACATGGCCGCTGATTACATAATCATAACCACATTGCCTACATGGCCGCTTATTACATGATCATAGCCACATTGCCGACATGGCCGCTGATTACATAATCATAACCACATTGCCTACATGGCCGCTGATTACATAATCATAACCACATTACCTACATGGCCGCTGTTTACATAATCATAACCACATTGCCTACATGGCCGCTGATTGCATGATCATAACCACATTGCCTACATGGCCGCTGATTACATGATCATAACCACATTGCCTACATGGCCGCTGATTACATAATCATAACCACATTGCCTACATGGCCGCTGATTACATGATCATAACCACATTGCCTACAAGGCCGCTGATTGCATGATCATAACCACATTGCCTACATGGCCGCTGATTACATGATCATAACCACATTGCCTACATGGCCGCTGATTGCATGATCATAACCACATTGCCTACATGGCCGCTGATTACATAATCATAACCACATTGCCTACATGGCCGCTGATTGCATGATCATAACCACATTGCCTACATGGCCGCTGATTACATGATCATAACCACATTGCCTACATGGCCGCTGATTACATAATCATAACCACATTGCCTACATGGCCGCTGATTACATGATCATAACCACATTGCCTACATGGCCGCTGATTACATGATCATAACCACATTGCCTACATGGCCGCTGATTACATAATCATAACCACATTGTCTACATGGCCGCTGATTACATGATCATAACCACATTGCTTGCATGGCCACTGATTACATGATCATAACCACATTGCTTGCATGGCCACTGGTTACATGATCATAACCACATTGCCTGCATGGCCACTGGTTACATAATCATAACCACAATGCCTGCATGGCCACTGGTTACATAATCATAACCACATTGCCTGCATGGCCACTGGTTACATGATCATAACCACATTGCCTGCATGGCCACTGGTTACATAATCATAACCACATTGCCTGCATGGCCACTGGTTACATAATCATAACCACAATGCCTGCATGGCCACTGGTTACATGATCATAACCACATTGCCTGCATGGCCACTGGTTACATGATCATAACCACATAGCCTGCATGGCCACTGGTTACATGATCATAACCACATAGCCTGCATGGCCACTGGTTACATGATCATAACCACATAGCCTGCATGGCCACTGGTTACATGATCATAACCACATAGCCTGCATGGCCACTGGTTACATGATCATAACCACATAGCCTGCATGGCCACTGATTACATGATCATAACCACATAGCCTGCATGGCCACTGGTTACATGATCATAACCACTTTGCCTGCATGGCCACTGGTTACATAATCATAACCACAATGCCTGCATGGCCGCTGATTACATGATAACAATCACATAGCCTGCATGGCCACTGGTTACATGATCATAACCACATTGCCTGCATGGCCACTGGTTACATAATCATAACCACATTGCCTGCATGGCCACTGGTTACATGATCATAACCACATTGCCTGCATGGCCACTGGTTACATGATCATAACCACAATGCCTGCATGGCCACTGGTTACATAATCATAACCACATTGCCTGCATGGCCACTGGTTACATGATAATAACCACATAGCCTGGATGGCCGCTGATTACATGATAACAATCACATAGCCTGCATGGCCGTTGATTACTTGATCATAACCACATAGCCTGCATGGCCGCTGATTACATGATAACAATCACATAGCCTGCATGGCCGATGATTACTTGATCATAATCACATAGCCTGCATGGCCGTTGATTACTTGATCATAACCACATAGCCTGCATGGCCGCTGATTACATGATAACAATCACATAGCCTGCATGGCCGATGATTACTTGATCATAATCACATAGCCTGCATGGCCGATGATTACTTGATCATAACCACATAGCCTGCATGGCCGCTGATTACATGATAACAATCACATAGCCTGCATGGCCGTTGATTACTTGATCATAACCACATAGCCTGCATGGCCGCTGATTACATGATAACAATCACATAGCCTGCATGGCCGTTGATTACTTGATCATAACCACATAGCCTGCATGGCCGCTGATTACATGATAACAATCACATAGCCTGCATGGCCGATGATTACTTGATCATAATCACATAGCCTGCATGGCCGTTGATTACTTGATCATAATCACATAGCCTGCATGGCCGATGATTACTTGATCATAACCACATAGCCTGCATGGCCGCTGATTACATGATAACAATCACATAGCCTGCATGGCCGTTGATTACTTGATCATAACCACATAGCCTGCATGGCCGCTGATTACATGATAACAATCACATAGCCTGCATGGCCGTTGATTACTTGATCATAATCACATAGCCTGCATGGCCACTGGTTACATGATCATAACCACATAGCCTGCATGGCCACTGGTTACATGATCATAACCACTTTGCCTGCATGGCCACTGGTTACATAATCATAACCACAATGCCTGCATGGCCACTGGTTACATAATCATAACCACATTGCCTGCATGGCCACTGGTTACATGATCATAACCACTTTGCCTGCATGGCCACTGGTTACATAATCATAACCACAATGCCTGCATGGCCACTGGTTACATGATCATAACCACATTGCCTGCATGGCCACTGGTTACATGATCATAACCACAATGCCTGCATGGCCACTGGTTACATAATCATAACCACATTGCGTGCATGGCCACTGGTTACATGATAATAACCACATAGCCTGGATGGCCGCTGATTACATGATAACAATCACATAGCCTGCATGGCCGTTGATTACTTGATCATAACCACATAGCCTGCATGGCCGCTGATTACATGATAACAATCACATAGCCTGCATGGCCGATGATTACTTGATCATAATCACATAGCCTGCATGGCCGTTGATTACTTGATCATAATCACATAGCCTGCATGGCCGATGATTACTTGATCATAATCACATAGCCTGCATGGCCGTTGATTACTTGATCATAATCACATAGCCTGCATGGCCACTGGTTACATGATCATAACCACATAGCCTGCATGGCCACTGGTTACATGATCATAAACACATAGCCTGCATGGCTACTGGTTACATGATCATAAATACATAGCCTGCATGGCCGTTGATTACTTGATCATAATCACATAGCCTGCATGGCCACTGGTTACATGATCATAACCACATAGCCTGCATGGCCACTGGTTACATAATCATAAACACAGCCTACGTGGCTGCTAATTACATGATCATGACCACATATCCTACATGGCCACTGATTACATGATCATAAACACATAGCCTTCATGGCTACTGGTTACATGATCATAAACACATAGCCTGCATGGCCGCTAATTACATGATCATAAACACATAGCCTGCATGTCCGCTAATTACATGATCATAAACACATATTCTACATGGCCGCTAATTACATGATCATGACCACATATCCGACATGGCCACTGATTACATGATCATAAACACAAAGCCTGCATGGCCGCTGATTACATGATCTTGACCACATATCCTACCTGGCCGCTAATTACATGATCATGACCACATATCCAACATGGCCACTGATTACATGATCATAAACACATAGCCTGCATGGCCGCCGATTACATGATCATGACCACATAGCCTACGTGGCCACTGATTACATGATCATAAACACATAGCCTACATGGCCACTGATTACATGATAACAATCACATAGCCTGCATGGCCACTGATTACATGATCATAACCACATAGCCTACATTGCCACTGATTACATGATCATAACCACATTGCCTATATGTCCGCTGGTTACATGATCATAAACACATATCATACATGACCGCTGATGCACACAACCAATGATCGGTGTGTTGTTCTCATTTTAATCAACGAGCCAACATGAAAGCCTTGTGACGTATTTGAAATTCCCGATTCACTTTCGTCCAGGTGCTGAACCCGAACTGGTGATCAACTACTTAGTCCTAATCATGAAAAAGATGATCGTGAATGATTTGTTCATTTAGTCAAACATTCATAACGAGGCTTTTCAAACTTACATGAGGACAACAGGGTTGAAGGTCCCACAAACGTTTAACGGTTCAAGCTGCTCGTGTCGCCCCCTTGGCTTGGCCAGTGTGTCTGCGAACTAAATATAGAACTCCATTAATAGAAACATTTATACAACTAAACTTGGGTCTCACGTCGACGGGGATCGAATGGGGAAAACATGAAGATACTTTCACTACAAAACAATGACGTGTTATTCACATTTATAACGATAATATTAATAATACATCCGAATAAATACAACGTTAAATTAGGCCGAGTTCAATTTAACGTTTATAATAAGTAATCAACATTGACAGGAAAACAAAACTCAATGTTGATTACTTGGTCAACAACTAGAACAGTGCTCGGTAGAGCGCATAAGTCCACCAGGCTCAATAGTTTATGTTTCGTATCCACCAATATAGGACGGATCTGGATTCGGACCTGAAACAATATCCAATTGGCTTATTCTTGTCACACACACACAACCTCTCACCAAGTTTCGTCCAAGCACGTCCACAACTTTCTGAGATATCCTGTTCACAGACAGAGGTGAAAACAGAATTATCTCTGCATTATCTTCGAAAATCTGCAACACCTATCGGAGTTATTTGCATTTTTCCTCCACAAGATAATGACGCAGATCGCTGCTGTATTCAGTCCCGAAAATAATAAAAACAAGAAAGAGCAATCAGATTGCAGATCCTCACCAGGATGTGTTTTCAGTGGTTTTTAAGGCTTTTGTGTTAAAACAAATATGGCGGCCGAACCACGTGACCGATTACGTCATCTTTTTTTTTTTTCTCCACCAATTTATCCCTAGATTATGCTCAACAAATTTCATCTTGATCGGAAAGTTTTGTACTTTAATTCAGTGACCTAATATGCAAATAGTCTTCAACATCCGCAGCTCAATGGAATACTGCTCTCCCCTCTGGGCTGGTGCTCCTGCCTCACACCTAGCTGGTCTTCACGCTGTTGAAACCAAAGCATTCAGAATCATTGGAATCTCCCGCGATGAAGCTAACTCCAAGGGCCTCTCACTCACTCACCGCAGGCAGGTTGGTGGTCTTTCCGTCTTCTACCGACTCCTCTCTGGCCTTGCCCCCCCAGCTCTCTCTGGGCTCTGTCCCACAAATATTCCTACAGGTCGCACAAGATCTGCCTGCAACCCTCTTATGGTCAAACTGCCAAAATCAAGACTCTCTGCTCACCTTCACTCCTTCATTCCTCTTTTCTCCCGCCTCTGTAACAAACTCCCTCACTCTCTTCAATCCCAATCCACCCTCCAGGTCTTTAAAACAGCTGTTCACCACCATCTCTTATCTTCCCCCATCCAAAACCTTGATCTTTTCTACCCCCGCTAATTTCACCCCAATTCCACTTTTTTGAAATACCAACTTCTGTCCTGGAAGTCCTTGGTGTCCTTGTGTTTTATACTTCTCCCTCCCCCCTTCCCACGCCTCCTCCCCCCAAGCCCTCTCCCTTCCACACATCTCCCTGCTCTCAAATGTTGTGTTTGTGTGCTTCCCCTTCTCTCCCCATCTTGTCTTCCGCTCCCTCTTTTTATATATATTTTTTGTCTGGTTGATTTGTTTGTGAAGTAAATGTTAGCTCTTTCACGAGCCTCGATTCAGTATACAAAAAAAAAAGAAAAAAAAAAAGTTTAAGTTAATCGGTTAAAAAGACAATTTTAGAAATCTGGTCTATTTAGAAAGGTGGTTGGTTTCTAGAATCTAGAAATTCTAGAAATCTAGAAATTAAATTAAATTAATTCTAGAAATTTCTAGAAATTCTAGAATTATTCTAGATTTATTCTAGATTTATTCTAGATTTATTCTAGAAATTCTAGAAAATATTTCTAGAAATTAAATCTAGAAATAATCTAGAAATTAAGGACCTTTTGGCCTATGTTGACCTCAAAAATAGTAGGTGGTTGGTTTCAGTTAGCTGATATGAAAATCCTTTTCAAATTTCAAGGCAATCGGATGAAAATTGAGGATTTTAGAAATGTGAAAAAGTGGTTGACCTTTGGCCTATGTTGACCTTACGACCTATGTTGATCTCAAAAATAGTTTGGGGTTGAATTCAGTTTGCTGATATGTAAATCCCATTCAAATTTCAAGTGAATTGGATGAAAATTGAGGATTTTAGAAATATGAAATAGTTGTTGACCTTTGGCCTATGCTGATCTCAAAAATAGTTGGTGGGTGAATAGAGTTAGCTGATATGTAAATCCCATTAAAATTTCAAGTGAATCGGATGAAAATGAAGGATTTTAGAAATTTGAAATTGTTGTTGACCTTTGGCCTATGTTGACCTTTTGGCTGATGCTGATCTCAAAAATAGTTGGTGGTTGGATTCAGTTAGCAGATGTGTAAATCCTCTTCAAATTTCAAGTCAATTGGATGGAAATTGAGGATTTTAGAAATTCAAAAAAAGTGGTTGACCGTTGGCCTATATTGACCTTTTGGCCAAAGCTAATTTCAAAAATAGTTGGTGGTTGAATTCAGTTAGCGGATATGTAAATCCTGTTCAACTTTCAAGTCAATCGGATTAAAATTAAAGATTTTAGAAATTTGAAAAGAAGTGGTTGACCTTTGGCCTATGTTGACCTTTTGGCCGAGGGTAATCTCAAAAATAGTTAGTGGTTGAATTCAGTTAGCCGATATGTAAATCATATTCAAATTTCAAGTCAATCGGATGAAAATTGAGGATTTTAGAAATTTGAGAAAAAGTGGTTGACCTTTGGCCTATGTTGACCTTTTGACCTCAAAAATATATAGGAATTTATCGGACCACGAACTCTACCATTGGTGGTTTCGTGAAGATTGGTTAAAAACTGTAACCTGCAGGCAAGTATAAGTGAGCGGACAGACAAACACACAAAGACAAACCGGAGGGATCAACATACTTGCAAAAAAAAAACATTTTTTGGCCAAGTAACAAACGGACTCAAATGCAATACCCTCTACTCTGGCAAGGGTCAGAAGAAACACATATGTCGTGCATAGCACAATACCTGCGAAATCCATAAAACACACATTTGACCTTAAAAATAATTAATTGGTGGTTCAATTCAATGACCAAATGTGTAAATCCTCTTCAAATTGTAAGTAAATCGGATGGAAATTGACAATTTTAGAAATCTGGCCTATTTTGACCTTTGGGCCTATATTTACCTCAAAAATACTCGGTGGTTGAATTCAGTGACCATATATGCAAATCCTCTTAAAATTTCAAGTCAATCAGATGGAAATTGACAATTTTACAAATTTGACCTATTTTGACCTTTGGGCCTATGTTTACCTCAAAAATAGTTGGTGGTTGAATTCAGTGACTATAAATGCAAATCCTCTTAAAATTTCAAGTCAATCAGATGAAAATTGAGGTTTTCAGAAATTTGACAAAGTTGTTGACCTTTGGCCTATGTTGACCTTTTGACCCCAAAAACAATAGATTTCTTGCTTATGACTAACTCAACCATTTGGTCAAGTTTTGTGAAGATCGGTTTGAGATTGTGATCTATAGGCGACTGATATACAGAATAACACACACGACCAATCAATATATTTGAAAAACCTTCGATTTTTATCTCACCTGGAACGAAGTTCAGTTGAGCTTATGCGATGGCGTGTTGTCCGTCCGTCCGTCTTTTTGATGCAACTTCACCACAAGTCCACAACCTTCACCACCCGTGATGTAGGCCCTACCAAAGCCCTTGTAATGTAATTCTGTTCCTGCTCCATGTGTGTTTGTTCCGTGTTTTGTGAAATACCCAGTGGAGAGTACACCCCATATGTCGTGTGACTCGAACGTGATCGTGTGTGATCTCGCGAGAGTACATCCCATATGTCGTGTGACTCGAACGTGATCGTGTGAGATCTCACGAGAGTACATCCCATATGTCGTGTGACTCCAATGTGATCGCACGAGAGTACATCCCATATGTCGTGTGACTCCAATGTGATCGTGTGAGATCTCACGAGAGTACACCCCATATGTGGTGTGACTCGAACGTGATCGTGTGAGATCTCACGAGAGTACATCCCATATGTCGTGTGACTCGAACGTGATCGTGTGAGATCTCACGAGAGTACACCCCATATGTCGTGTGACTCGAACGTGATCGTGTGAGATCTCACGAAAGTACACCCCATATGTCGTGTGACTCGAACGTGATCGTGTGAGATCTCACGAAAGTACACCCCATATGTCGTGTGACTCGACCGTGATCGTGTGAGATCTCACGAGAGTACACCCCATATGTCGTGTGACTCGTACTTGATCGTGTGTGATCTCACGAGAGTACACAACCATATGTCGTGTGACTCGAACGTGATCGTGTGAGATCTCACGAGAGTACACCCCATATGTCGTGTGCGTGTGACTCGAACGTGATCGTGTGAGATCTCACGAGAGTACACCCCATATGTCGTGTGACTCGTACTTGATCGTGTGTGATCTCACGAGAGTACACAACCATATGTCGTGTGACTCGAACGTGATCGTGTGAGATCTCACGAGAGTACACCCCATATGTGGTGTGACTCCAATGTGATCGTGTGAGATCTCGCGAGAGTACACCCGATATGTCGTGTGACTCCAATGTGATCGTGAGATCTCGCGAGAGTACACCCCATATGTCATGTAACTCCAATGTGATCGTGTGAGATCTCGCGAGAGTACACCCCATATGTCGTGTGACTCCAATGTGATCGTGAGATCTCGCGAGAGTACACCCCATATGTCATGTGACTCCAACGTGATCGTGTGAGATCTCGCAAGAGTACGTCAACCAACAATTGCCTGCTAACAAAGCAGCTATCTTACAGTCCTGTTGTCATTGTCAATTGGAATGGAAGGGGGGGGGGGGGGAGGGGGGGGGGGGGGAGGGGGCGGAGATTTCTCGATGTCCCTGTTCGCTGCTGTTGTGCTGTTATACTTGTGTGGTTCTTCCCTCTCTCCCCCCATCTTGTCTCCCGCTCCCTTTATTATATGTTTTCTGTGTCGGTTTTTTTTTTTGTGATTAATGTTAGCTCTTACACGAGCCTCGATCTTGTATACAAAAAAAAAAAAAAGAGGCAGATTAGATTTTAAAATGTAAACAAAGACCACAATCGAAAATTCGACCACATCTCACCAATAATTTGTATCTTTCCCTTTGTCTTATCGAAATTATATAACTTTAACCATGCTCACTCCAGATTGCAATTTGATCAAAGTGCTCCAACATAACCATAATGCACAACAAATATATACCATAATTATCATAATTATTTAAAAATATAAATAATTATTATAAATGAAATAATAAATAAATAATTACATAATAATTCTCATAATTATTATAAGGTATAATAATTACTATTATTATGATAATTATAAAATTATATAACAATTTTTTTTTATATAATAAATAATTATGGACCATGTCAGATGAAGGTAGAGGAGAGATTATAGTTTGCGGGAATTAACTGGATTGTATCAAAGAAGCACAAGACCGACCAAACCGCCATCAACCTTGAGCTTTCGGCCTGCAGCTGGCTGACCATGGCTAAAGATGGTCATGACAAATCAGTACTGAAAAGATGTCGATAAGAAGTGCCATTATCAAAAAATCGAAATTCACTCGAGGGGTTGCTGAATGCATTTGGGAGCACAAAAGAGCAATATTCACTGTTCGAGTTAATGCAAAATGAAAGACAACTTGCGCTTAAGTTTGCAGGTTGCACAGACGTGCGGTTTATATCTCCAAGGTCAATGTTTGACCTGGCCCTGCACGCAGGACGCCAGGTGAATGGAATTTTACCAGTGCTTGGAACAAAAGCTTTTTGGGTTCCAAAATCTTTGGCTCAGGATGACAGGGGAATGGAATTTTTTAAATGAAATTCATGGGAAAGCTAGAATCTATAGGCATCGGCTATGTAATCGGCTAATACTGTATGTCCGTTCCACTCTGAACCACAAAAATGGTCCACAGAGAGAAAAAAAAAATCATAAAAAGTTGTTTCAAATTAATCCAAACCTCCGGGAAAATTAGAATTTTTTTCGTCATACAAAAAATTCAAACTGGAAAGCATCTGAAAATGTAAAGACCGTCCGCATCCGTTTGTATTCAGATGTCCTCTTCTTATTATTATTCTTCCGTATGCTCAAAATAACGAAAACAGTTTAACAAAAAATACAAAATGAAAGTTTATGATTTTATGTAGCCTTGACCTTTCACCTTTAGATCTAAAAAAAAAAAATCAGCTTCCCGCTTTTGATTGGTGAACCAATTATATGACCCAATATACAAATTCTTTAAATTTAAGGTCAATTGGATGAAAACTGATGATTTTATGTGACACTGACTTTTAACCTTTTGACCTTTTGACAAAATTATTAATTTGTCCTCTCCATTTTATCATAATAAAGCTTTGTGGAAAAATTGATTACAAAACTCAAACGTTAAATTGACATTTCAGATCAATTGGATGAAAATTTATGATTTTATGTGACGCTGACCTTTGACCTCTTGACCTTTTGACAAAATTATTATTTTGCTTTCTCCATATTATCATAATAAAGCTTTGGTGAAAATTTGATGGAAATAGCTCAAATGGTAAAAAAAAAGTTACGGCTCAGACAGTCACATAGACACACACACAGAAAGACAGACAGACATACAGAAGTGATTACAAAACTGCAGGGGACCAGACAGCGCATATGTAACAGGATGGTGTGCCACAAGCTCGATCGCTCCCCCCAAAAAAATTTTCTTTGCTGTTAAGAAATATTATTTAGGAATTTGACATTACTCCATGTAGGATACTGGCCGTATATAATAGGCCTGGTATTTGGAGGTACCTGGTATATTTATACAATCTCTGCTGTCTCTCTGTCTGTCCCCGACCCCGCCTTTTGAAACATGAAAATGCTCCTCGGAGAGAAAAAATATCAAGTAAAAGTTTCTTCAAATTAATCTAAAGCTTCGGGAGAATTACAATATATAAAACAAAACTGTACACAAGAGATTGCATCTTCACACGTATAAAGCGCATCGTATAAAGTGCAACATTTAGAACCGAGAACTACCCCGGTAGCTGGCTGGATTGGACATGGTGGGCCAGTCGTCTGGCCTCCACGGTCTCCCAATGCGATGCCCTTGGACTTCTTATTGCGGGGGTATGTCAAGGATTGCTTTTCAAACCTCTGTTGCTCACATTGAAACACTTCATGCAAGGATATCCAATAAGGGACTTTCAAAATGACATAGTAATGCTAAACGAGGTCTTATGTGCATGCGCCGTGTGTGTTTACACTGATTTGGTTCTGATCACCGGGCACATTTAACCTGCCGTTTCTACCTGAAATCTGTATTTCAAATAATCGTTTAAACATCATTTTGAGCATTTAGACGAAAGAGTGGCAATTTCAAAATGGTTAACCGCAATTGTTTTTCTCCTGAATGAAAATCGGACTCACGGAAATACGAGAAATATCTATGGATGAGACTCAGACCAGAGGTGTTGATTTCCTGCTAATACAATTAGTGGCCACAGTTGACACACACACACACACACACACACACACACACACACACACACACACACACACACACACCAATTTTAGCAATATATTGAAAACATCTAATATACTATCTCTTGTGGGCCCAGAACCAAACGATCAATACATTTATAATAGCTCTCTCAGCTCCCATAGCTCCACCTCTCCCACCCCTACTAACATTATAAATAGTAAATATAATCAATTTACACCTACCCTAAAAATTCACCAGCCCCCGATATGTCGCCGGCCATTCTGGGGCAGAATATGTCATTTGAAAAGTGTTGTGTTGCATTATATGAAGGATATGTTGGCCAACGCGTGGGTTGAAGTGGATTATCTCTTGGATGTGCTCGGTGCCACTAAAGGTGCACATGTTGAGGTGTACTGAAGAACTCAAGAAACAATATGAATTATGTGAGAAAATGCAACAAACCGCATCATTGTATCTCTTTTGGTTTGGTTGTAACAAACTTTTAAAACTGGAACAACACTTTGTGGACAGCTTGTACTTTGTTCGTCGGCCTCAAATTATCTTCATATAATCCACGGTAAGTTTACCCAATCAAATGATTTGAATAAACTAATTCGTTGTTGAACTCATTTTACTCTTTTCTTTAAGCACCAGGTGCACACAACAACTTAAGACATTCCTCATTGAACCTCCTATTCTTTAGTTCGCTCAACCAGTGCAAGACTAAAGGCTTCCTTTTTTTCTTTCGTGGTATTTTTTAGCCGCGTCGCAGACGCTGCTCATAGAGTGCCCTCTGCTGTTGTTGTTCTTCTTCTTCTTGTTCTTCTTGTTCTTGCAGAGAAGACAAAACCTCAAAGCTCCACCCATTCTGGGAACCATAGCTCCACCCATTCTGGGAGAGCCTTCATATAAACAAATATCCACCATTTTATTAACTCGCATAGCTTTGAGGCCTGTTTTGTAGGCCCGTGGTGTCTTCCTCTCTCACACAGTTTTATTTCAAATCAAATTCGATATATCATTTCATTTTTCACAGTCGCTAACATAGTTTTAGACTCGGTTGAAAAAAAACGGGAAGAAAATCCGATGAAAGTTGCCCTTTATAGAACGAAATGAATTCTCAAAGGCCTGTAACTTCAAGTCCATTGAGATATATATTTTTTAAATCGCGGCATGGTCAGTCATACACCGCCCGAAATAAGAGACGGGAAAATGCCAAGATATATATATTTTGTTTAAATCGCGGCATGCTCAGTCATACACCGCCCAAAATAACAGACGGGAAAATGCCGAGATATATTAAAAATTCGTCGCCACACACGGGAAATTGCCGAGATATATTTTCACTTTGCACAAAAATAACATCAAGTAATCGAATCAATAGGAATGTCCTGTGCCTATAACATCGACGTTATAGGCACAGCTGCATCGAGGCATTGTGTAACATCGACGCGGCTTTTGTTTTAATTAAAACTTTTTGTACTTGTTTTACCACAGGCTTCTGCAAGTACACTATATATTGCTACATGCAAGGTCCTCTATATAGGTTCTCAAAAGAATAGGATAGTCTATGTGATCGGGTCAGTTAGATTTACTCTTGTAAAAGGATAATTGTCAGAAATCCGACCGTAAAACGTGCGTCGAGGAGGCAGTGGGTGTAAATCTTAACTTAACATGGAGTAATGTCGTGTTGTGTAAAACTTCCTGTAAATGGGCGAGCCCAGGTGGAGGACTTATGGCCGCAGAAAGGCACAAATAGTGCTATGATTGTGCCTTATGCTTAGAAAGTATCCCAAGCAGACATGGTGGTTCTGCAGTAGTTTGTGCAGGACCGTGGGATTGGCGGCCTTATGTGCTGTGGGAGGGGTGGGGAGGTCCTGGAAGTGGGCAGTCTGAATACTTTGGTGAAAGTGCTGCCTCATCCATTGCTGTGGCTAATGGGGACTATTGTGGGCGGTCCGAACTCTGTGACAGAGCGCCGACCCATCCCGGGGAACGGCCAATGAGGACGAGCTGTCGGTGATTCCAAGAGGCAATAAAATCTGTAACGTGCGCGTGCGTTCGCGTTCTCTCGGGCAGACGGAAGCCAAACAGTTCAATCTTGGTTTCATCAGACCACAGAATCTTGGTTCTCACAGTCTGAGAGTCCTTCAGGTGCTTGTTAGCAAACTCCAAGCGGGCTTTCATGTGTCTTTCACTGAGGAGAGGCTTCCGTCTGGCCACTCTGCCATAAAGCCCAGATCGGTGGAGTGTTGCAGTGATGGTTGTCCTTCTGGAAGTTTCTCCCATCTCCACACGGGATCTCTGGAGCTCAGCCAGAGTGACCATCGGGTTCTTGGTCACCTCTCTTACCAAGGCCCTTCTCCCCGGATTGCTCAGTTTGGCCGGGCGGCCAGCTCTAGGAAGAGTACTGGTTGTTCCAAACTTTTTCTATTTAAGAATTATGGAGGCCACTGTGCTCTTGGGAACCTTCAATGCAGCAGAATTTTTTTTGTCGGCTTCCCCAGATCTGTGCCTCGACACAATCCTGTCTCTGAGCTCTGCGGGCAGTTCCTTCGACCTCATGGCTTGGTTTTTCCTCTGATATGCATTGTCAGCTGTGAGACCTTCTATAGACAGGTGTGTGCCTTTCCAAATCATGTCCAATCAATTGAATTTACCACAGGTGGACTCCAATCAAGGTGTAGAAACATCTCAACGATGATCAAGAGTAATGGGAGGCACCTGAGCTAAATTTCAAGTGTCATGGCAAAGGGTATGAATACTTATGTCAATGTGATATTTCAGTTTTTTCTTTTTAATAAATTTGCAAAACTTTCTAAAATCCTGTTTTCTCTTTGTCATTATGGGGTATTCAGTGTAGATTGATGAGGGAAAAAATGAATTTAAAGGATTTCAGCATAAGGCTGCAATATAACAAAATGGAAAAAAAGTGAAGGGGTCTGAATACTTTCTGAATGCACTGTATATTTGAGGAATTCAGCAGAATCGAAAAATGGCACGACTGAGCTAGGTCTAAAACCTATGGTGGATAGTGTACAGAAATCACTTGCAGAGCCATGTGTGGAGTTGGCTTTGGATGCCATTGTCAGGGAGTTTGGAGAATAAGGTGGGATGCCAGACTGCAGCAAATGCACGAGATATATCCCGAGAGACTGCCCTGATATTATGCTGACCTTGAGGGCGTCCATCCATTGTTGGGTGAGAAGAAGCACGATGGTAATCTCTTATGAAGTTGTTGGAGAAAACGATGAAGTTGTCATTACCTTTCTGATGATTGTAAATAAGCTGATGGGTCTGCAGTTAAGGGGAGCCATTTTTGCACTTTTTTATAGAATGCAGTGATATTGGCGGATTTCCAAGCAGATGGAAGATGACCTTGCACACATGACAGGGTGAAAAGTGCAGAGAGAGATTGTGCAAAAGCAGCAGAACTTCAAAATACAAGACAAAATCCTTCTCCCTCTGAGCCCTCATGAATAGGAGTATAAGAGTCATACCTCATTATCTGGGGCAAAGACTGGTGTTGGCTTAACGGCGAAGGTTTCTGGCTCAAGATCTCAGGGTCCTGAGCTTGAGCCCCTGTCGTGCTGTTGGGTTAAGACCAGGCAGGTTCACTCAGCCTGTCATCCTTCCAAGATCAGCAAAATGAGTACCAGCGAGCTGGTAAGGGGGAATTACATAAGTGGCACAGCTGGACCCCCATAAAATGATGCAGCCAATCAGTCACAGGCTGCAGACATATAATAAAAAACATCTGGGTGCATGACATAAATGTGGGACTCATATTCTCCATGTCATTCCTCCATATGGCTGCATTTCCAAGAACCATCATAACCTCTGCTCCTCCCCACCCCCAAATGTGTGTGCAGACCAAAAACGAAATTCATTATGACTTGTGGCGACAAAAATAATTATTGGTAAAATTTCCAAAATTGCCGGTCATCTTGGACTTTTCTACAAATGCACCACAGGAATCATTGGAAAAATAGGAGAGGGCTCCTTGGCTAAAATGAATATGCATGGGACCCAAGAAAACTTCATGCCAAATTTGGTGCCAAGTAACAACAATTATGTTAAGCCACCCTCCTATTTATGGTAATGTGAAAAGGATGTGATGTGACTCTGTGAATTGAATTTCCAGTGTATGAAAAATTCCCATGTTTCACGTGGACAATATAAAGTATGAAATAAGATCCATTTGGCCGTTCTCAAGTTATCACGGCAACGAAAACCTATCATGGATGGACGGACAGACGGCCGGATGCATGGACAGACAGACAACGCAAAAACATAATGCCTCCGGCGACTTCGTCGGAGGAGGCATAATGAAATGATAGGCCGAATGGTCTGTCTGCTCCTGTGCCAAATTTTCTTGTGTAATGTGAACATGCTTGTGTAATGGAGGACAGAGTCGGAGTGGGGGGCAGAGAGGGGGAGTTGAGGGGAATTGGAGGAACTTGACCTCCAACTTGGTGTTTTGGGAAGGGGGACGGGGGGGACGGGGGGGACGGGGAGTTGGAGGTTTTTTTTTTTGTATACAAGATCGAGGCTCGTGTCAGCTAACATCAATGACAAAAAATAAAAATAAAAACCGACTCATCTATCTATAATTCCAGTAATCTCTGTCTGTCTGTCTGTACGTCTGTACGTTTGTTTGTTTGTCTGTGACCGCTGTTTCTCGACAACTACCGGTCCGATATACTTTTAACTTGCCAGGTATATTGCTGGGGACCCGAGGATGTGCCTTTTCAAGGTTTCATATTAATCGGACAATTACTTACCGAGCTATGTCCAAAAAACGATTCAACCAATCAGAGAGCAGCGAACGATCGCGTGTGCCGAACGTGGCGGACACACTCTGCCTCGGATGGCACATTTGAGAGCGTATTCATTTATTTCACGTTTGCAAACTATGTTGGCGTTAAACTATGTTTTAATAAAGTTTTAAAACTAATAAAAACGAATTTGCGATTCATTCGCTTTCCTGCGCGTTTGTGCACGCGATGGCGATTGCTTTACCAAACTCCGGAAGCCGTTCGCTTTGGACCAAACCATTGCATGTAAATAGAGGGGGGGGTTCTGTGGTCGTTGCGAATGGACCAAACCATTCATGTAAATAGAGGGGGGGGATTGTCACTGTACTCGCAAGCCGTTCGCCGTTCGCTTTGGCGTTGCGAATGAACCAAACCATTTCATGTAAATAGAGGGGGGGGGATATAATTTTAGATAGATATATAGTACGGGCATATATATAGTACGGGCATGCCCTAGTCTATCTATAATTCCAGTAATCTCTGTGTGTTTGTTTGTACGTTTGTCTGTGACCGCTGTTTCTCGACAACCACGGGTCCGATATACTTTAAACTTGCCAGGTATATTGCTGGGGACCCGAGGATGTGCCTTTTCAAGGTTTCATATTAATCGGACAATTACTTACCGAGCTATGTCCAAAAAACGATTCAACCAATCAGAGAGCAGCGAGCTATCGCGTGTGCCGAACGTGGCGGACACACTCTGCCTCGGATGGCACATTTGAGAGCGTATTCATTTATTTCCCGTTGGCAAACTATGTTGGCGCTATGTTGGCGTTAAACGATGTTTTAAAACTAATTAAAACCCCGTGGGGATTGTCACTGTACTCGCAAGCCGTTCGCCGTTCGCTTTGGCGTTGCGAATTGACCAAAACATTTCATGCACCAAGCCATTTCATGAAAAGCGTTCGCCGTTCGCTTTGGCGTTGCGAATGGACCAAAACATTTCATGAACCAAACCATTTCATGTAAATAGAGGGGGGGATATAATTTTAGATATAGATATAGTACGGGCATGCCCTAGTAAGAGGAAATAAAGGAAGCGGGAGACAAGATGGGGAGAGAGGGTGAAGCACACAAGTACAACATTTGAGAGCAGCGACATCAGGAGATCTGTGGGAGGTAGAGGGCTTGAGGGGAGAAGGTGTGGGAAGGGGGGTGGGGGTGGGAGAGGTAAAAAAAACACATGGACACTGCTAGGACTTCCAGGAAAGAAGTCGGTATTTCAGAAAAGTGGATCTGGGGTGAATTAACAGGGGTAGAAAAGATCAAGGTTTTGGATGGGGATGGTGGTGAACACCTGTTTTAAAGACCTGGAGGGATGAATGGGATTGAAGGGAGTGGGGAAGTTTGTTCCAGAGGCGGGAGAAAAGGGGAATGAAAGAGTGAAGGTGAGCAGAGAGCCTAGAATTTGGCAGTTTAAGCATAAGATGGTTGCTGGCAGATCTTGTGCGACCTGTAGGAATATTTGGGGGACAGAGCACAGAGAGAGCTGGGGGAGCAAGGCCGGAGAGGAGTCAGTAGAAGACAAAGACCACCAACCTGCCTGCGGTGAGTGAGTGAAAGGCCCTCGGAGTTAGCTTCATCGCAGGAGATTCCAATGATTCTGAAAGCTTTGGTTTCAACAGCGTGAAGCCGAGCTCGGTGTGAGGCAGGAGCACCGGCCCAGAGGGCGGAACAGTATTCCATTGAGCTGCGGATGAAAGCCTTGTATGTGGTGAGGAGCTCAGGTGTGCCAAGGAAGGACTTCGCATGACGGAGGATGCCCAGTCGGCGACTGGCTTTGGAGGCCAGCTTGGAAATGTGGATATCACAAGAAAGACCATGGCAGATAGTGAGACCCAAAAGCTTGAGCGACAGAACTTCTTGGAGAGGATTGTTGAGAAAGTAGATGGGAGGGTTTTCCAGTCGGTCTTTCCGGAGAGACATAGTAAGAGTGTGGGATTTGTCAGGATTGAAAGACATGTTCCACTTGTTTGACCAGTCTGTTATTTTGTCCAGGTCTGCAGAGAGTGAGGAGGCTGCAGACTGCCGATCTGAGGGATGAGGAATGGAGCGGCAGAGAGTGGAGTCATCAGCAAAGAGATAGAGAGGATTTTCCAGAGAGTCGGAGAGATCATTGATGAAGACCAGAAATAGCACAGGGCCCAGAACACTGCCTTGGGGAACTCCAGCCTGAACAGGAAGGGGAGATGAGAGAAATCCATTCAGGGCCACACGTTGACTCTGATCAGAGAGCAGAGAGGAAGTCCGCAAGCCGTGAGTGGAGATTTCCATGGATACCATAGGAGAGTTTGGTGAGCAGAGCTGGGTGCCAGACCGTATCGAAGGCACGTGATATGTCAAGGGAGACAGCTCTGATTTCCTGTTTGGCATTGAGGACCTCCATCCATTATTGAGACAGCAGAAGCAGCATGTCCAGAGTAGAATGGCCTGGTCTGAATCCAAATTGATGATCAGAAATCAAGCCATTGGAGAAGAGGAAGGATTTGAGATCCGAAGCAATGATGGATTCCATGACTTTGCTCATAATTGGGAGCAGGCTGATTGGTCTGTAGTTGCAAGGATCTGTTTTTGCACATTTCTTGTGTAAAGCGGTAATGTTTGCTGATTTCCAAGATGCTGGCAGATGACCTTGAGCAAAGGAGAGGGTGAAAAGAACAGAGAGAGGGTGAGATAGAGCGGCAGAGCAGGATTTTAGGACACGTGGGCTGATGCCGTCTGGTCCAGTTGCAGAATCAGAGTCGAGGTTTGACAAAAACTTCTCCACCTTGTCAGGAGAGAAGGACACAGAGTCCAGGAGCAGTTGGGTTCGACTGGGAAAGGTGGGAACAGAGAGAGATGGGTTTGGGACACAAGATTTTGAGGCAAACACAGAGTTGAGGCATTTGGCTTTGTCACGTGCGGTGTGAACTGTGAAGCCATTTGAAGTAAGGGAGGGGATGGAGGGGGAACAAACACCAGAAACGGATTTGACCAGATGCCACCAGGATTTGGAGGAAGGAGACAGGTTTGAGAGTTCAATCTTGAGTGTGGAGAGATCGTGCTTCCTGGCACTCCTGAGGGTAGACACACACTTGTTCCGAGCTTGGTGGAAGGAACTGAGATTGCCTTTAGTTGGATTTGCCTTCCAAGAGGCAAAGGCAAGTTGTTTCAGGGTAACTGCCTCACCACAAGATTCAGTGTACCACGGATGGGAGGAAGGGTAAGACAACTGAAGACGAGATGGGATAAATCTGTGCAGGAGAGAGAGAAGTTTGCTTTGGAAGAATTCCCAGGAAGAATTGATGTCAGAGGCAGTATAGATGGGAGACCAGTCCGGATGATTGATGGCTGCTTGCAGACCGTGCCAGTCAGCCTGAGTGAAATGCCAGACTCGTCGACGCTGAGGAGGCTCTCTGATAATGGCCAGAGAGATATCCATTTTAACAAGCACATGATCAGAAGAACTGATTGGAGCAGAAGAAGAGCAGCAGACATTTGCAGGGAAGTTTGTCATAACCAAGTCTAGAAGAGAAGATACGCCATTGACTGAGATCCGGGTCGGGAAATTGACAGATTGTGTCAGTCCCAATGAGTCGCAGAAGTCCTTTGCTGAGGTGCCATGGCTGGTGAGAGAGGAACCCACACCCAGCCAGCTGGCATGATGACAGTTGCAGAATCAGAGTCGAGGATTGACAGAAACTTCCCCACCTTGTCAGGAGAGAAGGACACAGAGTCCAGGAGCAGCTGGGTACGACTGGGTACGGTCGGTACAGAGAGAGACGGGTTTGGAACACAAGATTTTGAGGCAAACACAGTTGAGGCATTCAGCTTTTCACATGAGTGCAGAGTTGATGACTTGAAGAAAAAATGGGAAAGATAAGTCAGAGAGTTGGGGTCGGGAGGTTTAGGACAGAGTTGGGAAGAGGAGTTGTGGACTTGGGGTTGTGAAGGGGATGGGGGTAAGGTGGGGGGAGGGGGGGAGGGAGGTGGGGTGCGAGGTTTACGTACTTAGTCACATTTTACAATATGTGGAATTTTTGCACGATTTTATTTGTTGGTAAACAAATAAATATTGCTAAAGCTTTATAAGTGAAAATTTATTCGGCAAAGAAAAAAAAACATCAGAAGGTTTATGAAATCTGGATGCTTTTAATATCAGCCTCAACAAAAGCAACAGTCTGAAAGGAAGACTATTAAACAGTGCTGTGGAGAGCATCATATCCTGCCTGTTCAAGATAGATGGATCCCAGGATTTGTGCCAAACGATACGTGCAATATGTACATTGACTGTTCTGAATCACCAGGTGGTCCAGAAAACTAAATTCGCACGAACTTTGGAAAATCGAGCTATGCCACAAAAAATGTACATTTTACTAATTATGCCCCTCTCCCACCCACAACCTCTGCTTAAGTAATATGAGTATATGTATACATGTACATACAGATATATACACGACATGACCAAAAGTATGCGGACACCCCTTCTAATTAGTGGATTCTGCTGTTTCAGCCACACCCATTGCTGACAGGTATATATAATCAAGCACACAGCCATGCAATCTCCATAGACAAACATTGGCAGTAGAATGGGCCGTACCGAAGAGCTCAGTGACTTTCAACTTGGCACCATCATAGGATGCCACCTTTCCAACAAGTCAGTTCATCAAATTTCTGCCCTGCTAGAGCTGCCCTGGTCAACTGTAAGTGCTGTTATTGCGAAGTGGAAACATCTAGGAGCAACAACAGCTCAGCCGCGAAGTGGTAGGCCACACAAGCTCACAGAACGGGACAGCCGAGTGCTGAAGCGCGTAAAGATCGTCTGTTCTCGGTTGCAACACTCACGACCGAGTTCCAAACTGCCTCTGGAAGTAACGTCAACACAAGTTCGTCGGGAGCTTCATGAAATGGGTTTCCATGGCCGAGCAGCAGCACACAATCCTAAGATCACCATGCGCAATGCGAAGCGTCGGCTGGAGTGGTGTATAGCTTGCCCCCATTGGAATCTCGAGCAGTGGAAATGCGTTCTCTCGAGTGACAAATCACGCTTCACCGTCTGGCAGTCCGACGGACAAATCTGGGTGTGGTGGATGGAGAACGCTACCTGCCCGAATGCATAGTGCCAACTGTAAAGTTTGGTGGAGAAGGAATAATGGTCTGGGGCTGTTTTTCATGGTTCGGGCTCGGCCCCTTAGTTCCAGTGAAGGGAAATCTTAATGCTACAGCATACAATGACGTTCTAGACGATTGTGTGCTTTCAACTTTGTGGCAAGTTTGGGGAAGGCCCTTTCCTGTTTCAGCATGACAATGCCTCCGTGCACAAAGCAAGGTCCATACAGAAATGGTTTGTCGAGATCGGTGTGGAAGAACTTGACTAGCCTGCACAGAGCCCTGATCTCAACCCCCATCGAACCCCTTTGGGATGAATTGGAACGCTGACTGCGAGCCAGGCCTAATCGCCCAACATCAGTGCCCGACCACACCAATGCTCGTGGCCGAATGGAAGCAAATCCTCACAGCAATGTTCTAACATCTAGTGGAAAGCCTTCCCAGAAGAGTGAAGGCTGTTACAGCAGCAAAGGGGGTACCAACTCCATATTATTGCCCATGATTTTCTAATGAGATGTGTGATGTTCGGGTGTCCACATACATTTCGTCATGTCATGTAATATATACACTACCGGTCAAAAGTTTTAGAACACCTCAATTTTTCCAGTTTTTGTTGAAATTTATGCAATTTTATGTCTCAATGTACTCTGAAATTAAGCATCGAACAAATAAATAATTGGAGATTTAAAAAATCATAGAATCATTTTGTTTAACAAAATTTAATTTAAATTTTTGACTCAGCAAAGTCGCCACCTTTTGCAGATACAACCGCCGAACACACTCATGGCATTCTTTCTGCAATGGAAATCAAATATTGTTCGGGAAGTTCTTCCCAACACTGTTGCAGAAGTTCCCACAAATGTGTTGCACTTGAAGGTTGCTTTGCTTTCACCCTTCTGTCCAGTTCATCCCAAACCAGCTCGATGGGGTTTAAGTGTGGAGACTGTGCTGGCCATTCCATGATTTGAAGCCGACCATCTTGTTCTCTTCCTCGAAGGTAGTTTTGACATAGCCTGGAGGTGTGTTTAGGGTCATTATCTTGCTGCAGAATGAACCCCTGACCAACTAGGCGTATACCAGAGGGTATTGCATGGTGCTGCAAAATGCTGTGGTAGCCCTTTTGGTTCAAGGTGACAGTCGCTCTGTGCAAGTCACCGACTCAAGATCCAGCAAAAGAGCCCCAGACCATCACGCTTCCTCCTCCATGTTTGACAGTTGGTGTCACACACTGAGGAACCATCATTTTGCCTACTCGACAGCGTACAAAAATCCTGCGTGATGAACCAAATATTTCAAATTTTGCTTCATTCGTCCTTCAGACCTTCTTCCAGTCTTCAGTGGTCCACTGGTGGTGCTTCATGGCCCAGGCAAGCCACTTTTTCTTATTTTGCCATCTTAGCAATGGCTTTCTTACTGCCACTCGACCTGTCAAACCTTCAGCTCGAAGTCTTCTCTTCACAGTTGAAACTGAGACTTGCTTATTCGACCAGTGTTAAGCTGTGCTTGAAGCTGTTGTCCTGTGAGCCACCTATCACGCAAACTGTTGACTCTCAGAAACTTGTCTTCTGATTCTGTTGTGGCTTTGGGTCTGCCAGACCTCTTCCTGTCAGAGTTTCCTCCAGTTTCCAAGTGCCTTTTGATGGTGCAGGAAACTGCACTCACTTTCACCTTGGCTTTCTTTGCAATTTCTCAAAAGGAAAGACCTACACTTTTAAGGGTTATTATGGTCTGTCCATCTTCCTATGTTAATTGTCTTTTTCTCACCATTATGATAGCAATATACCACTTCCTGCAGTGCAATATTGTCCAAATAATGCTTCAGAGGGTGTAATAACAGTCTGTTCCAATACTGCTTTTACACAGACAGAGGGTTTGTAATCAAGTAATCAGCAGAGGTTGGGACACCTGTAGGAATTGTTTGCATCAACTTTCAAGGCTAAATATACTTACATTGCTGCAGAATAGCTGTAAGTTGTTAACCCAATACTTGTTCCCTGAAGAAGGCCTTTTTTTTTTTTTTTTACAATATAACTGTGCAATTTACATTATTTTCCCGTTTTTGCTAACCCAAACTTCATCTTTTTTTTTTAACCTCGAGCAGTTTACTGCTTATCTTTGTACCATTTCAGGTTATTCGCTGGACTTGAATTGCTTAAATTTCAATAAAAACTGGTAAAATTGAGGTGTTCTAAAACTTTTGACCGGTAGTGTATATACTGTTCAGCCTCTTAGACATGAACCGCAACACATGCAAGCACACTTGGTGGTCAAATCAGCATGCCCAATGGACATGGAGGCAATGGGCAAGTGTTATGATCAGTGACTAATCCAGTTTTTCTCCTTGAAAGGCATGGTGGCCATGCACGGGTCTGGGGAAGATGTAATCAGCGTTATGCCCCACTCTGTGTCCAGGAACCTGAAAATTTTGGACGTGGAAGTGTCATGATGTGGGGTGGTATTGCTGAAACCTTTCGCACCAACCTGATTCATATCCATGTTAATCTGACGGCAGATTGATACAGTAATAAGATCCAACAGCAACATTTGTTTCCAACCCTTCAACAATCATCAACAATGGTCCAAGGATCATCTTTATGCATGATAATGCATCCGCTCACAGGGCCAATCGAACAAGGAACATTATTGTCAATGCCAACTTCAATGTCATGACACCCTGTCCTGCCATCTCAGCAGATTTCAATGCAATTGAACATCTCTGAGATGTCATTGATTGTCACGTTCGAATCTTGCCATGACCGTCAGTCACAGACCCTTGCCAAATGGGAACAGGAGCTGATTTGGGCATTCCCCAGGCTGATTTGAGTGCTCATAGTCAATGAAACAACGGTGCAATGAGGCGATTCTTGTTGCAAGGCGTAGACATACAGTAGTGGCCACAAATATTGGCACCCTTGCACTTTTTTCAAATAATGCACCATTTCTTCCAGAAAATTGTTTCAATTATATATAAAAAAAAAACTTGGTATCCACAAATGTATTTCTTTGGTTTGCAATGGAACAAAACAAAAAAGCTGGAAAAATTACTAAATCTTAGCTTATTCCACACAGAAATCCTAAAATGGCCCGGACAATATTATTGGCACCTTTCAGAAGTTGTTAGAAATAATTAGATGTTAGAAACAATTAGATTTCAAGCAGGTGATTCTCCCTTACTTTGGAATTGAACTCACCTGCAATATAAAAATCACTTTCCACCAGTTTGAATCGAGACAAGCGTTACGCCTAGGTCCCCCGTCGGGGAAGTGATGTGAGTTGACAAAGTGGAACACGCAGAAAACATGCTATGATATGATATTTCGCTCACAAGGGTCAGACAAACATGGAGGCGGCCATCTTGGATTTTGACGTGGCGACCCAATTTTCAATAGCATTCTTCCTTATGCCTAGATACACCCACACACCAGAAGGTACTTCGCTTATTTTTCAAGATATTTCGCTCACAAGGTTCAGACATATATATGGTGGCGGTCGTCCTGGATTTTGACGTGGCGACCCACTTTACAATAGCGGTATTCCTTATGCCGAGATACACCCACACACCAAATTAGAAGTTGGTACTTCGCTTATCTTTCAAGATATTCTTCTCACAAGATTCAGACATACATGGCGGCGGCCATCTTGGATTTTGACGTGGCGACCCAATTTTAAACAGCGTTCTTCCGTGTGCCAAGATACACCCACACACCAGATTAGAAGTTGGTACTTCGCTTATTTTTCGAGATATTTCGCTCACAAGGTTCAGACATATATATGGTGGCGGCCACCTTGGATTTTGACGTGGCAACCCAATTTTCAATAGCGTTCTTCCTTATGGCGAGATACACCCACACACCAAATTAGAAGTTGGTACTTCGCTTATTTTTCAATATATTCATCTCACAAGGTTCAGACATATATATGGTGGCGGCCATCTTGGATTTTGACATGGCGACCCAATTTTCCATAGCGTTCTTCCTTATGCCTAGAATCCCTAGATACACCCACACACCAGATTAGAAGTTGGTACTTCGCTTATTTTTCAAGATATTTCGCTCACAAGGGTCAGACATATATATGGTGGCGGCCATCTTGGATTTTGACGTGGCGACCCAATTTTCAATAGCCTTCTTCCTTGTGGCGAGATACACCCACACACCAAATTAGAAGTTGGAACTTCGCTTATTTTTCAAGATATGCATCTCACAAGTGTTGGACATACATCGTGGCAGCCTTCTTGGATTTTGACATGGCGACCCAATTTTCAATAGCGTTCGTCCTTATGCCGAGATACACCCAAACACCAGATTAGAAGTTGGTACTTCGCTTATTTTTCAAGATATTTCGCTCACAAGGTTCAGACATATATATGGTGGTGGCCATCTTGGATTTTGACGTGGCGATGCAATTTTCAATAGCGTTCTTCCTTATGCCTAGATACAACCACACACCAAATTAGAAGTTGGTACTTCGCTTATTTTTCAAGATATGCAGGTTACAAGGTTCAGACGTACATGGCATCAGACATACATGGCGGCGGCCATCTTGGATTTTGACGTGGGTTGCACCCACACACCAAATTCGAATGCGGTCCTTCGCTTACGCACGCACGGATGGACGGACGGACACACGGACGGAGGGGAAAGCCATAGTCCCCCTTTCGCTCCGCTGAGCGACGGGGGACAAAAAGGAGTCATTATGCTGTTTTCTGTCACAGTGTGTACCGCAATGAGCATGGAGAAAAGAAAGAAAACCGGAGAATTGTCTATGGAGGTCAGACAAGATTGTAGCCAAGCATGGACAATCTCAAGGCAATATGTCCAACTCCAGAGACCTTGATGTTCCTGTGTCCACCGTACGCAATGTTATCAGGAAGTTTAAGGCACATGGCACTGTTGCAAACCTCCCTGGACATGGCCGCAAGAGAAAATTTGATGGAATATTGCAACGAAGGATTGTTCGAATGGTGGAGAAAGCATCTGATCAACTGCCAAACAGATTCTAGCTGACCTCCAGACAGACACAAGGTACTAAAGTTTCAACTTGCACCATCCTTAACGAACTCAATGAAAGGAGGTTCTCTGGTAGGAGACCCAGGAGGACCCCATTGCTGAGACAGAAACAAAAGAAAGCCTGACTATAAAGTTTTCCAAAACACGCCTGAACAAGCCAAAATCGTTCTGGGAGAATGTCCTGTGGATATTATTATCAAGTCGAGAGTGTCAATAATTTTTCAATGCCATTTCTTTTTATTTTCTGATTTTAAAGGATATATTAAGTTCTGAAAAAACAAACAAACAAAGGTTCTGTAACATTAACAGTGAAATAAAGAATTTTGGAGACCAAACACTTTTGTCAATTTCAACTTATTTTAGAGAAAATTGTGAGTTATTTGAGAAAAAATCCAAGGGTGCCAATATTTTTGGCCACAACTCGAAGTGGTACCTTGGATTGATACTTCGACGTTAGATCCTTATGTGAAAACATTTGCCACAACGAACCATTATATGATTGGGTGACAATGAAATGGACATTTATTTATTCAGCATTTATCTACATTCACGTGAAAAAGTAAGTACACCCCATGTAAAGTTTTGACTTTTTCAACATATTTCAACATACAGCTATTTGATCTTCATTTCAACAATATTGGTAGATAAAGGTGATATAATATAACAAATATCATGAAACATTTACATTTTGTAGTCCATTGTATGATTTAAATAAACATAAATGCAAATGTCGCATGTGGAAAAAGTAAGTACACCCCTATATTTATCACTACTTCAAATACCTAAAATTAGAATCAGGTGAATCAGAATAGGTGCAAATGATTAGAACATCGTTAGAGAGGATCGTGGAGGAACCTGTCTTATTTAAACCTCAGACATTTAGTTTGGCTTGCTCTTTGTTGTTGAAGTGTGCGGGGTCACCATGCCTAGATCAAAAGAGCTCCCTGAGGCCTTCAGAAAGAAGGTTATAGATGCCGACGAGTCTGGGAAGGGATTTAAAAAGATCTCCAAACAATTTGAAATCAATCATTCGACTGTCCGGAAGATCATCTACAAGTGGAGAAGATTCCAAACAACTGCCAACTTGCTCACGCCAGGCCGCCCCAGCAAGTTCAGCCCGAGAGGAGACCGCAAGATGTTGAAAGAAGTCTCTAAGAACCCCAGAATGTCATCATGGGACCTACAGGTAGCTCTTGCCACTGTTGATGTCAAAGTGCACGAGTCTACCATTAGAAAGAGGCTGCACAAATTTGATCTACATGGGAGGTGTGCCAGGAGGAAACCTTTGCTGTCCAGAAAGAACATCAGGGCAAGACTAAAGTTTGCCAATGAACACCTAGGCAAAGACCAGCACTTCTGCAACAATGTGCTCTGGACAGATGAGTCAAAGGTAGAGCTATTTGGCCACTGTACTAGAAGACATGTTTGGCGAAAACCAAAGACAGCATTTGACCACAAGAACCTGATACCAACTGTAAAGCATGGTGGTGGAAATATTATGGTTTGGGGCAGCTTTGCTGCATCAGGGCCTGGGCAGCTCACCATCATATAATCCACTATGAATTCTTCATTGTACGAGAGGGTGCTTGAGGATAATGTGAGGCCATCTGTCGGAGAGTTGAAGCTCAAGCGAAGGTGGACCTTGCAACATGACAATGACCCTAAACATACCAGTAAATCCACCAAGGAATGGCTGAAAAGAAAGAAATGGAGAGTTCTGGAATGGCCAAGTCAAAGCCCGGATCTAAATCCCATCGAGATGTTGTGGGGGGATTTGAAACGAGCTGTGCATGCAAGAAACCCCTCAAACATCGCAAAGCTGAAAGAATTCTGCATGGAGGAGTGGGCAAAAATTTCTCCCAGTCGATGTCAGAGACTGGTAGATAGTTATAAGAAACGCCTACTTGAGGTTGTTTCTGCCAAAGGGGGCAACACCACCTATTAGAGCCAAGGGTGTACTTACTTTTTCCACATGCGAAATTTGCATTTATGTTTATTGAAATTATACAATGGACTACAAAATGTAAATGTTTCATGATATTTGTTATATTATATCACATTTATCTCTGAATATTGTTGAAATGAAGATCAAATAGCTGCATGTTGAAATATGTTGAAAAAGTCAAAACTTTACATGGGGTGTACTTACTTTTTCACGTGACTGTATGTCAGAGGTTTGCACCTCATGATGTCACATAAATAAATCGCATCAACAACAATCACGTGTTCAGATTTTTAGGGCAGATAATGTATAATATTAAAATATTACTACACTATTTTGGCCAGTACTGCAACATAATATGATAAATTGGGCGTCTCATCGACCAGCATTATTTGGTGGAAGTTAATTATCCATCGATGTCCTTAGCGAAGAGCACACGAGCTATTGTCATTATCTATGCCAAATCCTGCTCAAACCTTCAAGGGGCACTGCATCAGTGACACCACTGCTCCCCTGCAAAAACTGATGCGAACCCACAGCCATGTGCTGCATTCATCCGATGATGAAGAAGAGAAACTCATTCGATTGAATACTAAAGACATTTTAAAAACGAATTTTCACTTCCACACATTACCATCGTGTATCTTTGTACAGACGCTGATTATAATGACAACAGAACCAACTAGAACGGCGCTCAGCCGAGAGCATATCTCCGCCTGGCAGATAGTTTACGTTTTGTATCTCAGAGTAGAGGAGAAAATGACGATACAAAAATCACATTTAATCAAAATCAATCACAGGAAGCACCATAGGTCCAGTCTTTTATATCCTGATCACCCCTCGTTTTTGGCCATAATCACTCAATGGTGAAGAATCGCTTAAAAACTTCTACTAGCTGGATCCGGATCTTCACCGAAATCGAATCGATTCTTGCTTGTCAGACACCCAACCTCTCCAACAAGTTTCGTTCAAATCCGTCCACAATTGTTTGAGATATCCTGCTGTGTATCGATTTTGGCCCAATCTCCCAATGGTGAAGAATCACTTAAAAAAATTAAATAATCATATCCGAATCCATATTCAGATCTTCACCAAAATCGAATCTGTTTGTCCTTGTCAGACACCCAACCGGTCCACAAAGTTTCGTCCAAATCCGTCCACAACTTTTTGAGATACCTGCTATATATCGTTTTTGGCCCTGTCTCCCAATGGTGAAGAATCACTTTAAAAATTCTTGTAGCCGGATCCGATTCCAGATCTTCACCAAAATCTAATCATTTCCTCCTTGTCACATACGCCACATCTCTGCCAAATTTCGTCCGAATCCGTTACCAACTTTTTGAGATATCTTGTTCACAAACGGACAGACAAAGAGACAGACAGACAGACGGGTGAAAACATAACCTCCATCCACCTTTGGTGGCGGAGGCAACTGGAACCCCACTCGGTAGAGAGCAAACCTCCGTCAGGCTAAACAGTTTACGTTTCATACCCCACTGATAGATCATACTTGGCTCCAGACCTGAACCAAATTCTAATAAACTTGTTCTCGTCACACCCAGCCTGCCCACAAAGTTTCGTCCGAATCCATCCAAAGCTTTTTGAAATATCATGCTATATATTGTTTTTTGCCCAATCAATCTCTCAATGGTGAAGAATCACTTTAAAAAAATTCAGATCCAGATCTCGAACTTCACCAAAATCTAATCATTTCATCCCCGTCACATACCCAACTTCTCCACCAAATTTATTCCAAATCCATCCACAACCTTTTGCGATATGTTGTTTACAAACAAACACAGCCAGGGTTGAAAACACAACTCCCATCAACCTTTGGTGGTCGATGTAAAAATATGATTATTTCATCAATATTTATTCCTTATACAGTACTGCAGCATCGGTTAAAATAATTGTACTTCATCAACTGTGTGTGTGTGTGTGTGTGTGTGTGTGTGTGTGTGTGTGTGTGTGTGTGTGTGTGTGTGTGTGTGTGTGTGTGTGTTTGACATGGGCAAAACACCTTTACATGACTGGTATTCTCCTTTATGGGACCTCATGCAACAATTACGTTAAGATTTCACAATTTACGCCTCAATTGACTTATTTTCGATCGTCTCCACCAACATTATTTCTGACAGCAGTACATCCCTATTTGTCTCAGTCACTCCAAATGATCCACTCTTCCATTTCACTGAAATGGCTGCGAATTCTCATGATTAGAGCCACAGTGAAATGACACTTGCATTTGTTTTTTATTGTCCTTGCACATGATCATTCTTCATTACCAAGTCAAACTTGCACCCCCCCCCCTCCCCCACCACCAAGTTTGCCGACTACGAGAAAGGCATTCATTTGTATCTTGGCTTTTCATCATCTTCGTACGAATTCATTCTTCTCCCCCAGGCTGTCCAAAACTTCATTCCGATAATCATAGAAATCTCCGTCAACTTGCGCCACTCCACATTTCTCAACTACCCATAGTGTGCATGTAGTCTCTGTTAGCAAACGGGCATCATGGCTCACCACAACCACACCTGCACCAACAAAAATATGAAAATATAAACTTTAGCAGTTTTAGCACCACAAAATACACAATAAAAACAAGATGGAGAATGCATGTGCCCTACCGATGTGATATTTTTCCAAATCCAAAAAGGGCATAACTTTGTGAAAATTTAACAAAACGCCTTGAAACTCAAACTTGTTCTGTAACTTATAATAAAGTAATGTACCAAGTTTCAGTTTAATATGTTAAAGGATAAGGGGAAAAAAAAGTCTGAAAAACAACAGGTGGGACGGACAGATGGAGAGATGGGCAGACAGACAGAGAGCAAACCTATGGTCTCCTCTAGTGAAATCGGTAGGGGACTAATAAAGCAAGCAAAATAATGTGCGGTTAAAAATAAAAAAAGGTGAAAGGAGAAGTGTGGGGTGGGGAGGAGAAGCCACACATTTGATAAAAAGCTGGGAATAGGGAGGGGAAAAGGAGTAAAGACATAGGTGGTGGTGTCACCAGCAATGGCATACCTCCTTTGAAGTCATTGATGGCATCTGCCAATGCATCGATTGATTCAATGTCCAAATTGTTTGTTGGTTCATCCTACAGAAAGGCAACAAAAAACAAACATTACAATTAAAAAATGTTGACCTGGCTGTTATACAAAGTCCAAGCCCCATTTCCATTTTAACCTAGAGAGTTAATAAAACTCCTTACCATGCACAGTCTTGAGAAAAGGGGACATGAGAAGGGTCTTTTAAACTCTTCCATATTGCGTTTCTGAGCATGGCTATATTTCCTACCATGTTGAGCCACCTTGTTGTCCTACCATGTTGAGCCACCGTTTCTGAGCCACCATGTTGTCTGAGAAAGCGAATGGCAAATTTGATTGGTCGTGATATAAAATGCCGTAATATTTTGTCCAAGTACAGCTCTGCTAAAGGAAGGTTTTTGAAAGTGGCAATGAAGTGATTTGTGTTTTAAAATGTTCAAGTATATAATTCAATTGAAATAAAATAAAGATTTTAAAGGATGTAGAAAAATGAATTTGGATGTTTACCGCTGTTGCTGCACCGTCTTTTACAGGACCTTAATTAACATGTTGCATTAGTTATTCGTGGCTATTTTCTGTGTCCTTTGTGACGACGTTAAAACAGCAAGTTTCCTGTTTGGAATGATTTCCAATTTTGACTGCCAGACAGACAGACATAATAAAAAAAATGACTTTACTCCTTCCTGTCTGTGGATGCGCAATCAGCACGAGATTCCATTCAATTTGCCAAATTCAGAGCCAAGGTACTGCTAAACTGCAGGTTCGTGTTCTGATTCGTGTTTTACAGTGTTCAAAATATAAAATGCAATTGAAATCAAGTTGATCCTCAATCATACACTGACATCTGTAGACAGACAGACAGACAGACAATGTGAACCAATTAATTGCTTAACTCCACTTTTCGGTATGCACATGAAGGGTAAACATGCAGGTAAATTATTTGCATGCAGGAATTGGTGTAAGATACTCAGCAAAATAAAAGAGAGTGGGAAAGTTAAAATGAAAATGCCAAACAGTGAAAACAAATTCAAACATGAACAGTAAAAATAGGACCACTGGAGCTGTAGCTTATCTGGGCACTGGCCTAAGGTTGTAACCCAAATTTGGTAGCATTCTGAATGGTGGGTCTGGAGAAGAAGATTTTTGAGTCCGCCATTTTGACCTACTTAAAGTCACGTGACCTAAGTCCGCCATTTTGACCTACTTGACCAAGTCACGTGACTGGAGCGAGCTTTGCAATACCAGTTACCAGTCTACCAGTCAGGAGCGGAACCTTGTTGCCAAATTTCAGCCAGATCGGTTCAGCGGTTTGGTCAGAGAATTTGAAATAGGAGACAGATAGACGGACGGACAGAAGGACAGAAGGTGCACGATGACAACACCTTCTCTGGAATTCCAATTCCAGATGAGCTAAAATCAAGATATTTCTGTCATAAAAAGTGTAAAATGAATTCATAAAACCAAATTAGGTTGTGCAATTTTACGTTTCTTATAGAGCCAACATAAAAGGATTTATTTTAATTGAAGCACAAAATCTATTTCAGCCCCCACCCTCCTCCCTCACCCCTATAAGTCCATGCAGCTGTGATAGTTTCTCAGTTAAACCTTCAAGGGTGGGAATAAGGGTATTCCAAGATAAACTAGATGCTATCTATATTATAATAGCCGTAGATGATTCTGTCTGTCTGTCTGTTGGGCGTCTGTCCGGGGTGTGGCTCACTCGGTTTGCAGAGTAGCTCCACCCATTCTGGGAGTGGCTTCATATAATTATAAACAAATATCCACCATTTTATTAACTCGCATAGCTTTGAGGCCTGTTTTGTAGGCCCGTGGTGTCTTGCTCTCTCTCCCAGTTTTATTTCAAATCAAATTCGATATATCATTTCATTTTTCACAGTCGCTAACATCGTTTTAGACTCGGGTGAAAAAAAACGGGAAGAAAATCCGATGAAAGTTGCCCTTTATAGAACGAAATGAATTCTCAAAGGCCTGTAACTTCAAGGCCGTTGAGTCTCTCTCACGCCTTTATCTCCAATCTAACTCACCATATGATTTCATTTTTATCGATGGTTTTAGACTCGGTGTCAGCAATAATTGAGAACATTCCACACACGAGGGAAAATGCAGAGATATATTTTTAAAAATCGCGTCATGGTGTATCATACACCGCCCAACATGACACCGACGGCAACGTGTCGATATATATTAAAAATTCGCTTTTGCTTTTCCGTTAAGATATATTACTTTTTCGTTTGATGACAGTCGTCACAAAAACGTCAACAATGATGCCGACATATATTTCTTCGTTTTTATTTCATTCAACATTATTATCCGGAAGTAAAATATGTTTCAGGAAATTACCGAGAGATATTTCTTCGTTTTTTAAAATTAGTTATGTGCGCATACACTTTAAATAGGTTTATTTGAAATCTTTAATTTTCCACAATATAATTTACTTGCCATTTATCATTTGATGATTACGAGACAAATTCCTCTTGAGGATCATGAGAATTCATGCGCTGCGTGGCAACTTCCATTTCCAAAATGAATGAGACGATCGATGAAGAACGCAGACTTGAACAGGATGTAGCAAGAAAACGAATGAGACGGGCGAACGAGTCCATCGACGAACGTCAATGCAAACTTGCGGGGTCACCCGTGGGAATCCCACGGGCATGGATGTGTGTGACATTTCGACATATTGAGTTCGATGCTGCACATTCATTTTTACAAAATGGTTACTGGCAAGTCATCAGATCCAGAAATGGTGTAATGAACACAATTTATTTACGCGCAAGCACGAAAGCAAGACGGCCCGATTTCCGATTCCGACGGGCGAGACGGGCCGATTTGGAGCAAGAAAAAGAACGAGACGGGAGAAAAACGAGAGAAACGAGACAGGGAAAGCCGATTGGAGAGGCGAGTGAGGAGCGATTGGAGAGGCGAGTGAGGAGCGATTGGAGAGGCGAGTGAGGAGCGATTGGAGAGGCGAGTGAGGAGCGATTGGACAGGCGAGTGAGGAGCGATTGGAGAGGAGTGTGAGGAGCGATTGGAGGGGAGAGTGAGGAGCGATTGGAGAGGAGTGTGAGGGGCGATTGGAGAGGAGTGTGAGGGGCGATTGGAGAGGAGTGTGAGGCGCGATTGGAGAGGTGTGTGAGGCGCGATTGGAGAGGAGTGTGAGGCGCGATTGGAGAGGTGTGTGAGGCGCGATTGGAGAGGAGTGTGAGGCACGATTGGAGAGGAGTACGAGGCGCGATTGGAGAGGAGTATGAGGCGCGATTGGAGAGGAGTGTGAGGCGCGATTGGAGAGGAGTGTGAGGCGCGATTGGAGAGGAGTGTGATGCGCGATTGGAGAGGCGTGTGAGGGATTGGAGAGGAGAGGAGTGTGAGGGATTGGAGAGGTGAGGGATTGGAAAGGAGAGGAATGTGAGGGATTGGAGAAAAACGAGAGAAACGAGACGGGGAAAGCCGATTGGAGAGGCGAGTGAGGAGCGATTGGAGAGGCGAGTGAGGAGCGATTGGAGAGGCGAGTGAGGAGCGATTGGAGAGGTGAGTGAGGAGCGATTGGAGAGGAGAGTGAGGGATTGGAGAGGAGATGAGTGTGAGGGATTGGAGAGGTGAGGGATTGGAGAGGAGAGGAATGTGAGGGATTGGAGAGGAGAGGAGTGCTAGGTGGAGAGAGGAGAGTGTCAGGTGGAGAGAGGAGAGTGTCAGGTGGAGAGGAGTGAGGGGTCACATATTATGTGAAATAAATAAATTGTGTTCATTACACCATTTCTGGATCTGATGACTTGCCAGTAACCATTTTGTAAAAATGAATGTGCAGCATCCAACTCAATATGTTGAAATGTCACACACGTCCATGTCTGTGGGATTCCCACGGGTGACCCCACTATATTTCTTCGTTTTTATTTCATTCAACATTATTATCCGGAAGTAAAGGTTCACATGTTCATTTCACGTGTGCAAAAACAAACTCCATTTCACGTGTGCATGGACATGAAACACAGACGGGAAATTGCTTGGAGATATTTCGTTCGAAGCAATTATACACCGCCCAAATAAAATATTTCACCGATACACCGAGCGAATTTCAGCGAATTTCACCGAGTTTCAGGAAATTACCCAGAGATATTTCTTCGTTTTTATTTCATTAGTTACTAGCAGAAGTACTCAGCGTTGCCGGGCGGGGGAGGGGGGAAGGGCACGTACACTTTAAACATGTATATACATGTGGGATGTGGGATATATACATGTGGGACGTGTGTGTGTGTGTGTGTGTGTGCGTGTGCGCACGCGTGCATATATGTGTGTGTGTGTGTGTGTGTGTGTGTGTGTGTGTGTGCGCGCGTGCATATATGTGTATGTGTGTATATATATGTCTCTGTGTGTGTGTGTGTGTGTGTGTGTATGTGTATATATATATATATGTGTGTGTGTGCATATGTGTGTATGTGCGTGCATGTGTGTCGATGTACATTTGTCTGTACGTGTGTGTGTGTGCGTGTATGTGTGTATATATGTGTGTGTTTTTGTGCATGTGTATATATGTGTGTGTCTGTATGTGTATATGTGTGTGTGTGTGTGTGTGTGTATATGTGTGTGTGTGTGTGTGTATGTGTGTGTGTGTGTGTATGTGTATGTGTGTGTGTGTGTATGTATGTGTGTGTGTGTGTGGGTGTACATGTGTGTACATGTGTGTATGTGTATATATGTGTGTGTATATGTGTGTATGTGCATATGTGTATGTGTGTGCATGTGTGTCGGTGTACATGTGTGTGTACACGTGTGTATGGGTGTGTATATATGTGTGTATGTGTATATATGTGTGTGTCTGTATGTGTATATATGTGTGTCTGTATGTGCATATATATGTGTGTGCATGTGTGTGGGTGTACATGTGTGTGTACGTGTGTGTGTGTGTATGTATGTATATGTGTGTATGTGTATGCATGTGTGTGTGTGTGTGTCTGTGTGTGTGTATGTGTATATGTCTGTGTGTATATGTGTATGTGTGTGCATGTGTGTGTATACATATGTGTATGTGTATATGTGTGTATGTGTATATGCATGTGTCGGTGTACATGTGTGTGTACGTGTGCGTGCATGTGTGTGTGTGTGTGTGTGTGTGTGTGTGTGGATGTGTATGTGTGTTTGCATGTGTGTGTATATATGTGTGTGTCTGTGTATATGTGTGTATGTGTGTATATGTGTATGTGTGTCGGTGTACGTGTGTGTGTGTGTGTGTGTGTGTGTGTGTGTGTGTGTGTGTGTGTGTGTGTGTGTTTTATTGTGAAACTGCAGTGCAGGTGCAGCATCTAACTCAATATGTCGAAATGTCACACACGTCCATGCCCGTGGGATTCCCACGGGTGACCCCACTAGTTCTTCATTCTCCATCATTAATAGCCTCATTATTCAAACACCTGTGTGTGTGTGTGTGTGTGTGTGTGTGTGTGGATGTGTATGTGTTTGCGTGTGTGTGTATATATGTGTGTGTATGTGTATATGTGTGTATATGTGTATGTGTGTCGGTGTACGTGTGTGTGTGTGTGTGTGTGTGTTTGTGTGGGTGTGTGAATAAGAGAGAGACCGAATTGTGAGATACAGAAATGAAAAAACGAGGTGTGTGTGTGTGGGTGTGTGTTATTGTGAAACTGCATGTGCAGGTGCAGCATCTAACTCAATATGTCGAAATGTCACACACGTCCATGCCCGTGGGATTCCCACAATATAATTTACTTGCCATTTATCATTTGATGATTACGAGACACTTCCTCTTGAGGATCGTGACAATTCATGCGCTGCGTGGAAACTTCTATTTCCAAAATGAATGAGACGATCGATGAAGAACGCAGACTTGAACAGGATGTAGCAAGAAAACGAATGAGACGGGCGAACGAGTCCATCGACGAACGTCAATGCAAACTTGCGGGGTCACCCGTGGGATTCCCATGGGTGACCCCACTAGTTCATAATACTTACCCTGCGCAGTCTTGAGAAGGACTTTGTGCGAGCCAACTCTTCTGTTTTTTAATACTCTTTTTCTTTGATCCAATATGGCTGCCAAACCAGTGATTGATGACGTCAATTTATCAAACTATATTTCCCATGGGTTATTGGGTAATTAATCAATTACTTAAAGTTTCGCATTGATCGGTTAAGCAGTTTCAGAGAAGAGGATTTTCAAAGATGTTCGCTTAGATCCAATATGGCTGCCAAACAAAGTGACCTATGACATCATAATTTACACTTTGGCTCCAATTTGATAGGGTATAAGGTGTGTGAAGTTTTGTGTTGATTGGATAAGGTTGGCTTTTCTGTCCAAGATAGCTGCCAAACCACGTGACCTATGTATGACATCATCATTTCACACTATACATAGCAATGGTGTTGGATGATATTTGGAAAGTTTCACTTGAATAGGTTCAGCTGTTTCAGAAAAATAATTATAATTATTTTTTCTTTGATCCAACATGGCTTCCAGACCATGTGACCAATGATATATTCCTAAACACCATGGTATCCCCAAGGCTTCGGGAACATGTGGGTTAAGGTTACCCTCGATCTGTCCAGCCGTTCTGGAGAAGAAGATTTTATAAAGGCTTTCGGTTAAATCCAATATGGCTGCCAGACAATGTGACATGTGATTTATTCATTGACACCCCAAGTCTAGTAGATCATGTGCACGAAGTTTCGCATTGATCTGGTCAGCCGTTCTGGAGAAGAGGGTTTTTAATGTTTTAAAAAAATGTTCAAGCCGACATAGCTGCTGAACCACGTGACCTATGATGTCATCAATTTAATTTTGTCTACCAAATTCTCCCTCGGTGACCCTCAAAAATTTTCATACTGATCGGATCAAGCATCGTACTTGTTGAATTATGACGTCATAAGGAAGGCACCAATAGCATCACCATTAACATATGTTATTCCCCAAGGGGACTAACTACTTGACAATGAGCCATGCATGATTCAATATTTTTCCAGAGGTTTCGGAGATATAGAGGTGCAATTTTTTTCGGTTTTTCCAAGATGGCCCCTGTACGACATGACCTATGACGTCATAATTATCATAAAAAAAATTCTCCAGGGTGAGGCACTCTTTTGGTGAAAAATTTCTGTCCGTTTGACCAATAGTTGCAGAGAAATTTTTTTATATACTCATCGAATCAAGTGTTGTACATGTCGAATTATGACATAATTGAGGCACTGACATCATTAACATATGTTATACCCCATGCGAAGTTCTTTACCATGAGCCATGTTTAAAGTTTTCCCATGGAGTGGTTTCAGAGATAGAGGTGCAAAGTTTTTCCAAGATGGCAATGTACCACGTGATCTATAACGTCATAATTATTACTAAAAACTTCTACAGGAGGAGGTGTTCCTATGGTGAAAATTTTGTGTCAATCTGACCAACAACATATGCACGTACGTACACAACTGCTCACTTAACCTCACTTTTCGCTTCGCGAGCGCAGAGTAATGACCGATCTCTAATGTGCACACCTGGCACAAAGCATACTGCAGCATTCACCTTAAAGGAACAATGCAGCACAGAAAGTGGTTTTGTTTGGCGAATTGTACATTGATGATATAGAATCCCGTTAGGACAAATACAATAAGGCAAATCTTGATAAGACAAAATAAAATAAGTTTTCAGTTAACCAGTCTCTTAATTGTGATTCAAGTTTGATTAAACTGGAACACACTCACTCGATGGAGGTGCTGACTCGCACACTTTTCTTCGTGCAACCACCCGAGAGACAGCGCTAACCTATACTGCTGTGTGGTCGCTATGTGAGTAAATATCGTCCTGTAAAAATTTTCATTTTACACTTTGTGAGCTCAAAGTGGAACCCGTCTGAGACATTCATAATGTGAAGCTCTGTGCCAACCTTGCTGATACCAGCGGCCTTCAATGTCCAGTTATCCTGCCGACAAACATACCCCACAGACGGGATGTTCTTAAACTCACACACCCCACCTATGGTTGGGTGATAAATAACATACATGGTTTACCCTAGTGGCTGCTGCTATAAATCACAATGCATTCACCACGATGACCAAGAACAGTCAATACTGTTTAGCAGAACTGCTTGCTGGAAGTGCATCAAAATGTTCACTTCTTATTCCGGATGCTCCTCCCTCTCCCCCCGCCACCAATTCTCACCAGAATGAGGATGTCAGGCTGTCTGCACGAAAGCTCTGCAAAAAGTACTCGTGCTTTCTGCCCACCTGGAAAGAATGTCACAGGACAGAAGCAAACTCAGTGGAAATCAAGTGAAATTGTTTTAAAACAATGAGTCGTGCTGTATTTTTACAAGAAATTGGTTGTATTTGGAATGGTTCACATTCGAAATTGAAGGCAACACCATCATCCTCAGTTTGAGACTTCAGTTTGAGTTTGACTGGTACAGCGACACACAATGCAAAGTTGAGTGAATGAAACAGAGTTCAATCTGTTTGTATATTTATTGTTGTGAACATTTGATAAAAACCAGGAAAGTGTCATATATCTGAGAATGATGTACATGCCGATTATATAATGCCACTTTGGGAGTTGATACCCCTCCCATGCACCCCTACAGTTTTCATTCCCTGTGCTTTTGGACCCGCCCTATGCAGCCACTGACAACTATCTGTCCGTGTGAGAATGGATGCAAAAAGTCAAGCTGGATTGGACTGGAACCCAGAAACTCTTCCCGGTTCGGTTTGGGAGTTAACACCGGTAGTCGTCTTTCTAAACATATCTCTAGCTTTTGATAGTCTGGCTCTCCAAACTCTCTTCCTATGGCATCCAAGGCCACTCCACACATGGCTGACTTCCTTTTGTTACGTTCTGTGACCTCTTCTTCTATTATTTTTCCTCTTCTTCTTCACCCCGCCCGAGCTTGGCTTACGTGATTTTACCCAAGATTTGAGATCCTATGATTGGCTGTGGAGTGGAAGAAAACTGAGTATGATTGGGAGGTGGAGTTGTTCCCGTATTAAGTGCTTTTGGACTTTTGACTCAGAAAGCCGCAATGAGGGGATTTCCCAGGCAAGAACCGGAATGCCTGATGTTTTGAGAAGTGAAAGATATTCGTGGCACCTCCGATGGTGAAGGAAAGTTCAAGACAGATCGACTGCTCTGAGAAAATGAGGCAGCAATGGATGGGCGACCATAGAAGGCCTCATTCCCAGGTGGTGGCTTGTGCTACGCAGTGAGGCCTGGTCACCTCTATGGTGGCGTGACTCCGGTGGGGATTTCACTGAGGGCAAAACAGTTTGAAGCTGAGACCTCGGAGGTCAGCAACAAGAACACCAAGCCAGAGGGACCATGGAGTGTGGAGCATTCTGCTCTCCATCATCCTCGTACCATTCTGCCACCTCGACCGCCAGAGATATGGGCACGTTAGTAAACAAAGACACCACATCGAAGGACACCATGGATCCGTGCAGTTTGATGGTCACATGCTTCACTTTCTGAACAAAATCCGAGCTGTTGCGTAAAGTTCGCTCCGTTTTTCCCACCAAATGCTTGAGAATGTTGGAGAGAAACTTGGACAAAGCATAGGATGGTCTATTGATACATGAGACAATGAGACGTAGTGGAACCTCTTCCTTGTGTACTTTCGGAAGCCCGTATGACCTCGGTGAAACTCCATTGTTGCTGTATAATTGTTTGTAATGTGTCATCGACAGACCACCTGTTCTTTTAATTTCAGTGAGCAGCGAGTTGAACCTACGTGCCTCCTTTTTGGTTGGATCGGAGGGAAGCCGCTCCTAGGTCGATGTGTCCGCCAACAAGTCATGCATCTTCTCATTGTACGCATGCCGATCCATCAAAACTGCTGCACATCCTTTGTCTGCCGGAAAAATCGCCAAGTCATCCATCCCACGTAGTTCTTGCAAAGCCCATCGTTGTACCCAGTTCAGATTGGAATCGTTGCGGGTTGGGCGCAGAGGATGAAGTAAAAGAGAAGCCACACGTGAGCTCACCTCGTTTTTAATGTTGTCAGAGAGCCCCGTGATGGATGACTCAACCCGAGATACCATGACGTCATTATGAATAAACCGTGGTGTGATTGCAAAGTTTAAACCTTTCTGTAATAATCTGATTTGGGCTTCAGTTAATTGTTTACTTGAAAGGTTAATCACCCATCGGTTCTGGATGGAGTCTGCGTCTTGTACGGAGTTTGTGTCCTGGGTCCTGGTAGGTGCTTGTGTCACATCTGGATTCTTCCCTCAAAGCGGCGAACTTGTTCCGATGTCGCTTCCCCACCGATGTTCTGGTGTTTTCAGCGAAAGTGCGGCCTCTTTGTTCTACCCAAAACCATAACTCACCAGATAGTACGGGATGAATTGAATCCGAAACTCGTCGTACCCAGTCAGCAATCTTTGTAAGGCGATGATGACACGTCAATATGTGCAGACGGAGGAATTTCCGTCCTGCGGCACACGCATGATCTGTGGAGCTTTCCAACCTGCCATGGGGGGTCTGAAGCAGAGGGATTTCGCAAGTACATCCTGCTCCAAGCAGCGATGGTTGTACTGTAAATGGGCCTTGGTCACTTCGGTCTGTTGCAGAAGTTTGGTGTGGAGACGGCATTGCTTGGCGATGTTCTCCCCATGGCTTTCACCAATAATATTAAGTAACGACTTGCGGTGGGGATTAAAATCAAATGAATCAAATGAAATCAATCCAAACAGGTGGCCATGTTCCCCTGTGGGATAATGCCTGCATTTTGGGTGCTACCCCCAGTAAACGCAGAAGGAGGATTTTGGAGGCATGGCATGTGGAGGAATCTGTTGTATCTCTCATGGAGGAGGTGCTTGACTTACCACGAGCGTTTGTCCCTCATGCAGAAACATACCAGAGAAACTGTATTACCAAGCATATAAATTAGTACCTCGTTTGCTGTCACTTTGATGTACATTATTACTTTATATGCATATCCACATTTAGCCCCACCCCTCCATTCCCCGGCCCCCTCCCACCTTCACCCCTTTTTCTAACAATATTTCACAGTTTTTCTGGAATCTCAGGCAATTACTTTTATGTTTACAATATATCCATATAGCTCAATTGATTTAAATTACCACCATCACTTGAAGCGAGTTTTTAATCATGTTTGTTTGTTTTTCATAGATTTATTTGAATTATGTTGCGGTTCGTTTGATTTAACGGTTGTTTTGATTTAACATCCCAATATGTGTTTCAGTTGGTTCAACGGTTTTTGGTTTAATTTATGGTTTAAATTTGAATGGCACGAGTTTGTTCCAGAATGGCATTGATTGGTGGTTTCGGTGTCCCTACCCCCTTTTTCCCTTCATATAAAGGAGGGTGTAGAATTGTTTTTCTTTACTCTTGAAAAAGGTCAGTGGACGCACGGTTGTCTGTGTTGCTGATCGAAATGTCGAGCAGTTATTTATTTTGCTCATTAAAGGTTGGAGAACTCAAGATGGATTCATTTGATTTTAATCCCAACTGCAAGTCATTATTATAATATATATATACTAGCGGGGTCACCCGTGGGAATCCCACGGGCATGGATGTGTGTGACATTTCGACATATTGAGTTATATGCTGCACATTCATTTTTACAAAATGGTTACTGGCAAGTCATCAGATCCAGAAATGGTGTGATGAACACAATTTATTTATTTCACATAATATGTGACCCCTCACTCCTCTCCACCTGACACTCTCCTGTCTCCACCTGACACTCTCCTGTCTCCACCTGACACTCTCCTCTCTCCACCTAGCACTCCTCTCCTCTCCAAACCCTCACATCCCTCTCCTTTCCAATCCCTCACCTCTCCAATCCCTCACACTCCTCTCCTCTCCAATCCTTCACACGCCTCTCCAATCGCGCCTCACACTCCTCTCCAATCGCGCCTCACACTCCTCTCCAATCGCGCCTCACACTCCTCTCCAATCGTGCCTCACACTCCTCTCCAATCGTGCCTCACACTCCCCTCCAATCACTCCTCTCCAATCGTGCCTCACACTCCTCTCCAATCACGCCTCACACTCCTCTCCAATCGTGCCTCACACTCCTCTCCAATCGCGCCTCACACTCCTCTCCAATCGCGCCTCACTCGCCTCTCCAATCGGCTTTCCCCGTCTCGTTTCTCTCCTTTTTCTCCCGTCTCGTTCTTTTTCTTGCTCCAAATCGGCCCGTCGGAATCGGAAATCGGCCCGTCTCGCCCGTCGGCCCGTCGGAATCGGAAATCGGCCCGTCTTGCTTTTGTGCTTGTGCGTAAATAAATTGTGTTCATGACACCATTTCTGGTGTTGGGCTAGCGGCTAGGGTGCCGGCTTAGGATCCTGGGTTCGAATCTCGGTCGATCGCCGAATTAATGCCAGGGGGGTTGACTCAGCCTGTCATCCTTCCGAGGTCGGCTAATTGAGTACCAGTTCACTGGTAATTCCCTGTTTGTCGTTGAAGGCGGCAAAAAGGGTTGGCGTCAGGAAGGGCATCCGGCCGTAAAACATTGCTTCAAAAAGGGGACAAAAAAACAACAACTACCACGGTCCCCGAAAAGGCCAACCCCCGCTTTGCGGGGAAAAATGGCCTCTAAACGGTGGTTTTTACACCATTTCTGGATCTGATGACTTGCCAGTAACCATTTTGTAAAAAATGAATGTGCAGCATCTAACTCAATATGTCGAAATGTCACACACATCCATGCCCGTGGGATTCCCACGGGTGACCCCGCAAGTTTGCATTGACGTTCGTCGATGGACTCGTTCGCCCGTCTCATTCGTTTTCTTGCTGCATCCTGTTCAAGTCTGCGTTCTTCATCGATCGTCTCATTCATTTTGGAAATAGAAGTTTCCACGCAGCGCATGAATTGTCACGATCCTCAAGAGGAATTTGTCTCGTAATCATCAAATGATAAATGGCAAGTAAATTATATTGTGGAAAATTAAAGATTTCAAATAAACCTATTTAAAGTGTATTCGCACATAACTAATTTTAAAAAACGAAGAAATATCTCTCGGTAATTTCCTGAAACATATTTTACTTCCGGCTAATAATGTTGAATTAAATAAAAACGAAGAAATATATGTCGGCATCATTGTTGACGTTTTTGTGACGACTGTCATCAAACGAAAAAGTAATATATCTTAACGGAAAAGCAAAAGCGAATTTTTAATATATATCGACACGTTGCCGTCGGTGTCATGTTGGGCGGTGTATGATACACCATGACGCGATTTTTAAAAATATATCTCTGCATTTTCCCGCGTGTGTGGAATGTTCTCAATTATTGCTGACACCGAGTCCAAAACCATCGATAAAAATGAAATCATATGGTGAGTTAGATTGGAGATAAAGGCGTGAGAGAGACTCAATGGCCTTGAAGTTGAAGTTACAGGCGTTTGAGAATTCATTTCGTTCTATAAACGGCAACTTTCATTGGATTTCCTTCCCGTTTTTTTTCAACCGAGTCGAAAACTATGTTAGCGACTGTGAAAAATGAAATGATATATCGAATTTTTAATATGTATCGACACGTTGCCGTCGGTGTCATGTTAGGCGGTGTATGATACACCATGACGCGATTTTAAAAAATATATCTGCATTTTCCCGCGTGTGTGGAATGTTCTCAATTATTGCTGACACCGACTCTAAAACCATCGATAAAAATGAAATCATATGGTGAGTTATATTGGAGATAAAGGCGTGAGAGAGACTCAATGGCCTTGAAGTTACAGGCATTTGAGAATTCATTTCGTTCTATAAACGGCAACTTTCATCGGATTTTCTTCTCGTTTTTTTTCAACCGAGTCTAAAACTATGTTAGCGACTGTGAAAAATGAAATGATATATCGAATTTAAAATAGATATCGACACATTGCCGTCGGTGTCATGTTGGGCGGTGTATGATACACCATGACGCGATTTTAAAAAATATATCTCTGCATTTTCCCGCGTGTGTGGAATGTTTGTGGAAAATTAAAGATTTCAAATAAACCTATTTAAAGTGTATGCGCACATAACTAATAAAAAAAACGAAGAAATATCTCTCGGTAATTTCCTGAAACATATTTTACTTCCGGCTAATATGTTGAATGAAATAAAAACGAAGAAATATATGTCGGCATCATTGTTGACGTTTTTGTGACGACTATCATCAAACGAAATAGTAATATATCATAACGGAAAAGCAAAAGCGAATTTTTAATATATATCGACACATTGCCGGCGGTGTCATGTTGGGCGGTGTATGATACACCATGACGCGATTTTAAAAAATATATCTCTGCATTTTCCCGCGTGTGTGGATTGTTCTCAATTATTGCTGACACCGAGTCTAAAAGTAAAACCATCGATAAAAATGAAATCATATGGTGAGTTAGATTGGAGATAAAGGCGTGAGAGAGACTCAATGGCCTTGAAGTTACAGGCCTTTGAGAATTCATTTCGTTCTATAAACGGCAACTTTCATCGGATTTTCTTCCCGTTTTTTTTCAACCGAGTCTAAAACTATGTTAGCGACTGAGAAAAATGAAATGATTTATCGAATTTGATTTGAAATAAAACTGGGGGAGAGCAAGACACCACGGGCCTACAAAACAGGACTCAAAGCTATGCGAGTTAATAAAATGGTGGATATTTGTTTATAGCCACTCCCAGAATGGGTGGAGCTATGGGTGGAGCTACTCTGCAAACCGAGTAAGCCACACCCCGGACAGACACCCAACAGATAGACAGACAGACAGACAGAATCATCTACGGCTATTATAATATAGATATACACAGTCACATGAAAAAGTAAGTACACCCCATGTAAAGTTTTGACTTTTTCAACATATTTCAACATACAGCTATTTGATCTTCATTTCAACAATATTGATAGATAAAGGTGATATAATATAACAAATATCATGAAACATTTACATTTTGTAGTCCATTGTATAATTTAAATAAACATAAATGCAAATTTCGCAAGTGGAAAAAGTAAGTACACCCTTACATTTATCACCACTTCAAATACCTAAAATTAGAATCAGGTGCACCAGCTCAGGTGCAAATCATTAGAACATCGTTAGAGAGGATCTTGGAGGAGCCTGTCTTATTTATAAAACCTCAGACATTTAGTTTGGTTTGCTCTTTGTTGTTGAAGTGTGTGGCATCACCATGCCTAGATCAAAAGAGCTCTCTGAGGTCTTCAGAAAGAAGGTTATAGATGCCTACGAGTCTGGGAAGGGATTTCAAAAGATCTCCAAACAATTTGAAATCAATCATTCGACTGTCCAGAAGATCATCGACAAGTGGAGAGGATTCCAAACAACTGCCAACTTGTTCAGGCCAGGCCGCCCCAGCAAGTTCAGCCTGAGAGCAGACCACAAGATGCTGAAAGAAGTCTCGAAGAACCCCAGAATGTCATCACGGGACTTACAGGTAGCTCTTGCCACTGTTGATGTCAAAGTGCACAAGTCTACCATTAGAAAGAGGCTGCACAAATTTGAAATACATGGGAGGTGTGCCAGGAGGAAACCTTTGCTGTCCAGAAAGAACATCAGGGCAAGACTAAAGTTTGCCAATGAACACCTCGGCAAAGACCAGCACTTCTGGAACAATGTGCTCTGGACAGATGAGTCAAAGGTAGAGCTATTTGGCCACAGTACCAGAAGACATGTTTGGCAAAAACCAAAGACAGCATTTGACCACAAGAACCTGATACCAACTGTAAAGCATGGTGGTGGAAATATTATGGTTTGGGGCAGCTCTGCTGCATCAGGGCCTGGGCAGCTCACCATCATATAATCCACTATGAATTCTTCATTGTACCAGAGGGTGCTTGAGTATAATGTGAGGCCATCTGTCAGAAAGTTGAAGCTCAACCGAAGGTGAACCTTGCAACATGACAATGACCCTAAACATACCAGTAAATCCACCAAGGAATGGCTGAAAAGAAAGAAATGGAGGGTTCTGGAATGGCGAAGTCAAAGCCCGGATCTAAATCCCATCAAGATGTTGTGGGAGGATTTGAAACGAGCTGTGCATGCAAGAAACCCCTCAAACATTGCACAGCAGAAAGAATTCTGCATGGAGGAGTGGGCAAAAATTTCTCCCAGTCGATGTCAGAGACTGGTAGACAGTTATAAGAAACGCCTACTTAAAAGGTGTTTCTGCCAAAGGGGGCAATACCACCTATTGGAGCCAAGGGTGTACTTACTTTTTCCACATGCGAAATTTGCATTTGTTTATTTAAATTATACAATGGACTACAAAATGTAAATGTTTCATGATATTTGTTATATTATATCACCTTTATCGATCAATATTGTTGAAATGAAGATCAAATAGCTGTATGTCGAAATATGTTGAAAAAGTCAAAACGTTACATAGGGTGTACTTACTTTTTCACGTGACTGTACATACATACATATATATACATATATATACATATATATACATATATATATACATATATATACATATACATACATATACATACATATACATACATATACATACATATACATACATATACATACATATACATACATATACATACATATACATACATATACATACATATACATATACATACATACACATACACATACATACATACACATACATACATATATATATAATATATATATATATATATATATATATATATATATATATATATATACAGTATATATATATATATATATATATATATATATATATATATATATATATATATATATATATATATATATATATATCCACACCTCAATATATATCTGAAAGGACATTCTGGCATATCAGATCATCAGGCATCCAAAACCATAATTTTTTCTCCTCTTCTTAACAATCATCCTTCCTTTAATCACATAGCCTCATCTCAGAACATTGTGCCATTAAACCTCCCCAAGCTGACCACTTTACAAATTTACAGTTTTTCTTTCCTGAGGGTTTGCTTCTGTATCCATCTTGTCCACTACATGCGTCTTTCCTACCCCTAATTCCCTATATCCCTCATTCGTCCAAGTCTCCCTCTATTTTGTACCTCAACCTTGCCGTTAGTTTGCCACCCCCCCCCCCCCCTCTTTCCACTGTTCTTTTTACTCCTTGCATCCTCATCCATTCTGTGTTCTAATTCTTCCATGAGCCTCGAATTTATATAAATTGGGCGAGATCACGGCGAGGTCACGTCTTTTCGAAGCTGTTCCATGCGCTCATGCTTTCGAAGCTAAGTAATCTTTCACAATTGTGTTTTTGTCGAGACTGTATCGATCTTTCGGTGTGTGTACCTATAGCGTGTCTTTAGGAAAATTTTCGGTGCTAATTTTTCGTACATGTATACACAATCGTCGGTTAATGCGTATCGAGTATTCTGAGGCCTAGTACTCGTAGGCTTAGGCTACCGTACCGTCTCCGACCTTGTGGTTTTGTTTTTCTCTCAGCGGTTCGTCGAATGCGCTGCAATTATTTTCGTTCTCTGTTTCGTCCCAGTCGTTCACCCCATACCTCCTTGTTTAATATCTCTACTCAAAAAAAAAAAACCCCCAATTTTTTTTCCTTCTCAGGTCTTATTCGTTTATTTGTTGTTCTCATTTGTTCGTTCGTTCTTCGTTCACGTTGTTCGTGATCACGCGATCACGTGGTTAGAAATGTTTAATCTCTCCCCTGAACAACTATTTTCTCTCATATATTATAACACCTTTTTCTTCTTCTCCTACAAAAGGATGCTTTCGTCTTGCTCACCAAATCTATTCATTCCAAAAAATAATAATAATACCATCTCTTCCAGTTCCTCTTTTCTACATTCCATAAAACTCTCCAGAACTCCACCCCTCCTTCAGCGTCCTCAAACGTATTTTTGACTCGAAGGTCTCAAACTCATTTTGCAAAAAATGTTCGTTTCCCATGAATCGTACACTTTTCAAAATCCAATCTCACCCCTCCCCTCCAAATCTTCCCCATCCCCCCCTTCCCTCCAAAACTTCCCCATCCCCCCTCCCCTCCAAAACTTCCCCATCACCCCTCCCCTCCAAATCCTCCCCCCTTGCCCCTTCCCTCCCCTCCCTCCTAAACTCCCCTCACACCCCTCCCCTCCGAGCCTCTCCCTCGCTCCTCCCCTCCTAGACTCCCCTCTCACCCCTCCTCCTCAAAGCATCCTCCCTGCTTCTTCCCCCTACCAACTTTCACCTTCATCTCCCCCAACCTTCTGCCACGCTCTTCCCCCTCCTCAAATAACACCTCACTGTGCCTCACCCAATCTCCATCAAACCTTTTGTCCGCCCCATTCTTCCCTTTCTCCAAGCTATTCTGAATTCTCTGAAATCTCTGACACACCTTCAACAGCTCTCCCTACCTCTTCCACCTCTTCCTCCTCTTCCACATCTTACCCTACCCCTCCCCCCCCCCCCCTGTTCTGTACCCGATGCTCCCCCTTCCTCTTCATTAACGGTATGGACCTCAAACATCCGGGGCCTTCACTCAAACTTGACTGAACTCTCCATACAGGTTGCTTCTGACAAACCAGATGTGATCTGCTTAACAGAAACTTTCCTCCTTCATGATGTCTCTGATGCCTTGGTATCTCTCCCAGGTTACTTCCTCCTCCGGTATGATAGACCTGAGCCTCGTCCTGGAGGTGGGGTTGCTATCTTTATAAAAAGACTCTCTTCCTCACTTGCCCTCCACTGCCCTCTCTCCACCTCACCCCCAGGAATACCTTTGGCTACGGCTTCCCCTTCGCTCCCACCTTTTGTTCATATGTGTGTTGTACCATCCACCAAACAGTGATGACTCCATCTACATCTCGCTGTCTGATAATATGGACCAACTTCTATCTACCCATCCCAACTCTCTCTTCCTCATATGTGGTGATTTCAATTGTCACCATGCCAGTTGGCTGGGTGTGGGTACCTCTCTCACCAGCCATGGCTCTTCAGCAAAGGACTTCTGTGACTCACTGGGACTGACACAATCTGTCAATTTCCCGACCCGGATCTCAGTCAACAGAGCATCTTCTCTTCTGGACTTGGTTATGACTAACTTCCCTGAAAATGTCTGCTGCTCTTCTTCTGCTCCAATCGGCTCATCTGATCATGTGCTTGTTAAAGTGGACATCTCTCTGACCATTCTCAGAGAGCCTCCTCAGCGTCGATGAGTCTGGCATTTCACTCAGGCCAACTGGCACGGTCTTCAAGCAGCCATCAATCATCTGGACTGGTCTCCCATCTCGACCGCCTCTGACATCAACTCATCCTGGGAATTCTTTCAAAGTAAATTGCTCTCTCTCATGCACAGATTTATCCCATCTAGTCTTCAGTTGTCATACCCTTCCTCCCGTCCATGGTACACGGATTCTTGTGGTGAGGCTGTTGCCCAGAAACAACTTGCTTTCGTCTCCTGGAAAGCAAATCCAACGGAAGGAAATCTCATTTCCTTTCACAAAGCCCGAAACAAGTGTGTGTCCACCCTCAGGAGAGCCAGGAAACAATATCTCACCGTTCTCAAGCCCGAACTCTCTTATCTGTCTCCCTCTTCCAAATCCTGGTGGCGTCTGGTCAAATCTGCTTCTGGTGTTTGTTCCCCCTCCATCCCCTCCCTCACCTCAAACGGCTACACGGCTGACTCCGCACGTGAAAAAGCTGATTGCCTCAATTCTGTGTTTGCCTCTAAATCTTGTGTCACAAACCCATCCCTCTCTGTACCCACCGTACCCAGTCGCTCCTGGACTCTGTGTCCTTTCCTCCTGACAAGGTGGAAAAGTTTCTGTCAACCCTCGACTCTGATTCTGCAACTGGTCCTGACGGCATCAGCCCACGGGTCCTAAAATCATGTTCTTCCGCTCTTTCACTCCCTCTTTCTGTTCTCTTCACCCTCTCTTTTGCTCAAGGTCATCTGCCATCTGCTTGGAAATCAGCCAACATCACCGCTTTGCACAAAAAGGTGCAAAAACAGATCCTAGCAACTACAGACCAATCAGCCTTCTCCCAATTATCAGCAAAGTCATGGAATCCATCATTGTTTCAGATATGAAATCTTTCCTCTTCTCCAATGGCTTGATCTCTGATCATCAATTTGGTTTCAGACCTGGTCACTCTACTCTGGACATGCTGCTTCTGCTTTCTCAACAATGGATGGAGGTCCTCAACGCCAAACAGGAAATTAGAGCTGTCTCCCTTGACATTTCACGTGCCTTCGATACGGTCTGGCACCCTGCTCTGCTCACCAAACTCTCCTCCTTTGGTATCCATGGAAATCTCCACGCATGGCTGGCGGACGTCCTCTCTGGTCGTAGTCAACGTGTGGCCCTGAATGGGTTTCTCTCATCTCCTCTTCCTGTTCAGGCTGGAGTTCCCCAAGGTAGTGTACTGGGCCCTGTGCTTTTTCTGGTCTTCATCAATGATCTCTCTGACTCTCTTGAAAATCCTCTCTATCTCTTTGCTGACGACTCTACTCTCTGTCGCTCCATTCCTCATCCCTCAGATCGGCAGTCTGCAGCCTCCTCACTCTCTGCAGACCTGGACAAAATCACAGACTGGGCAAACAAATGGAACATGTCTTTAAATCCTGATAAATCTCACACTCTTACGATGTCTCTCCGAAAAGACCGACTGGACAACCCTCCCATCCACTTTCTGAATAATCCTCTCCAAGAAGTTCTGTCACTCAAGCTTTTGGGTCTCACTATTTGCCATGATCTTTCCTGGGAAAACCACATTTCAAATCTGGCTTCCAAAGCCAGTCACCGACTGGGCATCCTCCGTCGTGCAAAGTCCTTCCTTGGCACACCTGAGCTCCTCACCACATACAAGGCTTTCATCCGCAGCTCTATGGAATACTGCTCTCCCCTCTGGTCTGGTGCTCCTGCCTCACACCTAGCTCGTCTTCACGCTGTTGAAACCAAAGCGTTCAGAATCATTGGAATCTCCCGCGATGAAGTTAACTCCAAGGGCCTTTCACTCAAAGACCACCAGGCCGGTTGGTGGTCTTTCAGTCTTCTACCGACTCCTCTCTGGCCTTTCCCCCCCAGCTCTCTCTGGGCTCTGTCCCCCAAATATTCCTACAGGTCGCACAAGATCTGCCTGCAACCCTCTTATGGTTAAACTGCCAAAATCAAGACTTTCTGCTCACCTTCACTCCTTCATTCCTCTTTTCTCCCGCCTCTGGAACAAACTCCCTCACTCTCTCCAATCCCACTCCACCCTCCAGGTCTTTAAAACAGCTGTTCACCACCATCTCTTATCCTCCCCCATCCAAAACCTTGATCTTTTCAACCCCCGCTAATTTCAATACCCTTGTGTTTTATACCCCCCCCCCCCCTTCCCACGCCTCCTCCCCCCAAGCCCTCTCCCTCCCACACTTCTCCCTGCTCTCAAATGTTGTGGTTGTGTGCTTCCCCTTCTCTCCCCATCTTGTCTTCCACTCCCTGTTTTTGTATATTTTGTTTGTCTGGTTGATTTGTTTGTGAAATAAATGTTAGCTCTTTCACGAGCCTCGATTCAGTATACAAAAAAAAAAAAAAAAAAAAAAACAAGGAGAAAAGACATAAATGTCATAGCCTCTGTGGTTTTAGTAATTTTGCTGTACAAAGTTAAAGGGCTAGCCATTATTTACAAGATTTACAAGATATACTCAGTATTACTTTGGTTGGATTACAAAACAAAATCTTCTGCATATGTATGTATTGTCTTTGTACCAAGTTTGAACAAAATCAGTCCATGCATGTCCAACAAATGGTTGGGGACACGATTAAGTAATGAAATGGTCACCAGTCGGCCATCTTTCATTATCTGTGTGCCAAGTTTGAACAAGATCGGTAAATCCATGTACGAGAAACGAGATGAGAGTCAGGGCGGGAGAAATGAAACCAGAGTAGGGGACAGAGGGGAGATGAGACGGGAGTTAGGGGTAAGACAAGACTAGAGTCGGGGGGAGACGACAGGAGACGAGACGAGAGCCCAGAGGGGAGAGACAGGACAGGACACTCGTCTGGGGTATGGGGCCAGACGAGAATCTGGGGCAGAGGGGTGGAGATGAGAGTCAGAGGTGGGGAAATGAGAGCCAATGGTGGTGGAGTGGAGGATACAATACATGTGGCTATGTCGGAGAGATTTGGGAAGGTTGAGGAGTGGTGGGAAGAAGAGGGTGAGGATGGGTGGGCGTCGGGGAAGACAGACTATATAATCACCAGACAACTTTGCAATGAGGAGGGTGTGTGCATGGCTCTCCAATCCAAATCTTCCCAAACATTTTCGAGCATCTTGGTAGGGCAGATTAAAACATCGTTGCAGGTACTCTATTGGCGTTTCTTTCATTTCCAACTGTTCTGCATACTGCTGGTTGAAGTAGCCCAGTTTCTAGTTGAAGGAATAAGGAGAGGTCAAGGAGGTTAGGGGTACAGCGAAAAAACGACTAAAATAAATCAGATGAGTTGGACGATAAAAATAATCAGGAAATATACAGTGCATTCAGAAAGTATTCAGACCCCTTCACTTGTTTCACATTTTGTTATGTTGCAGCCTTATGCTGAAATCGTTTAATTTCATTTTTTCCCTCATCAATCTGCACTCAATACCGCATAATGACAAAGAGAAAACAGGATTTTAGAAAGTTTTGCAAATTTACTCAAAAGAAAAAACTGGAATATCACATTGACATAAGTATTCAGACCCTTTGCTATGACACTTGAAATTTAGGTCAGGTGCCTCCCATTTCTCTTGATCATCTTTGAGATGTTTCTACACCTTGATTGGAGTCCACCTGTGGTAAATTAAATTGATTGGACATGATTTGGAAAGGCACACACCTGTCTATATAAGGTCTCACAGCTGACAATGCATATCAGAGCAAAAACCAAGCCACGCGGTCGAAGGAACTGCCTGCAGAGCTCAGAGACAGGATTGTGTCGAGGCACAGATCTGGGGAAGCCTACAAAAACATTTCTGCTGCATTGAAGGTTCCCAAGAGCACAGTGGTCTCCATAATTCTTAAATGGAAAAAGTTTGGAACAACCAGGACTCTTCCTGGAGCTGGCCGCCCGGCCAAACTGAGCAATCAGGGGAGAAGGGCCTTGGTAAGAGAGGTGACCAAGAACCCGATGGTCACTCTGGCTGAGCTCCAGAGATCCTGTGTGGAGATGGGAGAAACTTCCAGAAGGACAACCATCACTGCAACACTCCACCGATCTGGGCTTTATGGCAGAATGGCCCGACGGAAGCCAAACAGTTCAATCTTGGTTTCATCAGACCACATAATCTTGTTTCTCAGTCTGAGAGTCCTTTAGGTGCTTTTTTTTGCAAACTCCAAGCGGGCTTTCATGTGTCTTTCACTGAGGAGAGGCTTCCGTCTGGCCACTCTGCCATAAAGCCCTTCTCCCCAGATTGTTCAGTTTGGCCGGGCGGCCAGCTCTAGGAAGAGTCCTGGTTGTTCCAAACTTCTTCCATTTAAGAATTATGGAGGCCACTGTGCTCTTGGGAACCTTCAATGCAGCAGAAATGTTTTTGTAGGCTTCCCCAGATCTGTGCCTCGACACAATCCTGTCTCTGAGCTCTGCAGGCAGTTCCTTCGACCTCATGGCTTGGTGTTTGCTCTGATATGCATTGTCTGCTGTGAGACCTGTGAGTGAGACCTGAGACCCGCTGTGAGACCTGAGACCTGATCAAGAGAAATGGGAGGCACCTGAGCTAAATTTCAAGTGTCATAGCAAAGGGTATGAATACTTATGTCAATGTGATATTTCAGTTTTTTCTTTTTATTAAATTTGCAAAACTTTCGAAAATCCTGTTTTCTCTTTGCCATTATGGGTTATTGAGTGAAGATTGATGAGGGAAAAAATGAATTTAAACGATTTCAGCATAAGGCTGCAACATAACAAAATGTGAAAAAAGTGAAGGTGTTTGAATACTTTCTGAATGACACTGACACACTGACACACTGACACACAGACACTGACACACAGACACTGACACACAGACACTGACACACAGACACTGACACACTGACACTGACACACTGACACTGACACACAGACACTGACACACAGACACTGACACACAGACACTGACACACAGACACTGACACACAGACACTGACACACAGACACTGACACACAGACACTGACACACAGACACTGACACACAGACACTGACACACAGACACTGACACACAGACACTGACACACAGACACTGACACACAGACACTGACACACAGACACTGACACACAGACACTGACACACAGACACTGACACACAGACACTGACACACAGACACTGACACACAGACACTGACACACAGACACTGACACACAGACACTGACACACAGACACTGACACACAGACACTGACACACAGACACTGACACACAGACACTGACACACAGACACTGACACACAGACACTGACACACAGACACTGACACACAGACACTGACACACAGACACTGACACACAGACACTGACACACAGACACTGACACACAGACACTGACACACAGACACTGACACACAGACACTGACACACAGACACTGACACACAGACACTGACACACAGACACTGACACACAGACACTGACACACAGACACTGACACACAGACACTGACACACAGACACTGACACACAGACACTGACACACAGACACTGACACACAGACACTGACACACAGACACTGACACACAGACACTGACACACAGACACTGACACACAGACACTGACACACAGACACTGACACACAGACACTGACACACAGACACTGACACACAGACACTGACACACAGACACTGACACACAGACACTGACACACACACACACACACACACACACACACACACACACACACACACACACACACACACACACACACACACACACACACACACACACACACACACAGTAGACAGTATATATACTCACACTTTAAAGATGTCTTGATACAATTATTTTCCTTGGTCAATTTTAAAATCTGAATCACCTTTTGTGGTCATAAGCTATAAACAAAAATAAAAGGCTGCAGAGACTCTCAAGAAACATAATGAGGGAAAACGAAAGCAAAAATGAAAATCTCACCAAGCGATGGTTTTTCCTCATTTCTCCGTGAAGCTGCAAATAAAAAAAACAATGAAAACACTTCTTGTGAACTCGTCGATGACAACTCCAAGTAAATATTCTTTCATTTTTTTTTCTCAGGTGAGCATTGTTTCCCCCAGTTCATTTAATTAGATTTTTCTCTTCTCATCTTACTTTGTTGGTGATTGCAGTTATCTCTCTATATTATAAAAGAAAGTTTTTGTTTGTTTGTCTGCGCAAGCTAATCTTCTGAACGGTGAAAGATAGGAGGAAACCTCCAATACAAAAAATGTCGGGATGGGCCCCGGGAAGGTTTTAGGCTAGGTGGCGAGGCCGGCTAAGGCCGCTTCAGCCGGGTCGGGCCCATTTCGCAATTAAAAGCTGAGCTGAATTATCGTAGTCAATCTTCTACGGCCACGAGTAAAAGCTGAATTATAGTAGTAAATTCATTCAAAAAGAACCAAAAATGTCGGGACGGGCCCCGGGAAGGTTATAGGTTAAGTGGTGAGGCCGGTCGAGGCCACGTCGGTCGAGCTGGGCCCATTTCACAATTAAAAGCTGAGCTGAATTATAGTAGTCATTCTTCTACGGCCGCGAGTAAAAGCTGAATTATAGTAGTAAATTCATTCAAAAAGAACCAAAAATGTCGGGATGGGCCCCGGGAAGGTTATAGGCTAGGTGGTGAGGCCGGTCGAGGCCGCATCGGCCGGGCTGGGCCCATTTCACAATTAAAAGCTGAGCTGAATTATAGTAGTCAATCTTCTACGGCCGTGAGTAAAAGCTGAATTATAGTAGTAAATTCATTCAAAAAGAACCCGGGCAATGCCGGGTGCTTTCAGCTAGTCAGCCATAAAATTGAAAAATCAAATTATCTCCAAATTCCAGTTTTACTCACTGGGGTAAGTTTTTCTGTAAGGAGCTGCAATAAGGTCGTTTTTCCAACTCCATTCGGTCCCACGATGGATACTGGAATGAAAGACAACAATAAAATGTCAAATGTAGATGGAGGAAATTGTGTACGCATTTTCATGAAGCAATTTTTATGGCGTAGCCCATTGGGTAAAGCCTTCTTGAACAGTGTTTGTCCGTTTTTATGTATGTATGTACGTCCTCTCAAACGTATACCAATCAGAGCTGAGGATCTGGTCACATGACAGTGTGATGTGATTACGTCTGATGTCATTACAGTGGCTGAATCTCCACACACCGCCATTTTTATTTATACGCCGTTCATGCTGAACATATCATCGAAACTGTCATATATCACAATCGCCATGCTCTACCTTTACGGTTTTCATTCAGTGTGAAACACAAACAAACCGATTGTTAAAATGACCATGAAATATCGAAAGCATCGGCGTTACGGATCTTCCAACAAAACAGTACGTCCCCAACCCTGGTGGGGTATAATCTAGATCACAGCAGATTTTCTCTCAGTTCTGTAAGTAAAACTTACCTCACAGATGTCTGGATTCCTCCAAATTTCTTTGTTTAATGTTATAAGCAGCATTAGCGACTGTTTAAAAAGCTAATAATGTGTGTTTGTGGTTTATCATATTTTACAAGCCCAGCTAAGCCTCTGTTAGACTTTCGGTCTTGTTCTTTTATAGCTGGGCTGAGATTCGAACCCAAGCTTGACAGCTTAGAGGTGAGTGTGTGTATTCTCTTGGCTAGGCCATACTGCCAGCCTGACTTATGGTGAATGAACACAAAATGTTTTTTGTGAGAATGATCAGAAATTTGCACAAGTTGCACTTGTCTTTCCAGGTGGAGAAGGAAAAACACTTGAGAAATTCTTCTCTACAAAGTGCGATATGTGATACAGGGCAGGATACAAACCAATTGTGAAGCAAAAAAAGCAGGACATGACCTAGTGTGTAAATCTCGAATGGACGAGGTGTTAAAATAAACGGAACAAAAAATAAAGAACCACAAACCATCATCAACAGTCTACTGGCATACAACAACAATTTGGCCAAACAGATATTTAAGAAAGTCATGGAACATGAACTTACTTCTTGATTGCAAGTCAACCCCAAAGTCAAGGTTTTTAAAGAGAAGTGGTTGTCCTTTGTATCCAAATTCAACACCTAGGGTTAACAGAATAATTGGTTAAATGGCGTTAATCAGAAAGTTACTTCATTGCAATTTGAAGTTGAATTTAACGGCAATTTATTGTACAGAATATAGTCAGGCAATTGTTGCACACAAAATTACCATGGAGGCCAAGGATGGGTGGATTGAGAGAGGGAGGGTCAGGAAAGGTGAAACGAACAGTGTATTCACGTGGACGTTTAATCAGCTCTGCCCGTGCGCCTTGATCTATTACATCCTTATTTCCGGCAAAGCCCTTCCCCTTTTGCTGTTTGCGTGTCAGCGTATCGCGTACCTGCCGCTCCTGAATGAGACAGATAAAATTCATTTTAAGGTGAAGAAATTCAGCATTATGCCTAACATTTGGTGTTAAACAAAAACATTCCAATAGATGTCCTCACCGCTTGTTTGCAGGACTTGCCTCCAGACTTGAGCTCCTTCATGCGTTTCTCCTGCTTTTCATAGAGCTTCAACAGCTCAGCTTGCTTTTGTTTGTACATCTTCTTAAAAGTTACTACACAAAGAGAAAGATCAAAAAAGTGTAGCACATGGAATTGCACAAGCAACAAGGTTAGATAAATAGGAAACGAGCAGAAGAAGAAGTCAAAGTGGACAAAACTATGAACCTACAACAACATTTTCAGATTGGTACAATGTAATAATAATAATAATAATAATACATTTATTTTATATAGCGCTTTTCAAGAAGCCCAAAGGCGCTTTGACAGAGTACAAAAAACAAGTGCAAAAAGACAAAAATCAATAGGTAAATAATCAAAGCAAAGATGATCCCTTCACTTGCATAGTGCTCTTAAAATAAGTACATCGTGTAATTACATTGCTATTTGTTGTAATCACCAGTCTCTTTTGAATGAACAGGTAATTTGATGTTCACACATGATAATATTGCAACGGTGATGTGGGTGGATACAGTCAAATCTACCACCGGGTCGATCACCAATCGAGTGACGAGCAGTCCTTGGGACTGTACGTCGCCCGCTGGGAAAGGCCAAAAGATCGTTACTTCGCTTTTCGAAGTAACAGTAACGCCAACGAGCCTACTGCCTGTGATTTGTTCGTCGGTTCAAAAGGATCGGGGCCAAGTGAGACCCTCGGCAAACCATTGTGTTTGTATCCTCCTAAATGAGGAGTTTTCGCGCCAATTCCCAACAGCCGCGGCTTAACTCGCTCTGCTGTTTAACATTCCCAATTCTGGACTGTGCACCAAACCAACATTTTAACAATGAAAACGAGGTTTATTAAAGAGGGGAAGGGAGGACAGAGAAACAATACTATGATGGACAGAATTCCACAAGGACTATAACCCTTGCGCCCATGAATAATCCCATCGGAATACCCGGTGCATTATGGCCCACGCCTTCACAAATAGGAGACAGCAAAAAGATGACAAGACCGAAAAGAAACTTGTCTGTGCACAATGCTTGCGCATGCTAGTTGTGGTTGCAACGGGTGGTGGTGGACTCGGTTGTGACAGGATGTGCCATAGTCTGGTCCAGATTCCCACTCTGCTTTTGTTGGGTTGTGCTGAGTTTTCTCACATGCTGTCTCAAGGATAAGGAACTGGTCCTGACTCCATGCCTCACTCCAGTCTGGATTCACCCTCACAGTGCCGACGCTTAGTTTCACCACTCACCCATCTGACTTGGTGTCTTACAACCACGGTTATCCACACAACAACCATTGAACTAGTGAAATGAAACCCATCCACTCATTGCACACGGTTGTGGTCTGTCGTTTATAGAATCCAGCGAGCTGACGTAGCTAAGAGATGCTTCTTGCTTCTTTCTCATTGGTGGGCGGAGCAACCTTTTGTCCCTTTGGCCCGTCTGTCCGCACTGATCCGTGCTCCAAAGGGTGATACGGTTAAAGCACATTTGGATAGATACCAAAGGGGAACAATTTGGAGAATTAAGGTGCAGGAATAGCAGGAGCTTAGACACATACATAATGATGGGGAGGGGTGGGGACTCTGGATTTCCACAAGAACACTCTTCAACACGTGACCTATCATTTCACACAGAAAACAAAACTTGTGCTATACGTTTATTAATTAAACTAGGGCATGCCCGTACTATATATATATCCCCCCCCCCCCCTCTATATATATCCCCCCCCTCTATTTACATGAAATGGTTTGGTCCATTCGCAAAGCCAAAGCGGACGGCTTGCGAGTACGGTGACAATCCCCCCCCTCTATTTACATTAAATGGTTTGGTCCAAAGCGAACGGCTTGCGAGTACGGTGACAATCCCCCCCCTCTATTTACATGAAATGGTTTGGTCCAAAGCGAACGGCTTGCGGAGTTTGGTAAAGAAATCGCCATAGCTCGGTAACTACTTGTCCGATTAATATGAAACCTTGAAAAGGCACATCCTCGGGTCCCCAGCAATATACCTGGCAAGTTTCAAGTACATCGGACCGGTAGTTGTCGAGAAACAGCGGTCGCATACACACACACAGACACACACACACACAGAGATTACTGGAATTATAGATAGATGTCTATTCTATCTTACCCCCTTTAGACCTTATGGTCATCCCTGCAGCAATACCAATCCAAGCATAAGCCCCAAGCACCTATGATGAGCTAGAGTGCTCGAGCCTGCATATGGATCACCATCTCAAGGTACCACATTTCAAACAGGTGAGCAAGCATGAAAGAAAGCAATACCAAATGCCTGTGCAACAATTTGCCTCAAACCCATTTTCAACACGGTGATCATTAGAAATTCAACATGTGAGATTATCTTTCTTGAAAATACATGAATATTAAATATGCTCATTTTTCTACGTGCCGGTATATGACGGTTTTATTTTATTTTTAACTCCACCACTGAAGCTGAAAGGAGGCTATGTTTTCTTTCACCCCTGTCTGTTTGTCAGTGAGCAGGATATCTCAAAAAGTTATGGAAGGATTCGGACGAAACTTCGGACGAAACGGTGAGAGGTTGGGTGTGTGTTCCAAGAACAAATTGATTCGATTTCATTGAAGATCCGAATCAGGATCCAGATATGAGAATTTTTCAAATCACAAGTGGTTCTTCTCCATTGAGAGAGTGATGGGTCCAAAAACGACATATAGCATGATATTTTATGAAAGTTATGGACAGATTCGGACGAAACTTGGTGGAGAGGTTGGGTGTGACAAGAAGACATTGATTCGATTTTGGTCAAGGACCGGATGCAGGTCCGGCCTATCAGTGGGATACAAAACGTAAACTGTGCATGCTGGTGGAGGTATGTGCTCTACCGAGTGCCTTTCTAGTTTGGTTTGTATAGGGTGTCGAGGCTCGTGGAGGAACTAGAATACAAAACTGATCAGGACATAACAGAATGAAAAGAACAGTAGAAAGAGAGGGGGAGACACGCTAACAGCAGGGGTGAGGGACAAAATAGAAAAGAATTGGATGTGGGGAATGAATGAGAGCAAGAGGAAGACCGTGATGAATGAATGAATATGAATGAATGATCGTTTTAAGGCCATTTTCCCCACAACAGCGGGGGTTAGCATTGCGGGCCCCATGACAATCATGGTTCCCTGTTTGAGGCAATGTTTTTACGGCCGGATGCCCTTCCTGGCGCCAATCCTGAGTCGCCTCTTACGATGCGCAGGGATACGGTGTACCTATTCTAAACCAGGGTACACACCGGGATCATTCATCCCAGCAAGCTGGTACTCAATTTGCCGACCTCGGAAGGATGACAGGCTGAGTCAACCCCCCTGGTGTTAATTCAACGATCGACCGGGATTCGAACCCAGGATCCTAGGATCCCAAGCCGGCATCCTAACCGCTAAGCCAACACCAGGCTTGATATAGTGTGATAAGTGATACGTGATATAGAAGTCTAATGAATAAAGATCACAAAAATGCATGCATGAACTGCAGAATTACAAAAAAAAAAAGAAAAGAAAAATACTCTTTTTTTCGGGGGGCCCAGGGGCAAGCTCCAGCAGAAAATTTTGCAAAATTGATGTCAAAATATGCATTTTGCAGGTCATCTGGTCCAAATTGTAACAAAACAAACCTGCAAATAAAAACGCGGTTTGTTGGAAAAAATTTTTTATTTCACCTGAACATTCATGGCTGTGAAGATTATTTTCAGTTCTTACAGCATTTCGTACAGCATATAAAAGAAATGAATTCGAAATACCACATTTATACCTTTCCAGGACTTTTGATACACTAGTGGGCCCGTTGGTCCAAATTTTCATTGGTCTTCACGGCCTTGTAGCATGCCTACCTGATGTAGTATTTGGGCATTGGTATACCTTTCACCAAATCCAGATATGCTTGGGCCATGATAGGGGGTGGGGGATTGATTATACGTGTGTTATTATTATTAGCAAATTATACAACTATTATTTGTTGTTGTTAATATTATTGGTATTAATTTTTAAAATGCTTTGTTACAAGGTTATCATCGTTTTGTTTTTTTTGGCTGTGAAAGACTTTTTCCATTATTTGTAATTATAATGCCAGGCAAAGGTAAAATACCACAAATAAATCACCAAACACCACAGATACACCTCACGGATGAAAACCAAAGGTTGAACAACATAAAAAGAAGACACACAAACCTCACAGATCACGTGATATTTAAAACGAAAGAAAAAAATTAGTAAATTCGCAAATTATGTGAAAGAAAGAAGAAAATGCTTAGATTTTGCAAAGGAATCGAAGCACTGATATCTATCTATAATTCCAGTAATCTCTGTCTGTACGTTTGTTTGTCTGTGACCGCTGTTTCTCGACAACCACGGGTCCGATATACTTTTAACTTGCCAGGTATATTGCTGGGGACCCGAGGATGTGCCTTTTCAAGGTTTCATATTAATCGGACAATTACTTACCGAGCTATGTCCAAAAAACGATTCAACCAATCAGAGAGCAGCGAGCTATCGCGTGTGCCGAACGTGGAGGACACACTCTGCCTCGGATGGCACATTTGAGAGCGTATTCATTTATTTCACGTTTGCAAACTATGTTGGCGTTAAACTATGTTTTACAACTAATAAAAACGAATTTGCGATTCATTCGCTTTCCTGCGCGTTTGTGCACGCGATGGCGATTTCTTTACCAAACTCCGGAAGCCGTTCGCTTTGGACCAAACCATTGCATGTAAATAGAGGGGGGGGATTGTCACCACTCGCAAGCCGTTCGCTTTGGACCAAACCATTTCATGTAAATAGAGGGGGGGGATATAATTTTAGATATAGATATAGTACGGGCAATCGGGCATGCCCTAGTCTATCTATAATTCCAGTAATCTCTGTCTGTCTGTCTGTACGTTTGTCTGTGACCGCTGTTTCTCGACAACCACGGGTCCGATATACTTTTAACTTGCCAGGTATATTGCTGGGGACCCGAGGATGTGCCTTTTCAAGGTTTCATATTAATCGGACAATTACTTACCGAGCTATGTCCAAAAAACGATTCAACCAATCAGAGAGCAGCGAACGATCGCGTGTGCCGAACGTGGCGGGCACACTCTGCCTCGGATGGCACATTTGAGAGCGTATTCATTTATTTCACGTTTGCAAACTATGTTGGCGTTAAACTATGTTTTACAACTAATAAAAACGAATTTGCGATTCATTCGCTTTCCTGCGCGTTTGTGCACGCGATGGCGATTTCTTTACCAAACTCCGGAAGCCGTTCGCTTTGGACCAAACCATTGCATGTAAATAGAGGGGGGGGATTGTCACCACTCGCAAGCCGTTCGCTTTGGACCAAACCATTTCATGTAAATAGAGGGGGGGGATATAATTTTAGATATAGATATAGTACGGGCATGCCCTAGTGATTTCAAACATGATAAAATAATAAATAAGAAGTTGAGAAAACTCAGGAAGCACACGAGATAATGAGGAAGAAGCACACAAAGCTTTGAAAATGATGTGAATACATCACAGGTGACTCACTAAATAGTGCTGCGGATTAGAAACCTTCACTAAATTATTCACAAGTAAATTATGTACACAGCAATGAAAAATATAAATCGGGACTCGCAGACCCAGCGAATGTGAATTCGGGGTAGTGTTTTAAAAATAAATAATAATAATTCATTACCTATTTCTCTTATACCTGAACGAAAAAATATATATACACAACATAAATATTTGTCACCACCTTTTAGGTCATGCAAATAAATATTTCTAGAAAAAGTTATATTATAACAAAAATCATGCCGGGTCTACAGGTTGGACCCATGTTATGCCACCTCGGGTTAATGACTAATCTACAAGGGAGGGTAAATTGGTAATGTTCTCGAAAAAGAGAGGTGGAATTAACAATTCTCACCACCTCCTCCTGCATAAACTTTCCTCTTTAAGATTTATTGGTCTCGTCTCGACATGGTCACAAACCAACAGACATTATCGGGTTTTGTATTTGTGTTCAGCAGAATCGTGTCTTTGAACTTCACGGGAAATAATGAAGTATAGGAGGGAACGGCGATGCAAAACCCCAACAATGGACACTATTTCTGTATTTACTGATGTTCTCCTGCCTGGCGGACATCTGATCACGGTAACACACCAGGAAGCTTTTGTACCCGGATAACTTTCATACTAATCTACACGGTTGAGAAACGAATCAGCATATCGGAATGGCACCTCAATTCCCAAAAATTGAGGCATGCTTTTCTGATGACGAAAACGCAGAAGCCTCCGTACGGGTCATTGCAAAAATATATGCTATACGGAGGCAGTTTCACACATGTACAGTGCATTCAGAAAGTATTCAGACCCCTTCACTTTTTTAACATTTTGTTATGTTGCAGCCTTATGCTGAAATCGTTTAAATTCATTTTTTCCCTCATCAATCTACACTCAATACCCCATAATGACAAAGAGAAAACAGGATTTTAGAAAGTTTTGCAAATTTATTAAAAAGAAAAAACTGAAATATCACATTTACATAAGTATTCAGACTTTGCTATGACACTTGAAATTTAGCTCAGGTGCCTCCCATTTCTCTTTATCATCTTTGAGATGTTTCTACACCTTGATTGGAGTCAATCTGTGGTAAATTCAATTGATTGGACATGAGTTGGAAAGGCACATACCTGTCTATATAAGGTCTCACAGCTGACAATGCATATCAGAGCAAAAACCAAGCCATGAGGTCGAAGGAACTGCCTGCAGAGCTCAGAGATAGGATTGTGTCGAGGCACAGATCTAGGGAAGCCGACAAAAAAAATTCTGCTGCATTGAAGGTTCCCAAAAGCACAGTGGCCTCCATAATTCTTAAATGGAAGAAGTTTGGAACAACCAGGACTCGTCCTAGAGCTGGCCGCCCGGCCAAACTGAGCAATCGGGGGAGAAGGGCCTTGGTAAGAGAGGTGTTCAAGACCCCGAAGGTCACTCTGGCTGAGCTCCAGAGATCCTGTGTGGAGATGGGAGAAACTTCCAGAAGGACAACCATCACTGTAACACTCCACCGATCTGGGCTTTATGGCAGAGTGGCCAGACAGAAGCCTCTCTTCAGTGAAAGCCACATGAAAGCCCACAGAATCTTGTTTCACAGTCTGAGAGTCCTTCAGGTGCTTTTTTGCAAACTCCAAGCGGGCCTTGCAAGACATTATATAGACAGGTCTGTGCCTTTCCAAATCATGTCCAATCAATTGAATTTACCACAGGTGGACTCCAATCAAGGTGTAGAAACATCTCAAAGATGATCAAGAGAAATGGGAAGCACCTGAGCTAAATTTCAAGTGTTATAGCAAAGGGTCTGAATACTTACGTAAATGTGATATTTCAGTTTAAAAAAAAATACATTTGCAAAACTTTCTAAAATTCAGTTTTGTCTTTGTCATTATGGGGTATTGAGTGTAGATTGATGAGGGAAAAAATGAATTTAAACGATTTCAGCATAAGGCTGCAACATAACAAAATGTGAAAAAAGTGAAGGGGTCTGAATACTTTCTGAATGCACTGTATATGTTAAATTGCGAAAGGAAACATTAAAGCTGGTGCAAGTTATGATATCTGGAGTGAATAAGAGATGTGATGTGAATAAAAGTACTGTAGTTTCCACGGTAGTGGTAGAGTTTCTGTTCGTAAAGATGGATGACATCTGTGCAGACATCATCCAAGAACCCCTGGTCGTGGGACACCACCAGCAGGGTTTTCTTCCATCCTTGCAAGTAGCTACAACATCAACAGAAATTTAATTACACAGTATTCAGGTCATCATTGAAGCAAAAATAATAACCAATTAAATAACCATTAAGTGATTGGTTAAAAAAAAAAATTAAATATGCAAAGCATGAGGTTAAAATAATTACCGTAAAATATTTAACGCATATAAGCAATGAAAAGCTAAATTCATTAAGAAAGTGTTATTTTCCATACTTGTTCAGCCAAATGACTGCATTCAGGTCGAGATGATTGGTTGGTTCATCAAGCAAAAGTAGAGTAGGTTCCATAAACAGCGCCCTAGAACGTACAGCACAAAGGGTAAGAAACTACTACCGAATGTGATAATTACCATTGTCTAACAGGAAAGTTGTTCCTGCTGAAATTATTTCCTCGACAATAAACAAACTTAGTGGTTTTCCATTGTCTTCTGAGCAGCGAATATAAGGCAGGAATTTGTAACAAGACAGTTCAATGAACTCCAAAAGGACAGAAAACAACTCCGCACTGTGAAAACTTTGCAATCTTATCCTATTCCCTATGCAATCAAGCCCAAAGAAAATTAAATACTTTATTTGCACTATCTGATGGGTTAAGGGAATTCTCTACAAAATGAGGTCGTCAGGTATACAATTGCTGGCAAAAAAGTTAACATGTATCAATTAATTTGTTGACCGAAAAGTCATCAAATGCATCAGCACTTGATCAGCGACCAGCGACTTGATCAGCGACTGACCAGATCAGCGACTTGATCAGTTGACCAGCGACATTGATCACTTGGATAAACTTGATCCATATCGCGAGCATCACCAACTAGAGTAAAATAAATAAATAAAAGACCAAGTAAATTGTGCTACCTTGCAAGTGAGACTCGCATCCTCCAGCCACCAGAGAAACGGCAAGTAGCTCGGTCTTGCATCTCAGATGTAAACCCAAGGCCAGCAAGGATGCGTCGAGCACGTGCCTCTGCACTTGCAGCACCGATCAAACTCAGTTCGTCATACACCTGATAACGTAATAAAGGTATCACTTTATTCGGATTTGTGTATGGCTATAAAAACAGCTAAACGCTATGCAAAATCAGCAAAAAAAATACTGGAAATTAATCAATCTTTAAATGTTTGGCTTAAAGGGTTAATAGGGTTGCATCTACCCTTTTGCAGTCGCAAGGCTCATGGATAAGTTCATCCATAATACAGAAAGAAGACAAAAACACGATACCATGGACAGAATTCCCAAATTGACGTGGGACTTGTGAGGGCTGTTCAGATAAGAGCCTATTGAATTGATCATTGTATTTGCAGTTCTTAACTGCATCTTTAGTTGTTGCCTCTGTATGTGTATTTTTTTGTATTTTTGTAAGCTCCTAAACTCTGCAGGTGTATTTTTTGTATTTTTGTAAGCTCCTAAACTCTAGGTGTAATTTTTTTTTTTGTAAGCTCCTAAACTCTAGGTGTATTTTTTGTATTTTTGTAAGCTCCTAAACTCTGTATATGCATTTCTTTAAGCTCATCAACTCAATGCACAGCTGCCTTCTCACCTCCCCTCACCCTCCCCTACCCCTCTCCCCCATTGTTCCAAAATGGCAAAAAAAAGTGACCAACCAACAGAGGGGGAGATGGGAGCACTGAAACCAAACAGGCTTAATCGGCAAGATCAAACGATTCATATTCACTTCTATCCTTCTTCCCTTTGCTGCCGCATTCCATAACACTATATCTGAAACGTTCTCCCCCGTGTGCACAAACTTAGCAAGATCCATACACCTCCCTTTCTCTTGCTACTCCTATACAACAACCAGGGGGATACGGTCACCTATTCCCATATAATATTCTCTAAATTTGTCCCATAATCTCCCCATCTCTGGCTTCCACTTTCTCATACCTTACTTATCACCTTGTTTGCCTTGTTCTGCAATCACTTTCGTCTGTCTGCTCTCTGAAGCAATGCCATCTCAAATTATGCCAAACCAACCACCCGCCAGTTTGTTTTCAGATGTTCCTGCTTTACCAACTCTTCATTCTTCCTTGCTTCTCTCTTTTGGCTCCCCATCGATCCTTGTTCCTTCTTCTTGTCACTTCATATCCAACACCTTCTTGGCTAAGCATGATAGGTAATACATCATGATGACGTGGCAAGTTACAAGCTGTGCCCATTAAGATTCCATAATTGATGAGGAAAAGTTGAAGAACAAAAAGTTTTGTCGGAAAAGTTGTGAACAGATGCCACCAGAGCTTTTTAAAAAGGAGAGAAATGGTTTCTGTTCTCAGGGAATATGGCTCTCATTAAAGACGGATGCACAATAAATGTGCAGACCAATGAGAGATTGCCTTTTGTTGGATTGGCTTTAGAGGCCGAAAACAATTGGCTTCGTAACTATTGCCTCAACACATAAATCTGACCGAGTACCAGGGCTTAGAAGATAAGCAAGAGAACATCAAGCAAGAAGAGTCCATCAGTCCAGAAGTGGGTAAATCTTTATGAAGAACGTTCCAGGAGCAGTCAGTATGTTTGCCACCTGGCAAACAAAAGTGAGACCACTCAGTCTTTGAAAGAAAGCTGCCTGCAGTCTCAGCCAATAAGCATCATGAAAAGCCAGCCCAGATGATGCATGGGGAGGTTTCCAAATAGTGGAAAAGATGCAAGCTCTTGGTAGGATCAGAATAGTCCACAAGAGCAGATGAAGAACAGGCCAGGTTAGATGGAAAGGATAAAGCACAAAATAGGACATGAACGACAACAAAGATGAGGGGGATCAGGAGAAAAGTGGAGAGAGGTAAGATGAAGAGAAAGGTGGTGGAAGGAAGAGGTAATAAGAAGGGAGAAGGAGAAGTCAAAGGGGAAGTCGTCAAAGAACCAGTCATCAGTTGACAAAGTCGATGTGGTGCCCACAAATTACCGATAGATACTGACTGGACATTATGAAATAGCAACATTTTAGTTTCTTTTTTGGTGAACAACGTTCTAAATGATGTGATCATTTTAATCTTGAGATTATGTTTTCACCTGACTGTTTGTCTGTGAGCAAGATATCCCACAAAGTTGTGGACAGATTTGGATGAAACTTGGTGGACAGGGTGAGTGCGTGAAAAGGAAGAGTTCATTCAATTTTAGTGAAGATTCGAATCCGGATCAGAGAATTGTACAATAATTCTTCCCCATTGAGTGATAGGGCTAAAACTGATATATAGCAAGATATCTCAAAAAGTTATGGATGGATTTGGACGAAACATGGTGGATGAGCTGCGTAAGTGACAAGAACAAGCCGATTACATTTTGGTTCAGGTCTGGATCCAGATCCGGCCTATCATTGGGATACAAAACATAAAATGTTCAACCTGGCGGAGGCATGCGTTCTACTGAGTGGGGTTCTAGTTTTCTGGTGGAATTGTCAGTACAAGAAAGACTTTGTGTTGACTTTGCTGCTCTATTCAACAAATGGTTACCTAGGTGTGTGCGTGTGTTCTGATTCACTGGGCACACCATCTGACGAACAGGCCTCAAAATTGGCATCAACTGTGTCTATTCCTCCAGGAAGGTTTTGCACTTTGACCTTCCCCCACCCCAACACCCAAGCCCCCCACAACACTACTCTTCCCCATCCCCACCCCCAAACTCAGGTTCACCTGGCCAAACTGGTATCTCCCCACTCCACTTTCTACTCCCACATCCCCTCCCCAACCCCTTTCCACATTTCCCCCAATCACATCCACGTGTTGCGGCTTGCAAAGTTTTCTTAGAGATTAAGAATTTGGAACCTGACATTCACAGGCTAGTGGCATTCAGCGACGAGGTAACCTTTCACATAAGCCGACGCGTGAACAAACAAAACGGTGTCTTCTGGGGTACTGCGAATCCTCAAGTCATGCGTGAGCATGAACGAGACAGTCCCAAGGTGAATGTCTGGTGTGCAGTCACTGGAACAGGAGTGGTAGGGCCGTATTTTTTTTGAAAACGCCACAATCATCTGGACTGGTCTCCCATCTCTACCGCCTCTGACATCAACTCATCCTGGGAATTCTTCCAAAGTAAATTGCTCTCTCTCATGCACAGATTTATCCCATCTCGTCTTCAGTTGTCATACCCTTCCTCCCGTCCATGGTACACGGAATCTTGTGGTGAGGCTATTGCCCAGAAACAACTTGCTTTCGTCTCCTGGAAAGCAAATCCAACGGAAGGAAATCTCATTTCCTTTCACAAAGCCCGAAACAAGTGTGTGTCCACCCTCAGGAGAGCCAGGAAACAATATCTCTCCGTTCTCAGGACCGAACTCTCTTATCTGTCTCCCTCTTCCAAATCGTGGTGGCGTCTGGTCAAATCTGTTTCTGGTGTTTGTTCCCCCTCCATCCCCTCCCTCACCTTAAATGGCCACACGGCTGAGTCCGCACGTGAAAAAGCTGAATGCCTCAACTCTGTGTTTGCCTCTAAATCTTGTGTCCCAAACCCATCCCTATCTGTACCCACCGTACCCAGTCGACCCAGCTGCTCCTGGACTCTGTGTCCTTTCCTCCTGACAAGGTGGAAAAGTTTCTGTCAACCCTCGACTCTGATTCTGCAACTGGACCTGACGGCATCAGCCCACGGGTCCTAAAATCCTGTTCTTCCGCTCTTTCACTCCCTCTCTCTGTTCTCTTCACCCTCTCTTTTGCTCAAGGTCATCTTCCATCTGCTTGCAAATCTGCCAACATCACCGCTTTGCACAAAAAAGGTGCAAAAACAGATCCCAGCAACTACAGACCAATCAGCCTTCTCCCAATTATCAGCAAAGTCATGGAATCCATCATTGCTTCAGATATGAAATCTTTCCTCTTCTCCAATGGCTTGATCTCTGATCATCAATTTGGTTTCAGACCTGGTCACTCTACTCTGGACATGCTGCTTCTGCTTTCTCAACAATGGATGGAGGTCCTCAATGCCAAACAGGAAATTAGAGCAGTCTCCCTTGACATATCACGTGCCTTCGATACGGTCTGGCACCCCGCTCTGCTCACCAAACTCTCCTCTTTTGGTATCCATGGAAGTCTCCACGCATGGCTGGCGGACTTCCGCTCTAGTCGTAGTCAACATGTGGCCCTGAATGGGTTTCTCTCATCTCCTCTTCCTGTTCAGGCTGGAGTTCCCCAAGGCAGTGTTCTGGGCCCTGTGCTTTTTCTGGTCTTCATCAATGATCTCTCTGACTCTCTTGAAAATCCTCTCTATCTCTTTGCTGATGACTCCACTCTCTGTCGCTCCATTCTTCATCCCTCAGATCGGCAGTCTGCAGCCTCCTCACTCTCTGCAGACCTGGACAAAATCACAGACTTGGCAAACAAGTGGAACATGTCTTTCAATCCTGACAAATCTCACACTCTTACGATGTCTCTCCGAAAAGACCGACTGGACAACCCTCCCATCCACTTTCTGAATAATCCTCTCCAAGAAGTTCTGTCACTCAAGCTTTTGGGTCTCACTATCTGCCATGATCTTTCCTGGGAAAACCACATTTCAAATCTGGCCTCCAAAGCCAGTCGCCGACTGGGCATCCTCCGTCGCGCGAAGTCCTTCCTTGGCACACCTGAGCTCCTCACCACATACAAGGCTTTCATCCGCAGCTCAATGGATACTGCTCTCGCCTCTGGGCTGGTGCTCCTGCCTCACACCTAGCGCGTCTTCACGCTGTTGAAACCAAAGCATTCAGAATCATTGGAATCTCCCGCGATGAAGCTAACTCCAAGGGCCTCTCACTCACTCACCGCAGGCAGGTTGGTGGTCTTTCCGTCTTCTACCGACTCCTCTCTGGCCTTGCCCCCCAGCTCTCTCTGGGCTCTGTCCCGCAAATATTCCTACAGGTTGCACAAGATCTGCCTGCAACCCTCTTATGGTTAAAGTGCCAAAATCAAGACTCTCTGCTCACCTTCACTCCTTCATTCCTCTTTTCTCCCGCCTCTGGAACAAACTCCCTCACTCTCTTTAATCCCACTCCACCCTCCAGGTCTTTAAAACAGCTGTTCACCACCATCTCTTATCTTCCCCCATCCAAAACCTTAATCTTTTCTACCCCCGCTAATTTCACCCCAATTCCACTTTTTTGAAATACCAACTTCTGTCCTGGAAGTCCTTGGTGTCCTTGTGTTTTATACTTCTCCCTCCCCTGCCCCCCCCCCCTTCCCACGCCTCCTCTCCCCAAGCCCTCTCCCTTCCACACATCTCCCTGCTCTCAAATGTTGTGTTTGTGTGCTTCCCCTTCTCTCCCCATCTTGTCTTCCGCTCCCTCTTTTTATATATTTTGTTTGTCTGGTTGATTTGTTTGTGAAGTAAATGTTAGCTCTTTCACGAGCCTCGATTCAGTATACAAAAAAAAAAAAAAATCAACGGTGGTGACATTGCGCATGATGGAGAATTACGCAGGGGACAACCGTGATTGCAACAATACCACAAGAAATGTGCCTCCGGGCTCTGGAGACCACCTGGAGAAGATTCTAGACACGTGTTGACAATGATGGTGAACAAGTGGAGACTTTTGACTTTTTGAAGCTATTAACATACAATTGTTAGCATGTTACAGTGTATTATCCATTCTTTTCCATTAAAAACGATAGTCCCATATAAGTGCTAACATCTTGTTGAAGCACATTTTTGATGGCTACCCATCTGAAATTAATCATAGTACCCTAAAGAAATTCTGTGGAAAATTTGGAGATTTTTGTCTGGCCTTCAACGGTATTTCCTACAAGCTACTTTACTATAATTGGCAATCATTCTGTTACTACCTGAGACTGATCTGTAAACTTCGTGTTGTCTTTTCAATAGATGTTAGCATTATAATTTACAGTATTGAAAATTAACATGAATAAAAAATGGTGCAACACACAGTACAAAGGAGGTAAGCAGGGTTTGTTTTTTCTGTTTGCATGAATTTTGTAACATGTGATCTTTATGCAAAGTTTGTGCAAAGTTTTCCAACTCGTTGGTTTGTTACCGCAACACGTGCATGGGCGACTCCAGCAATAGCTGCTAGAATAGAATTAAATGGGATACAATTCCACAATCACATTTGAAGTCACAGCTTTTGAATTTGAGCCATCACCATACCTTCCACAAATACTGGTAAGAACCTTGTAAAAGCAACATATGACGACGTATCAAACTTTTGACCCACTTCTGCTAAATTGGTTGAGCTCTGATCACCGTGGATGCCAGGACATGCCAATGACCTCAAATTTCCCTTATAGCAAAAACAGTGCAAGTGTTACACTCTGCAACATAGCCTGGTGTTGGCTTAGCGGTTAGGGTGCCGGCTTGGGATCCTAGGATCCTGGGTTCGAATCCCGGTCGATCGCTGAATTAACGCCAGGGGGGTTGACTCAACCCGTCAACCTTCCGAGGTCGGCAAATTGAGTACCAGCTTGCTGAGATGAATGATCCCGGTGTGCACCCCGATTTAGAATAGGTACACCGTATCCCTGCGCATTGTAAGAGGCGACTAAGGGCTGGTGTCAGTAGTGTATATATGTTGCTTCTGGGACACTCTCATTTTCCCATTGATTTACATGTTAATTTTCCTCTTAACCTCATTGCCCATTAACACCTCTATTTCTCTCACCCTCATCTTTATGAACCTTTTGTCTAGAGTACCTATCCTTAATGTTGTTCATTAGACCACTCAAACACTACAAATATTTGTTTTCCCTTATAGACCTATAATCCTTCTTCTACATATCATTTGGCAGATTATCTTTGACCCACTCAAACATCGACCCATTCACTTACATGTTAATTTTCCTCTCACCTCTTTACGAACCTTTTAGCCTTTTGACACTCAAACAATGATTCCCCCTTGGTCTTATGGTACTCTTACTATCAATGATCCCGAATAGACCACTCAAACATCGATCCTACAAATATTTGCTTATGCGTGGGAAATAATTTAATTCTCTTGCCACTCTCTTCACCATCTAATATATTAACAAAAAAGATGTTTGAGTTTGGTTCTTTATTAAGATATTTTAACTGAGCTAAGATAAAATGGTAAACCTCCCTCAATGTTCTTGTTTGAGCGCCTCCAGTGCCGCCCACTTTTTTTACTAGGCCCCGCCCACTTTTTGGTAAGCTCCGCCCAGTTTTGGTACGCTCCGCCCACTTTCTACTAAGCCCCGCTCACTTTTTGTTAACCCCACCCACTTTATAAACTCTGCCATTGTATCATTTTCAGTTAAGACATTACATCATTTTCAGGGAATTTCCATCACATCATTTCCAGTTAAGACCTGCCCAGGGAATTTCCACAGGAAATGACACACCCAGCCCTTCTTATAAAAGGCACCGACCACACAGGCTTTTTCAAACACGCTTTCTGCTTCACTTGAGAATGGACTACTATGCCGAAATGGAATGGGATAACTTTGCTATTCCTTGGAGTCCTACTACCTGTGTAGAACTCAACCTTCAGATTGATGAACTGGACTCGAACCTCTTATCAATGGAGGTAAGTTTGTTTATTTATTTATTTATTTATTTATTTATTTATTCATTTAATTATTTTTTTATTTTTTATTTTTTTTAGATGAGACTCGTGTAAGAGTTAACAAAGTTTATTTTAATATTCATAGAGCTTGATTTATACAACAAAAATATTGTATTAAATTAATACATTGTTATTTTCTTTCACAGTAGTGAGGCGGCATAGCTAAAAAATCGTTCATTTTTGTGATAGAAGCGCCAGATTTTCTACATTTATAGCTTAATATATGTTGAATGAATCTGGATATTGGGGCATTGCAGATTGGCATTCTGATGACAGTGGCAGCCATTTTCCAAAAGGTCCACGGTCCAAGAGGTCCACGCGTGAATTTTTCCAAAATGGCTGCCAGCGGTTACTGGAATAGAACACTTTGGTCACCCCCAAGCTGCTGTTACCATGTTTTCAGCACCACAAATATAATTTAAAGACCAGTTAAAGTGAAAAAAAATGTATTCCAATGTAGGACAATATTAAATTAAAGAAATCTAACAACATGGTGTGATATAGTGGATTACACTGTAGCTGTATTACCAAAGGCCATTTAACAATGTTCAGTGAACATACTAACAATTACACTGTAACAGTTTGAACATACGATATCTAACAATGTTCAGTGAATGTACTGAAGCCATTAAAGGGGCATTTTGCAGATTTTCAACCAATTTTTTATAGTGTGAAAAACACCTGCAGTGTTTTCTGTGTCTCTGGGGTGCAGTTCCAAAATGTGTGGTTCTTCCGGACACCTGCGTGTCATTTGATGTTTTTTTGGGTCAGATAATTTTAGGGTCAGCTCTCACATTCTCCTTCACAGCAGAGGCCTGTGCACTGAAGAGCAGCCTTCTTACACTTGCAGCGCGTTCTGCAACCACTCTTGCAGCCACAAGAGATCAGCTCGTAGCAGGATTTTGATGCTTGTGGTAATGTCGTCCAGTGGAGCTCATACAATCCTTCTGTCTTCACCCATCCCCAGTCAGTTGGTGATGGCAGCACAGGGTCTGGTAGCAGTGTCTTTCCCCAGATGTGACCACCCTGGTAAACTGCTCTCTTGACGTGCTCCACCAGAGCAGCTCGGGTAGGTGGTATTTTCTGCACTGAGTTTTTCCGTAGAAAGAGCTTCCCTCTTGCATCGTCCACCTTGGTGCAGATGCTTGTTCTGTCAAAGAGAAGTATGACAAACCTCTCAATAATGTTCATTACATCATCTGGGATCTCGTTTGGTCCACTTGCCAGCATCAGTAGTGCATCTGTCAATTCTGGAAGCGACTTCCATGTAGACCATGCTGCCTTCTTTCCATGTCCAGCAAAGCTGGATACGGTGTCACAGCCTGTCAAAGCATGAAACATTGGAAGGGCACATGACATCTCTGGTCCGAGACATGCAGCCATTTGGTGGGCTGCCAGGTAGCGAAAGCTCTTGCCTGTTCCAAATGCTAGCCAGAGTTCACATCCAGATGGTAGTAGACTTGTGGCAAACACAGCCAAGACCACAACATCAGTGTCAACAGTCCGAATCAGCACCTGTTGGTGGCCATGCTGTGCAGCATGTGATACGTGCAGTAGCATACGACTATCAGCCTCTTCATGGCTGCATGGGGCCAGGGTGTGGAGATCTTGAAGTAGCTGTGTGCTGAGCACACCCTGCCCATCAGTGAGGACAACTTCCTTGTCTTCTTCACAGAACACCTGAAGGAGGACCCTGGACAAGAAACTGAATAGTTCAGTTTTGTTGCTGTCAACCCGCAGAAAGTTCTGCCAGTTTCCTGGTATGGCAGCCTTCCCAACCACACGTCTCCTTACACCCTTTCCACGCTTGGCTCTTGCTGTGCCTTTCAGGGAGTCATCCTTGTAAGTATCCCAAACGAGGTCCACGCGTGACACACTGCGCAGATGAGAAGAGATGTATGGGATGAATATCTGCTGGGCATATTCATCAAATGTCTTGGCACCTGCTGGCCTCATCATCTGAATGATGGCAGCTCCATCAAGAACTACACAAGTAGCATCAGGGGCTTTAGTCTGAGCTGGAGACAGGTCCTCCAGGCATGTCAGAAGGTCACTCTTGGCCCCAAGTCGTAATCTTCCTCCATCGGAGAGCGCTGGTGGCCATGCTTGGTTCTCATGCTGAAAGAAGTCTTCCAGGTTTCCATCTCTTGTTTGACAGCTAATGTAGAGTCGTGAGAACAGCTCGACATCACTTTTCATTGAGGTCAGCTGCTGCTTCTGCTTACTTGCCATCTTTTTTGTTGAGCCAACAAACAGTGTCAACCGGTTGCGGTGGATTGGGTCATCAATGGGCTTTGTTCTCTCCACAAGACATTCTTTTGTGAATGCTTGAAACTGCTGTTGACCAATCTTCTGTGCCTTTTTAACAGTCTCCACTGCCGATGGTTCAGCAATGTCTTTGCTGTCAAGGACAAGCAGGTCTTTGCTCTCCTCTTCAAATGGATTGCCCAGTTCTTCCAATACATTGATGAGGGAGCAGACGTCTTTCTTAAATGCTTTCTGCACACTTGCTGTCTGGTCATGGTGGAGCACCTCATCTCCTCTTCCCATGAGCTGGTGTGCATCTTCAAAGTCCTCAATCACTGCGGCAACCTCAGGGCCAGCTACCATCCACCGCCGAAGGCCACTAGGGTTGTCTGTAAGACCTACTGCCCCTCCATCACTCTTGATGCAAGCATTATTTTGCTCATGTGCTTGGTCGATAGGGATTGCTGAGAAGACCCTGTTGCTCTTCTGAATGGTGAAATTCCCAGCATTGAATTCTCTGGCAACATCTGGGTGTCTTGTTGGTAGTTCAGACATGTCATGGAGATGAACTGGGATCCAGCGGGCATAGTTAGTGTGGTCCAGAGCAAAGAACCAGGGGACGAGTTCTGTCAGAGCATCGAGGTACATGCTGAAAGAGGACTGACGCAGGGATCGCACATAGACCAGTAAACACAGCTCCAATTCCATGACTGTTGCCCAGTACTGGAATTGAAGGCAGCTCTCGCCCCTCTTTCGGCACCATTCGTCAAAGCTAAAAGGATCGTCTTCTGTATCTGTGTCACGGTTACTGTAGGCCCGATGTTGCAGGATGTATAATGCAGCCACTGTGACTTGGTGGGCACGTCGGGTGCGAGTAACATGTGCTGCACGCAAGAAGGAGTCGGCAGTGCCTGCTGTTGTTATCTCCACTTGTACCAGTGCTTCAACCCAGCCACTGCCTTTCAACCAATCACCCAGGGTCTTCAGAGCTGCCATCTCTATATGCAGGCCACCAAACATCACAACAATCTTGTCTTCCCCATACATCTCTGGCCACTTTTTTTTTTTTTTTTTTTTTTTTTTTTTTTTTTTTTTTTGTATACAAGATCGAGGCTCGTGAAAGAGCAAAACTCTTCCACTGGATCTGCTTGGCAATCGCATACAAGGGTTGATCAAATGCTAGTACCGGTGTCTGCTCAGCATTCAGATGTTGAACAGCCTTTCTGACAATGTCCATCACGTGTTTGATCATTGCCATGGTGTGGGCACTCTCGTGGAACAGAGGGAGTAGGGCACTTGGGCATATGATTTCCTCCCCGGCAGGCTGGTGACCTGCATGGTATGCAGCCCAGGACATGTTGTCCACACTCTGATTCTCTTCATCTTCAGATGGAAGTGCTATAATGTTCCGCACATTTTCTAGCCAGCAGTACTCTTCCTTGATGCTCTGGTCAGAGTTCTCCCTGCTCAAAGATGCCACAGTGCTAGGTGGTACAGGTGCCTTTGTGGTGCTACCGACAACAGGTGGAACGTCTGTGTAGTAGCTTGGCAAATGGCCCACTGTCTTTTTGCCTGCAGAACCTCCAACAATCGCAATACTGCGGTCAACTCCTTGACCTGCAAAGGCAGGGAGTTGAAAGAGTGAGATACCTGTGCCATGGAAGGACTCCTTTGAGGTAGTTGAGCTAGGATTATGGTCAATATTATCAACCGCAGCAGTTGTGAAGACGCCACCACGCATCTTAGGAGGGCAGACCACCTGATCCTTGTGGTACTGCTGTATGACACTTTCTCCTAGCTGGGCTGACACACGAAGCACACGGTCATATGTGATACTGACACCGAGATGTGAAAGCCGTTCCACAACTTCCCTCTTCCTGGTTTGGGCATGGACCATCCGGCCTATATACATTGGAACAGGTGATGTGTGTGAGTGACTGTGTGAGTGACTGTGTGTGTGTCTAATTGTATTTTTCTTAATTTAATGTGTATTTAAATGTATTTATATATTTTTTAAAATCGCTTATGAATCAAATGGCTGCTATGGCCACCAGGGCGCGATTTCTTATGCCCCAATATCCATATTTGTTCTAAATATATTTGTCAACACATCTGCCGAATTTGGTGCTTCTATCACAAAAATGAACGATTGTGGATATATATTGAGCTATGCCGCCCCACTACAGGAAATTGTATCTGAGATACGAAATGAAAATTCTGCTTTTAACACAACTTGGGATGAAGTTATTTTTTTGTTTGAAGACATTTTGAACAACCAAGACCCCCAGAACGAGTTCTACCTTGATGACCCAGCCAAAGAGTTATACCTTGGAGATCCACAAAATCCTGAAAAAGTTTTACCATGATGATACTTGTTGTGAGTTATCAAAACAAAACCCACTGAACAAGTTCTACCTTGATGAGCCAGAATACAAGTCATACATTGGAGACCGACAAATTTCTGAAAATTGGGAAAGGGGAGTTCTCCCTGATGGTCCGCAGTTATACTATGTGAGACACATCATAGAAACCCTAAAAAATTGTGAAACGGGAATTCTCCCTGATGGTCCGCAGTTATACTATGTGAGACACATCATAGAAACCCTAAAAAATTGGGCAAGGAGAGTTCTCCCTGATGGTCCGCAGTTATACTATGTGAGACACATCATAGAAACCCTAAAAAATTGGGAAAGGGAAGTTTTCCCTGATGGTCCGCAGTTATACTATGTGAGACTTATCATGGAAACCCCCAATATTTCTGAAAATTGTGGTTCTACCTTGGAGACTTGGAAAGATGGTTATATTTTTGGAGACTCGGAATGGGGGTTTTGTTTTGATGACTCAGAATGTGATACCTATCTTGGAGGCTCAACAGGAATGTGGTTATACCTTGGGAACTTGGAAAGTTGGTTTTATTTTGGAGACTCTACCTGTGGGGTCCATCTTGGAGACTCTTTGGATTCTAAAGCAATGAACAATGTTCTTTGTTTAATGACGCTTGATTTAAGCAATATCAAGAAAGTTCGAGGAAGAAAATGCTGGAAAATTCTTTCTTCCCATTTCTACTTCTTCAAACTTGAAAGCCTTGAAAGACAGAATTGGAGGAAGAGGAAAAAAAAAAATTAAAAAAATACGTATTTTAAAAAAAGAAGAAAAAAAAGATTATGTTAGGGTTTGGGTGGGATTTTGAATGTGAGGGTTAGGGTTGGGGTTGGGTTAGGGATGGGATTGGGTTAGGGTTGGGATTTTGAATGTGAGGGTTAGGGATGGGTTGGGTTAGGGATGGGGTTGGGTTAGGGATGGGGTTGGGTTAGGGATGGGGTTGGGTTAGGGATGGGGTTGGGTTAGGGATGGGGTTGGGTTAGGGATGGGATTTTGAATGTGAGGGTTAGGGTTGGGGTTGGGTTAGGGATGGGATTGGGTTAGGGTTGGGATTTTGAATGTGAGGGTTAGGGATGGGTTGGGTTAGGGATGGGGTTGGGTTAGGGTTGGGTTGGGTTAGGGATGGGGTTGGGTTAGGGTTGGGTTAGGGTTGGGTTAGGGATGGGGTTGGGTTAGGGATGGGGTTGGGTTAGGGATGGGGTTGGGTTAGGGATGGGGTTGGGTTAGGGATGGGGTTGGGTTAGGGATGGGGTTGGGTTAGGGATGGGGTTGGGTTAGGGAAGGGGTTGGGTTAGGGATGGGGTTGGGTTAGGTATGGGGTTGGGTTAGGGATGGGGTTGGGTTAGGGATGGGGTTGGGTTAGGGTTTGTATATTATTATGACTCACTCACACATACACACACAAAAGTTAAGCCCCAACTGAAAAGTTGAGGGATTCTGTGTTTGGGGTTCACAGATTTAAAAACGTATCCCCATTATACACACACAAAAGTTAAGCCCCAACTAAAAAGTTGTGGGATTCTGTGTTTGGGGTTCACAGATTTAAAAACGTATCCCCATTATACACACACAAAAGTTAAGCCCCAACTAAAAAGTTGTGGGATTCTGTGTTTGGGGTTCACAGATTTAAAAACGTATCCCCATTATACACACCCGAAGTTGTTTCACCTTAGCATTATCACTCAGTGCATTATTCTTATCAGTACCTTCATCTCCATCTGGTTTCTTAAAAATGAGCCATAGGTATCGTGGCTTTCCTTGAAGAACACCTAAATTCCAAGTGTAGGTAGTGTGTTCCAGTTTAACGTGTTGACATCTTCTTTTAAGGTATGATACATTTAGTGGTTTCTTTGAGTTAAGTCTTCTATTTAACATCTCTTCCGTTTTAAGATTAGGAGTATATTCACTAATATACCAACACAAATCATTAATAACAAACTTTATTATTATCACCAAAAGCATTTTGAGCCCCAAAAAGCAATCTATTTACATTATCATTCCTTTGTAGTTGAAATCTAATTTTAAGCCCATACAAAACTTTATCATAATCACAAAATCCAAATATACCTTTAAGAGGTACTGCTACGGTAAAACTATTCTCTGCTTTTGTATCATCATTATACATTGCCTTCCTTCGACTATAACCAGGGTCAGCATTTGTTCCCGTTGACATATCTGGAATAAAACCTTCAACAGCTCCCTTACCCATTCTATCACTAAACGAATATAGTGTAAATTTCATCATTTCAGATGCAGCAGAGACATAATCAACCGCTTCAACCTCTTGTGTTCCAATATACAGGCGGACACTATCAAACATTTTCCAGAAGAAATCATTTACGAGTGTAGCATTAGTATTATTCGCAGCCTTAGTGAATTTAAATTTACACAGCAAGAAACTATCAGCTATATTCAAGTAAGTTTGTTGATTATTTATTTCAAAACTTTTTGTTCCATTTGAATTCCAGTCTGTTCCTGTTATAGCATTTACCTTGAAATAGTCTTCCTTTTTAGTGGAGTTTGAAATGATAATCGTATCATCCAAATCATAGATACTATCAATCGCTTCCATACTTGTATTTATATAGCATTAAAATTGTTGAAACCCTGACCCAAGTATTTTAATGATTTTTTGTCGTTCTTGTGAAGATAGTTGAGTTTTACCTTTTTTTATTTCTTTGATTGCTTGTAATTTATGAGACTCCTTTTGAGCATCTTTTATACTCTTTATAGCACCCACAACTGAGCCCACGGCAGAAGCAGTTGAACCAATTCGGTCTTTATGTTTAAGAATGGTTGAACCAATACCCATTAGAGTATCAATTATCCCATCTCCTTTATTTCTAAATTGATGTCCCACACCCCGTTGTCTCTTTGGTTTATAGTATCCTCTGCCAAGAAACATACCTTCACCCTTATAGTATGGTGAAAGGAACATCCCATCCCCTGTAATTACTTTATATTTTCCCATCTCCTTTATTTCTAAATTGATGTCCCACACCCCGTTGTCTCTTTGGTTTATAGTATCCTCTGTAGGGTGGAGCTTAAAAAAATTAAAAAAACCAAATTTTTATTTTTGAAAGTCTTACCCCCTTAATGTGTTCCATATAATATAGAAACACTGTATAAAAAGTTTGAGCACTAAATTATTATGTTTAGGGGTAGCTCAAGGGCCTCAAAGATTATGAAAATTATAAAAATTCAACGAATTACGAGTATATCAGACTATATCTTAATTTATTTTAAACAACACACTTGAACACAGTATTTATTTTTGAACACGTTAATAGTGAATTCTTTGTTCAGTTTCTGACAGAGTTCATAGTATCAGTCTGACAATGTCCAGCAAACCCCAAATTTATTATTTTCATGGCATCCCGGACAGTGTATGTTTTCTGCTATCAGGGTACATTCTGCGATGGTCCTCGACAACTTGCAGCAGGAATTGCAGCTGAGTTTCATCGTGGGTTATGAACCCACTGTACTCCTGAATAAGTGCCACTCCACGTTCAGCGTAGTCATTGACAACTTTTAGAGAGTTGACTGTTTCTGCAGCCTGCTTGTAGTCGTCTCTGTCATCCCACAAGTCCGGATCAACCGCGAGAAATCCATCTGGAAGTTCCATCATTCGCAGAAGTTTCATTGACCTTGCTGTGACGAAATCTTCCAAGTTCTTGTCCTTGAATGAATCAAGAGCAACAGTGATTCACTTGGAATGATCCTGATCTTGGTCTTCTTCATTCTTCATGGCACTCACCATCAGTCTCTTGGTTGACGAACTGACCCGACTGTCGAAGAAAGCCTAGCTAACACGTTCCTGTGACAAGTACCACACGTGATTGGAAAACTTGCGTGATGTTGACTTTGAGATGGCTGGATGGATTGATGAGTATTCAAGCAGTGACTTCAGCAGCAGCAGGTCACTGTAAGGAGCACCTGATGCTTGAGGTGCAGAGATCCAGGCTGTCAGGTAGACACGTACTGTGAATACACACACATCACGTAATCCTCTCTTTTCTGCAGGAGTCAGTTTGAATTGAGCCTTGAACATCCAGATCTTGAGACAGTATATTACTTTGGACATCCAGCGGGCGTGGTGCATTGCTCCGGGTGACATGAATCGCATTCCTCTGGCAGGAGCAGCACCGAGAAAGACAATCACAAGTTCCAAGAATTCTTTATAATCATCTCTCGGCTGACTCTGTTCAAGATGCTTGTTGGCATAATCGATAGTGCCTTGCTTTATGTCTTCCACTAGACTTGCCACATCATCAGCTGCAATCCCTGGTTCATACTTGGCCGTGTCTATGAATCCCCAGTATTCCTGGAAGCGTTTGAAGAGTGGAACCTCGGGAGAAGATTTGGCTCCCAATCCCATACACACTTGGAACACTGCACCAATTATCAATTCCATAATGTGATGCCTGCAAGCTAGTGACAAGAGCTCCTTCTCAAGCTTCTGCTCTAGGAGGACACAGGCACCAGCGATCCGACCAGTGTTTGAGCTGGTCGTGTCAAAACACATAGCTCGGATGCTGTCGGCTATGCCCCAGTCTTCAATGGCTCCAAAGACAGCAGCAGCCTGAGCCTCGCCTGTACCAGATGGAAGCTTGGCAACTGTGAGTAGCTGAGAAACTCCTTTCCCTGAAACCAATACTGGCAGGCGATCAACCTTCTCTTTTCCAATTAGATCAAGGATCAGTTTGCCGTCCCAGTGAACAACAAGGGGAACGTTACCCTGAAACTCCGCCTTTATATTTGCAGATCTCTGGACTCGGTGTTGTACTCTTTGTCGGCGAATTGAGTCTCTGTTTAGAGAAAGTTCATCAATGTTCTGTCCCAAGCTTTTGGCAGTTTCTGCTATAACAAAAACGGCTTTGCGGTCTGACACTTTTGTGCGATCTAGAGCGGCTGCGAGTTCTTCAGTAACGACAGTTTTTCGCCCCCTCTTTCTTTTTTGTGTCTGAAATGTGATGCCTCCAGCAGCTCCCTCACTTGCATTGTCCCCAGTTTCCATCTTTTCACTATCTTCTGCTGAGCTGTTTTCAGATTCAGAACCAGATGAAATCAGTTCAGCTGTAGAAACTGCTAACTGTTTCATTTGCTCCATTCACTGTCGCCTGGCAAGCATTTCCTCCTCTCTTTTGGATGCCGTTTTCTCCTTCGCAGCAAGCTTTACATCTACTCCAGCCAGCGACCCCCTTCTTCCCTTTTCTCGCTGGGCTAACAAGAAATCCTTGTCTTCTTGTAATACTGACGTATTGGTCAGAGCATCAGCATGAGCGACATCAAAAAGGTCTTCAAGCCTGGAAACAAAAGCCGACTCTCTCGCGAGTTGAGTTGGTGACGTTCGCGCTTTGTTCTTTTTCAGAAGACGCCATTCTTCAAATGTCTGCTCAAGCTTGGTTTGGCAGTTTTGATGAGCTCTCATTGGGATTCTAGCTTTCTTCCAAAAGTTAGCTATTTCCGTGATGGTAACATCCGACGATTGTCTTACGGTCTCCTTCAGATCGAGATGGTGATGTAGGAAGAATCCAAGAGCCATACGCAATGATGGCAACTTGCTGCCACTTAATTCAGTCACAGAGTCGCCAAGGAGATACAACTTGGTTTGAGATCTTGTTGCTTTTTCCACAGATGACATTTTCAATCAGATATGAAGCTGAAAGAAGTAGAACATAGCATTAAGAAATTAAGAATCAAGAAAATTCAAACAGTTCTATTAATAACTGAGCAGTGAGCACAATGCCTCAAGCAATTACACAAACATACTGCTGCAACAGTGTTGCAGCTGTTGCTTAGTCAGCATAGTCAGTCCATTGAGTCCAAACAGTAAACAAGTCTGAACATGTCTGGAATATAAATTCATGGAAAATTTGCATTATCAATTTATCAGAAAAACAATGGGATTCGGATGATTGGTTGGATAATAGATATGAACCAGTTGAACCACAATGATTATGCTTCTATAATAATCTGTGATAATATTATACCATGTTTATACACCCATTGTGTCTGTGATTCTCTGCAAAGCCTGTGATAACTTCGTTTTTATTTTCAAATAGTGTTCTGTGATACACCTATGTACAGTGTTTACTTTTAGATACTATGGTGATAAGCATTCCCAGGTCAGCGCTACATCTCATTTTAGCATTTATTGTCTAGCAGACTCTAGCTCAACGAACATTTTACTCTTTTATTATAACAGATATTGTGTATGTACAATGTACATATTACTACTGTAATTATTTATTTAATGGAGCACAGAGTTTTATAATTTAAAGGTTTTATCTGTGTTCCCAGTAATTAATTTTACCACAATGATTGCATGTTGTGTGTATGATGATAGGAGAGAGTGTCAATTTACTTAGTAGTTAAAATTGGGTTCTTAATTTATCAACAGAATTAATCTATTATCAGTAGTATGCGAAATAAAAGGGCGGCTGCAGCTTTGGGGTATCAGAAACTTTACCATCATTGAGCTACCCCTAAATACTGTTCAATTGTGCTCATATTTTGCCTGAATTTTTATTTCATATATAGGAACAAATTGAGAGGGTAAGAAGATCATATTTCAAAAGTTCAAAAATAAGCTCCACCCTGATCCTCTGCCAAGAAACATACCTTCACCCTTATAGTATGGTGAAAGGAACATCCCATCCCCTGTAATTACTTTATATTTTCCCAACTCGTGTTTTCTCACAATAACCATTATTTATTTATTGAAAAACTTCACGTAGGTGAATTCTGATGGATATAATTTCTTCATTAAAGGAGATCATGCGATTATCTTGATCGGTTATCCTAAAATTTACTCTGTATATGGTTTTTCCTGACACAGGTAAATAGACAAGATTTTTTGGTTCCATATTAAATTTTTAACCAATCGGGGTTGAGTATGCGCTGAATGAAAATATTGTATTTGTTCTTATTCCATCGTTATAAGCACCATCAATCAAATCACAATGAATTAATACTTAATTTATACCGGAGGATATTTGAATGACATTATCACTGTAAAACGTTCCGTTAGTTTCAATCTTTTTTGAAGAGAAACCCAAAACTTTTAACGTTTTAACTTTAACAAGAAACCCAAAACTTAAAAATCTAAACGATTTTTCAATCGTGAAATCAACTTTATAATTATTTTTAAGTTTAATAGTTGATTTTGAAGTGTGTTTTTGAATATCTATTACAATATTTTTTGGTTCATCACCTTTTTCTTTCATAAGGCGAGAGACTTCAGAAGATATTTGAGAAATCTCGTAAGCTCCGCGTGAAACTGTAAAAGTTTTGTACCCACTTCCTGGATTATAACTAAACTTGTTGTTTTTCTCTGTGATATTAAAAAGTGTATTGTAAGTCTCCATTGACAACAACGAAGCCTCATATTCTTTTGTGGGGTCAAGTTGTAGTGGGTAAGGGAATGAAGCTGTGTAATCACTCGTTGTGAAATTAAAACTAAGAATTGTGCTTCTCATCTTATTTAATATCTAATAAAATATCTTTGTATTGACATTTATTAATTATTTTCATATTCATCAACTGATCTAAAATGGCGGATGCTTCATTAAAACAATTGTTGTTTCCAGCCTTCTTACTACCTAACAACAATAATAACCTATTAACTAATTGTGATGGGTCATTTGGAAGAAAGCTAACACCCGAACCAAGCTTACTTAAAGCATCAATAATATGTTTCTCCTTCTCATTCTTCTTACTTTTACCGGCAACAGAAACTCCATAATCAAGTGAGTTTAGTAAATCAATATATACCCTATCTTCCGCATTTTCCATATCAAGTGGTTCATCAAAATATTTTGAACCGCTGAATCCGGAGTTTGTTAGAAGAAACATTAATCTTGGAGTTAATTCAACATTTGGTTGAGCAGAACTTAAGAACACCAATTTATCATTAAATATCAATAACTTTTCTTTCACAAGATGGAACTGTGCTGGTTCTTCGATTGGAATGAGACCTGCTCTGGTTTTTGAACCCGCCGAATATTCATTGTTTTGAAGAGCTTCCACAACATAATTAGGTGGTTGATTTACCTCCTCAAGTTTCCGAAATAATCCTTCATCATCATATTCTAATTCTCCAAGTTCTTTCTCTGTCATTTGACTAAAATCTTTGAGCATTTGAAGTTTTTTCGGGATAAATTCTACCATGGGAACTGAAGGTGAAATCGTTTGTTGAGTTTTTAAAAGTGGTTAAAAAAATTTCTCTTGTTTTCTTTCAAAGGCTTCTTCACCAGTTAGTTTCTGTCTCCGTTTCTTCTTTATCTCTTCCTGTTGCTTTACAACTTTTGAAAGCAACTCTTGATGTTCTTTAAACTTTCTTGCTCTTTCTTCGGTATTCATCTTCTGTATTTATTTATTGAAAAATATCATTTAATGAATTGTAAAGGTCAATGGGAAAATTTTCCTTTTCTTCGTCATTATAGTAAATGTGTTGAAATAAAAACTTTTCTTTAAATATTTTATCAAATTCTTTATTGGTATTAATACGAGTTGTTATTTCTTCTTCACTAATACTTGTATCTCTGCTTTTCATATGTTTGCGTTGAGTCTCCTCATCGATATCAAAACCGAATGATAAAATCTTAACTCCATCACCACACAAATGTTTAATAATTTGTCTCATTCCTTCAGGATTAGTTTCTAAAATCCCAAGACCATGAGATTTTACTTTATTTAACTCACTCTTACAATGTGAATATTTTGTAGAACCAAGAGAGACCTCCTCAAATATTTGACCTTCGTTCCTCAATCGCATATGTTCCTCCATTGAAATGTAGTAATAATCTTTCCCTTCTATTTCTCCTGGTCGCATTGCTCTGGTTGTCGTACCTACAAAACGAATCATAGGGTGTTTTTAAAAAAAACTTACAATCTTTTCATTTTTACTTTTCAAGAGTTTAGATTTATGAAAGTTCTTTCCTGAAGCAGATTTACCCACAAGATTAATAATAGTTGTCATTTATGTGTGTAAAATATCAGTTAGTATCTCATCTTGTTTCACAACAATATATTTATATTTTCCAATCGTGTGTTTCATATAATTTTCAAATTCTTTTTTACTACATAACGTAGAGCAATTATCTCTCCAAAAATTATTTACATCTATTGAATTTAACTTAAATAAAATAAAAGTATTAGCATTGTTTCTTATTGAGCGACGAGGGAGTTGAAAATATGACTGACTAAGATAAATACAATTACAAGAAGAATGTCTCCCTCTTGTATAGTAGCTATCCATTACTGTTTGGTTTCTCTCATTAACACAATCATCAAAGATAACGAGGTTCTTTTTTGATTTATCTAAATCTTGAGGTGAAGGTATATCATCCATATTATCACTGAGAATACAAGTTATGGGTTTTGATTTTGATTTCTGTGTATCACAAAATAGTTGTATTATATCCTCAATGTTGTAATCATTTAGTTTGTTTTGAAGTTTAAATAAACCGATAATGTCTTCCTTTTTAAGACCCGCATTAAAACCTTGTGATAGTAGTTGATACTCGGGTTGAAAACTTGACTTCGTAAAAATTATTAAATTATCATAATCTAAAAAGTTGGGGGTAAGGAGCATCTTTAAAAGCAAACAGGTTTTTCCACATCCGCTTGATCCGACTATTAGACATCTTAATGAATTTGGAAGATTTTTATGGTTGTTAAATTTTATCTGGTTTTCCCAAACGGGTAAAAAATCATTCATTTATATATTTGGAAAACAAGTCATCTAACTTTTTTTGAGCTATTTTAGAAACTCTATATTTTATCCTGAGTTCAGGTTTAATTTCAAAATAATTCATTATTTTATTTATATAGTATCTTGTATTAACATTTCCATTAAAATTATTTTGAATAATAAATATCATTAAACCCTTATACATTTCCTCAATACAAAGAGTCTCTTCCCTTGAAAGAAATGGTGTATTATCATCATAATACTTAACATTCATCTCTCTTATTAATCTTGTAAAGTAATTCATTTTTGGTTCTAATTTAAAAGAGTTATATATTTTTTTATTTTTTTAATTATCATTAATTAGAAGATAATCACAGAAAATACATTGTTTATATGAACCCTCATTATTAAGCCCTATTCTATCACAAGCCGGACAATTCTCTAATTTATCATATGGAGAGTCTGGAAATTCTAAATATCCTTCTATCATATTTATATAGTAAATTTTTACTTAAACTAAATGCAAGTTTATTAGCTAATAAATACAATGTTTCAAAGCACAAAAGACAAATTTCAATCAATCTCTACTTCGGTGGAAGATATAGAAAAATATGTCAAAGATGTTAAATTGAACAAAGATAAATATGGAAATTTTTGGGTAAAACCAGTTATGGAAAATAACATGAGGCCCTCTATTTCATTTAAAGGAAGAGCTCTAACTATACCTGGAAAGACATCCATTAAAGTAAATCTAACAAAAGTTTCTCCTCTACTCCTGGCAATTTATTCAAAGCTTGAAAAAGTGATCGATCGTGATACTTTGAAAAAGAATGATAAGACCATTAATAATTCTAGAGGAGACATTTGTATTTTCTTTAATAATCCAAAGGGTGTAGATCTAAGTAAAATGAATGATGTTAATATTTCTGGTGAAATGTCATTTCGTTCTATGATAGTTAGAGATTATTTAAAGTTAACTTTTGATATTAAAAATGTAGAGATTGAATCTGTTAATGAAAGAAAGTACAGTGGAACCTTGACTTACGAGTGCACCAACTTACGAGTTTTCCGAGATACGAGCCGTCGCTCGGGCGGTTTATTGCTTTGAGATGTGAGCCAAGATCCGAGTTACGAGCTTACACCACCCGCCACCAAGTGGGTTCCGGTCACTTGGTTATCTTGCCGTGCAAGCATATCTGCCGTATATCGCTGCTGTTTTGTTTTCGCATGTTGGTTATTTTGGAGCTTACGCCACCCGCCACCAGGTGGGTTCCGGTCACGTGGTTATCTTGCCGTGCAAGCATATCTGCCGTATATCGCTGCTGTTTTGTTTTCGCATGTTGGTTATTTTGGCGCTTACGCCACCCGCCACCAGGTGGGTTCCGGTCACATGGTTATCTTGCCATGCAAGCATATCTGCCGTATATCGCTGCTGTTTTGTTTTCGCATGTTGGTTATTTTGGAGCTTACGCCACCCGCCACCAGGTGGGTTCCGGTCACGTGGTTATCTTGCCGTGCAAGCATATCTGCCGTATATCGCTGCTGTTTTGTTTTCGCATTTTGGTTATTTTGGAAAATTTCTTAGTTTTAACCATGGGTCCTAAGTAATTGAGTGCCAAGGGCAGTACTGAGAAGAAGAAGAGGATGATGTGCTTGGATATAAAACACGCAATCGTCGAAAAACATGAGCGAGGTGTGCGTGTTGTCGACTTGGCGAGGCAGATGTGAAGGCAGCTGAAGATTTTATTATAACTTTTGCCGAACTGATAGAAGCCGAACGATACATCCCCCAGCAAATCTTCAACTGTGACGAGACAGGGCTCTTCTGGAAAAAGATGCCGAGGAGGACGTATATAACGGCAGAGGAGAAGAGCATGCCAGGCCACAACTTGTTCAGAGTGCCGGCGATAGCTCGCCTTCTCTTTGTGGAAGACACGGTGAGATCCTTAACATCCAACAACTAATGGGACGCAAACGGGGCGCCCAGTTTAGCGGTACACACATTGATGAATCACCCTGCCTGTGAAACACCGACATGACAGGTTATAGCTGGGTCGGGATTCAAACCCAGGCTGGACAGTTTAGAGTCAAGTGTGCGTACCTCCAGTCCAGGCCATCCTGCCAACTTGTATGCTGCATACAGGTGAAATATAAAGCGCGAGATATTTTTATATATACTGCATATTTAAAAAAAAATTGGTGTGGTTTTTGGCAGGCTGGAACGGATTAATAGCATTTCAATGGGGAAATTTGATTTGAGAAACGAGCAAATTGAGTTACGAGCTCGGTCACAGAACGAATTAAACTCGTAAGTCAAGGTTCCACTGTATATAGATATTGATGGGAATATTTTTCCTGCTAATTAAATGAGTCATTACAGCAGTGAAGATTTTACTATTTTATTGAACTTGGACGATAGTGATGATAGTATTTCATTGAACTCGGACGATGGTGATGATAGTATTTCATTGAACATAGATGATAGTTATGATGCTAATAGTTTGTGCTCAAATGATAGTTATGAGAGTAGCTTTATTGATGACTCTGAGTATGATTCTGAGTATTCATGTGATAGTTATGACTCAGATGATTCTGAGTGAAAAAGTGTTTTAGTTTAAGTATAGTTTCATATATAAAAAGCCTGTAAAAAGGCACTTTCTTCTATAAGTGTTTTACTTTAAGCACAGTTTCATCTATCTATAATTCCAGTAATCTCTGTGTGTATGTGTGTGTGTATGTGTGTGTGTGTGTATGTGTGTGTGTATGTGTGTGTGTGTATGTGTGTGTGTCTGTGTGTCTGTGACCGCTGTTTCTCGACAACCACGGGTCCGATATACTTGAAACTTGCCAGGTATATTGCTGGGGACCTGAGGATGTGCCTTTTCAAGGTTTCATATTAATCGGACAAGTAGTTACCGAGCTATGGCGATTTCTTTACCAAACTCCGCAAGCCGTTCGCTTTGGACCAAACCATTTCATGTAAATAGAGGGGGGGGATTGTCACCGTACTCGCAAGCCGTTCGCTTTGGACCAAACCATTTCATGTAAATAGAGGGGGGGGATTGTCACCGTACTCGCAAGCCGTTCGCTTTGGCTTTGCGAATGGACCAAACCATTTCATGTAAATAGAGGGGGGGGATTGTCACCGTACTCGCAAGCCGTTCGCTTTGGCTTTGCGAATGGACCAAACCATTTCATGTAAATAGAGGGGGGGGGGATATAATTTTAGATATATATATATAGTACGGGCATGCCCTAGTCTTTAAAAAAGCCTCTAAAAAGGTGTTTTACTTGAAGTATAATTTTGCTATATAAATATGATCAAAGCAACGTATTGCGACGTTTGTGAACAAGAATATAAACAATACAAAAGACACCTTAAAACTAACAAACACACATTTAATCTACTTCACCTACTATCTCCTATTCAGAAGGAAACAAAACACTGTTTTGCCTGTAATAAAAATATCCTCAAGAAAGGCTTCGAAATACATCTTAAAACAAATCAACATTTATCAAATTTTATCACAACTAAAAACTCTGATGGCGCATTCAAAGGACATATTAAAATAAGAGTCTTTAACTTCAAACCTCCTGAACCAGAGTCTATAGTTGATGCTGTAGAAATAGTTAAACCTGCTGTTCAAACGTTGATTGAAAAAACACTAAAAGAAATGAAACCACTTAAATTTTATATGGGAGTAAAATTAGAAATGACAAAGGACGAAGGAGTTATAGATACACCATACATGAGAACTGAGCCACACTTTATATCTTCATATCAAGATTTTAAAACATCAGGAGTCTGTGATGAACTTATTAAACAAGAGCAAGATGTGGATAATTCAATCGTAGGAAGTGGATTCAATATCGGAAAAATTATTTACATAGACATTCATATTCTTAAATCAGATCCTCTAAAAGCTTCTTCTTACATTGATTTACCCAGTGTTATCAAAAATAGAAAAGCAGTTATCAATATCAAAAATAAAGACAATAAATGTTTTCTCTGGTCTATTCTAGCACACTTACATCCTCCACATTTTCATGATGAAAGAGTATCTCATTATAAAAAATATGAGAATACATTAAATACGAAAGATCTAAAGTTTCCGATGACTTTAAATGATATTCCTAAATTTGAAAAGTTGAATAATTTATCAGTTAATGTTTATGGTCTAACAGAAACAAACAACATTCAGGTTTTAAAGCTTTCTGACAATTGTAAACAAACTCATATTAATCTTCTATATTTTAATTCAGACGAAAATTCACATTATACATACATCAAAGATATTACAAAATTAATAAAACCACAAGTATGTAAAAGAACAAATAAAATATATATTTGTATGCGTTGTCTTAACTTCTTCCATACACAAGAAAGATTAGATAAACATTCAAATTATTGTGGTGAACATAAATCAACGGTAATCAACATGCCTAAAAAAGGCTCAAAGATCACATTCAAAGATGAAAAGAAAACAATAAAACATCCATTTGTTATATATGCTGATTTTGAAAGTATTTTCGAAAAAATTGATACTGCTTCTCCAGATCCAAAAGAATCATACACAAATAAATATCAAAAACATACTCCTTGTGGTTTTTGTTATTATATCAAATCATCCGTTGGTGATGAATATAACAAGTTAGAGGTGTATAGAGGCTCAAATACCCCAGAGGAGTTTGTGAAACGACTAGAAAAAGACTGTGTCCGATTAACCAAGATAATGAGAGAAACCAATAAACCAATGTCCTTAACAAGTAAAGAAAAAAGAGAATTTAGACAGCCAAAGGTTGCCTGTCATATTTGTGAGAAGAAAATTGGTAAAGGTCTAAAGGTTAGAGACCATTGTCATCTCACTGGTAAATATAGAGGTCCGGCTCATCAAAGTTGTAATATTAATTATCAACTCCCCTCTTTCATTCCTGTTTTTCTTCATAACAACGCTCATTATGATACACATCTATTTATCAAGGAACTCTCAAAGACTTCTGGAAGTATCTCAGCAATTCCAAACACGGATCAGAAATACATTTCATTCACAAAAACAATTCACACATCTCCTATTACTCATCAGATTTCTTGATACATTTAAATTCATGGCAAGTCCATTGGCTAACTTGGTTCAAAATCTAAAAGAGTTTCCATGTCTTTCAGAGTATTTTTTAGATAAAGATTTTCTAACACAAAAGGGAATTTACCCCTATGACTATATGGACTCTTTTGAGAGATTCAATGAAACACAACTTCCTTCAAAAGAAAATTTCTATAACAAATTAAACAACAGTCATATATCTGATAAAGATTATGTACACGCACAAAATGTTTGGGAAAAATATAACATCAAGAATCTTGGCGAGTATCACGATTTGTATCTCAAAACTGATGTGCTTTTATTGGCCAATGTATTTGAAGCCTTTAGATCTGTTTGTCGCACTGGATATGGATTGGATCCTGCTCACTACTACACAGCACCTGGATTGGCCTGGAGTGCGATGTTGAAAATGACAAAACAAGCTTTGGATTTGATAACCGATGTTGATATGCTTTTGATGATTGAAAAGGCAAAGAGAGGAGGAATTTCACAAGTCTGTTCAAAGAGACATGCTAAAGCAAATAACAAGTACATTCCAAATTATGATCCATCGGTAGAGAGCTCCTACTTGATGTATTATGATGCGAACAACCTGTATGGCTGGGCAATGTCTCAGGCTCTTCCTTATGGAAAACTTAGATGGGTAAAGGAAAAAGATTACAAAAAGGTTTTACAAGATGTATGCATCTCTACACAAAAAGAATTGGATGATTCAAAGGTTGGTTATTATTTTGAGGTCGATTTGAAATATCCAGAGGAACTTCATAACCTACACAAAGATCTCCCATTTGCTTGTGAAAAGGAAAGTCCAAAGAAGGAGTGGTTAAGTGATTATCAACAATCATTTAATATAGGTGAATCAACAGAAAAATTACTTACTACATTATATAACAAGAAAAATTATGTTCTACACCAAATAAATTTGCGACAATATTTATCAAAAGGTCTAAGAGTAGAGAAGATTCATAGGGTTCTAAAGTTCAATCAAAGTCATTGGTTAAAGGGGTACATTGATTTTAATACACAAAGAAGAACAGAGTCAAAAACAGATTTTGAGAAAGACTTTTATAAATTGATGAATAATGTGGTCTTTGGTAAGACCATGGAAAATGTGAGGAAAAGACAAAATATCAGACTATCAACATCTTGGAAACAAGCATCAAAATTAATTAATAGACCGAGTTTTACTAGAGCTGAGGTCTTTACTGAGAACTTTTGTGCGATCTATTTGATTAAAGAGAGTATTGAAATGGACAAACCTATTTATATTGGAACATCAATTCTTGATTTATCAAAGTCATTAATGTATGATTACTTTTATAATAACTTGAGGAAGAAATATCAAAATGATGTTAATCTACTTTATATGGATACAGATAGTTTTATTTTGCAAATTAATACTGATGATGTTTATTCAGACATGAAAAAGGACATTAATATCTATGACACTAGTAATTACAGTCCAGAGAGTGAGTTGTTCTCTTCTAAAAATAAAAAGGTGATTGGAAAGTTTAAGGATGAATTAGGAGGAAATGTCATGAGTGAATTTGTGGGATTGAGGTCTAAGGCTTATGCTTATAAATACATTGTGAATAACGTTGAAAAGACTGATAAGAAGTTAAAAGGTGTAAAGAAAAATGTTATTAAAGAAACAATAAACTTTAAGGATTATTATAACTGTTTAACAACAAAGAAAGAAGAGTTTAGAAAGATTAATGGAATAAGAAGTTATAGACATAAATTATATTCAGAAGAGGTGAATAAGAAAGCATTGGGGGCTTTTGATGATAAGAGGTTTATTTTAGAAAATGGAATTGATAGTCTCCCTTATGGTTATATAAGTATATAAGTGATAAGTTAAAAAAGGGGGGGGGGGGGGGTTAGGGATTTTAACGGGCTACCGCCGCCTTTTTACTATTATATAAATGATAGAACCAAGTACCAACCAGACTAAAGAGTGGAGGTGTAATCAACCTTGGTATATAAATGGTAAACATAACGAATGTGAAAAATATCAAATAGGTATAATTGAAAAGACAACTGGTAAAAAAATTTACAAAACAAATAAGAGAATTAATTTAAATACCGGTGAATTGGGTAAAAAAGATGGAAATATTTTTGAGTGGACGGAAAACTTTGATGGTCGTCAGGAAAATATATACTTTAATTTTAAAATGGTATGTGGCACTGGAGGCGCTCAAACAAGAACATTGAGGGAGGTTTATCATTTTATCTCAGCTCAGTTAAAATATCTTAATAAAGAACCAAACTCAAACATCTTTTTTGTTAATATATTAGATGGTGAAGGGAGTGGCAAGAGAATTAAATTATTTCCCACACATAAACAAATATTTGTAGGATCGATGTTTGAGTGGTCTACTCGGGATCATTGATAGTAAGAGTACCATAAGACCAAGGGGGAATCATTGTTTGAGTGTCAAAAGGCTAAAAGGTTAGTAAAGAGGTGAGAGGAAAATTAACATGTAAGTGAATGGGTCGATGTTTGAGTGGGTCAAAGATAATCTGCCAAATGATATGTAGAAGAAGGATTATAGGTCTATAAGGGAAAACAAATATTTGTAGTGTTTGAGTGGTCTAATGAACAACATTAAGGATAGGTACTATAGACAAAAAGTTCATAAAGATGAGGGTGGGAGAAATAGAGGTGTTAATGGGCAATGAGGTTAAGAGGAAAATTAACATGTAAATCAATGGGAAAATGAGTGTCCCAGAATAGTCAGGTTTGTTATGTAATTTCGTTCTTTTTTTTGTGGAGATTAGCAAAACTATACATTTTTGGAAAGCTGATAGCACCAGGAATCCGAAAAACCATGTTTCCATTTGCGCAAATTTTTCTTTGGCGGCCATATTGGATTTTCAAAATGGCCACCATCGGAAACCTATTTTTCGCGATATCTCAACATCCGAACCACCGAGAGTGCTGATTCCAACACCTATACCCACATTTTTGGGGATGAGGAATCACATGAAGCCATCTAAAATAATCTACACCTACCCTGGGATACCAGGTGGCAGCCTACAGCGGATTTTGAAGATGGCCACTTTCAGGAAACATGTTTTTTTCTGAATATGTATACCACATTGAGTGATGTTTCGCTACATTGTGGCACACGGATCATAATTATGAAACCACATCCCTCATATATCCTAAACAGGTGATTTATGTATTCAAGAGGTAAGTATATAGAGATGAGGCTATACAATCCATAATTATACATGTAATAATTACTTTTATTTGAACATAGAATATTTCCCATAGATGAAATTTTATCTTTGTCAACATTCATCAACATTTTGTCCTCATAGGTTTTCAAATGTCCTCATCACTGTCGTCAGAGCAGAGAACAGGTTGACAGTCATCGTCGTTTTCACATTCGGAGCTGCACAAACACAAGTCTGTGCATGCCAAGTCATTGGCACGGCACGAACACCGTCTCGATGAGCAGTCTCCTTTGCACTGACATCTGACCATCTCAAGTATTGCTTTCGGTGCTGGTGGTACATCTGTCATTAGTGGTTTCAATTCCCCATCGTTGTCCTTGAAGTAGCCATGTTGCTGTGGATCCAGGAACACTTGATGTACGATAGTAGCCTGAGCCCATACCCTTGCCTGAAGATGTACACGATCAACATGCTGATTTAGAGCCCCTAGCGTTGGAGGTAACTTGTGACTTTCAGTCATGTGTTTACAGAAGAGGTACCAGCGCAACTCCGGAATGCTGTTGATACATATTCCCTTTGGTACGTACACTGCACATACAAATCTTGCCAAGTTGGACATCTGATCTGCGGTCACATCTGCAGCATCACCGAGCATTCTCATGGCCTGTATCACGTCACTATCGGCTCTGACGAAAGCTTCAAACCATGTTGTTTTGCCCATTCGCGAAAACCGTCCAGTATTGTCTGCTCCTGTGAATGTGTGGAATGCTGGCAATGCCTTGGCCTTTTCGACGCCAAGATTGTTCCAGATTGGTTGTACTTGCACAAGGCCCGACACAAGGGAGACAGCAGTGTTTTTGAGCAGAACATCATAGTTAGCTATGACCAAGACCAGGACATCTGTATCAGGAGAGAAGAAGGTAAGCTGTTCTGCGTTGGGATTGCGGCGAGTTGCCAGCACTGCTTGGTGAATCATCAGAGTGTCTGCCTCCTCATGATTATTGTCTTCAAAATGCCTTTGTTACTCTTGGCCTTTCCTGCTGCACATATAATTATCAGCTTGGAGGCATCTCTGTTGTACTCCAACGTTTTCTCAGCCAGATATTCTGCCAAATCTGACTTTGTCTGAGCGTGTGACAAGAACCGCTTCATGGTGATGTGTTGGATCTTGGTATTGTCCTTCACTTGGTACTGGACTGGATTGTGCCCCCCTCGTCTTTTTTGTCTTGTGCTTTGCTTCAACGAATCGGCCTTGTAAGTATCAAACACGAGGATAACTTCGTCAAAATGTCTTGTCAGTGACATCAATCTGGTATTAAAGCTGACACTGAGATCTTCAACGGTTACTGTTGCAGCTGGTTTTGTCGACAATTTCTGTACAAGAACCATGGCGTCGACTACTGCTATTTTCATAGCTGCAGAGTTATGGACTTGAGCTTGAGGACTTGAGGTCGGAGCTAAGTCACCCGGAGCTAAGTCTCCATGTTTCACAAGGAGATGGATTAACTTTGACTTGTCAAGGCAAGGAAGCAGGTCACCGTTTGGTGCGAACAAGGCGCGAGGTGTAAGGGTGAATTCGTAGTTGCCTATTGCGTCTTTCTGGTCAACATCACGGCTTGATTTTGTCAATATCATCAGCCTTCCATACAAGTCTTTTGTTTCCTTCAAGTCGACTGACTTGTCCCTGAGCATGATCTTGGTCTTCTTCACACCAGACAAGTACATCGTGTTGTTTTCTTTTTTCACAGGTGCAAATAAGCTGACTGTTCCGTTGATTCTTTCGTCAACATACTCTTCTTACAAGTGTTGACCAATGTTGTCGATATTCAGGATTTGTGATGTGTGCTCCTCTGGGACATAGGCATGTGTGATCAAGTTGTATATGCTATTTCCTTCTGTGGTAAATGGATTGCCATGACTCATGATAGCAGCCTTGATCTTTTCAACCGCTGTATTGTTCAGATTCACTGCCCTCGGACTAAGTTCGTGGTGTTCTGTCACTTTGTCTGTTTTGGTGTCGAACTGATCTTTGAATTCTCTGGTCAGCCGTGACAATTCTGGAGAGGCCATAAAGAATCTCTGCCTTGCATTGGCATTATTGGAGATGCCTGGAAGTCCAGAATGAACCTTCATTGCTCTGTTTTCCTGTTCACAAGCGTGGTCTGCACCGATTGATACAAAGGGGATGCTAGATTTCGTTACTGAGATATTTCCATTCTCGAGTTCCCTGTATGTGGCCGGATGCGTCTTCCTCAGGTCATACATATCTGCTATGTATCGCGGCCAAAGACGTTTGTATTTGATACGATCCATGGAGAAAAATAGCTTGCTGAGTGCCTCACCAGATTCGAGGTGGAGTTTGAGATCTGCGTCCCGAGAAGCTTCCACAAAGAACAGAATTGTCTCCACTCGATGCAGGTAATTCATCAAGGACTTGAACATGGCTTTTTTGGATTGTTCTGTTTCCCAAGTCTTGAATATGTTCACAACATCAGCTGTAGTGATGACATTCAACAGTTTTGTGTTGGCTTCTTTCACACTTGTGGCTTTGGTGAACTTGTCCTTTTCTGAACATGCCTCGTCTATTTCTTCTGACATATCTGAGCAAACGGCTTTCAACTGTGGATAATCTTTGAAGAACAGGTCCAGCGCCATTTCATAAAGTGCTATATATGAATAAATATGAGCACGGAGAGTGCGTTTGTAATGCGAACATCTCAGGATCTGCCTTGTTGTTGAAGGTCCGTAGAGGTCGGCCTCTATCCACGCGTCATCAATACCTGAGTTCTCAATGGAAGTACCCAGGGCTCTCAAAGCAGCCATGACCACATGCAGCTCGCCAAGCCGAGGTACAACGGTACCTTTCAGGTCTGGCCTTGCATCCAGCAGCCTTATCACCTTTTCATAGAGGGCCATATCCCAGGAAATGACTGTAGGGTGGCTTGTACCAACAACTAAGTTCTTTAGCTGAGTTGTCTGAGAGATGACGGTCAGAAGAGTCGACCACTCGTGTGCTACTTCAGGTAGAAGGGGTAAGACTCCGACTTGTGTCAAACTGTGACTACCCGACAGCAATGAGTGGTATCCTGCCCAACCAGGTATATATGTGCTGTTTGATTTCTGCATTCTGGTGATCATAGAAGCAACCAACCATCCTAGATGTGTAAGGTGATACGCTGGTGATATACCATCCTTGCTGATGTGGAATGTGTCTGTTCTCTTTATGGTTTTCGGCACCGGCTTGTCACAATGAAGCATAGGAACCTGGTACGGGGTCACTGACAAACTGGTAGTGTCAGCTATGCTCAGTTGTGGCGCCAATGTTTCTCCTTGAGTGTCACGTTTTTGATAAACAGCAATGATTGTTCCATGGGTTGTCCCTTTGCCATCCACGCTGTCTTCAGCAAAGTCTGTGTTATCAGCTGCAAAAAACACAAAAGTTCCCTTCTTCAAAAATGGAGGAACATAAAGTCCTTGGAACTTCAGGGTGTTTTCCACAATGGCATTTGCTAGGGCTGTTTCGAGGTGCATAACACGACTGTACGAGACACAGTAACCTTGAGAGCAGAGACTTTCCAGGAGTTTCTTGTTTCTTGTGTCATGGTGAACTGCCAAGGCTAATCCTAGAGACTGTGGAGTTTCTTGTGATTTGGTTGATCGGAAGGTCGCAGAATCAGTTTTGGGCCTATAGTTCACTTGCTTGTCAGATTTGAATCCACCCAATAGCATCTGACTAACAGTGAGTACTTCTCTGTTAACGTGAGTGGTTCGTTTTTCAGTTTCTAGTGTTTCTGTTGGCCCCACCATAACCCATCTGATCATTGCGTGGAGTGCTGCTGGAACATCATCTGTGCTGCTAGTGACCTGTATAGCATCGGATGAGTTTTCCTGTTGGTGGAAGTTCTTGATAATTCTGCGCAATGCCTTTGCTGCTTTATAGATAATATTCAGATCGTCTACTTCACTTTCTATCATGGCAGACTGAACCATATCGGATTCGCATGCATCTGGGGAGTAAAGAACAGAAGGTTTTCTCCTGTCCTTTTGCCTAACAGACGTTACGTGTGGTAGTTCTAGAAGAATTCTCTCCTTGAGCCAGTGTCTACTATATGCAGGGAAGTGGTGCGCCAATGCATCTGTGCCACCAAGCAAGTTGATGTATGTTGTTTCAATATGTGCCATGGATAAGTATTGTTTATTCTGAGTTTGACAGTCGACAAGGCTAATCAACTCAATCAAACATGATGTTTGAAACGGATGACCTCTCTCTGTTGTTCCCTTGTTATCCTTGGTACGTAACACATGGAATACATTTGTTGTCCAACATGACTTGTGGTATTGAACATCGATTGCATGTGCATCAGTGGGTGAGATGGATGTGTTTAACCTAGTTTGCAGGGTGAGATTTCCAGACAGCTCCACAGCATCGTGTAATGCTTTCCCACCGTTTTCTGTTCTCAATGTGTACAATTTTTGCTCGTTATCTTCCTGGCAGAAAAAGCAATGTTCCTTAATGAATGGAGCTGTTGCAGAACGTGTAAACGGACTGGTGGTGGAAGTTGATGGTTCGTCCAGTTCTGTGCTTTTTCGCTTTTGTCCACGTTTTTTCTCTGTGTAGGAGCCGGCTGAAATGTGATATTGATGGCGGTCTTTGGCACGTTGTACCTTCTCTTTGTTGGTTGCATTTGAATAACAGATACGATGCCAAACTGCATTATTGAATTGCAGACTTTCACTTGTTTCATCCTTTAAGCGACTGTGAATTTTAACATATTTTCCATCATGGTAGGCTGCTCTATCATTAAGGGTTTGTAGCAAGTGTTCAAACGAGTCCGGTTTGGGCTGCTGGACAAGCGTTCCATATTTTGCTGAAGCGGTTTGACAAATTATGCAGTGCTGCCACTGTGTGGGCTGAGTCGTAACTTCACTCATCTTCTCTCAAGACCTGCAAATATATAAAACGACAACAGGTAAGTAATTGTGAGCTTCATGAGGTTTATTTTAAATGAACTATTAGGTCTGATATAATGACTTTCCATGTACATGAACTGAACATGTTGAAATGATCCCATTTATGACTATGACTGTACTGAGGCGAAACATCACTCAATGTGGTATACATATTCAGAAAAAAACATGTTTCCTGAAAGTGGCCATCTTGAAAATCCGCTGTAGGCTGCCACCTGGTATCCCAGGGTAGGTGTAGATTATTTTAGATGGCTTCATGTGATTCCTCATCCCCAAAAATGTGGGTATAGGTGTTGGAATCAGCACTCTAGGTGGTTCGGATGTTGAGATATCGCGAAAAATAGGTTTCCGATGGTGGCCATTTTGAAAATCCAATATGGCCGCCAAAGAAAAATTTGCGCAAATGGAAACATGGTTTTTCGGATTCCTGGTGCTATAAGCTTTCCAAAAATGTATAGGTTTGCTAATCTCCACAAAAAAAGAACGAAATTATAAATCTGAACATAATGAACCTGACTAAGAAGCAACATATATACACTACTGGCGTCAGGAAGGGCATCCGGCTGTAAAAACATTGCCTCAAACAGGGAACCAGGAGGTAATGGAGCCCGCAAGGCTAACCCCTGCAGGTAAAAAAGGGCCTTAAAACGATCATTTTATTTTTTGTTACGCTTTACAACAACAACAAATTTTGGTGGTATTAGTTGTTTTGTTTTTTTGGAGGGGAGAGGTGGGGCACGAGGGAGTGGGGGAGGGGATTTTAACATTTTGACTCAAGCTGCCCGAGGGGATTCATCAACTAAACTGAATGATACCCCACAGGAAGAGTTGGAATTATTACTTGGCCAGATTGGTTAAAAATCTGCAAATGGTATGCACCTTCTTTCCTTTCCAAAAGCTGTCAGGGTTTGAAAAACGGTTCTTCTTGATCTATCTGGCCATTTCCTGGTAATTTGCACATAATGTAATGACAAGAGGTGAAAACCATAATGCCATAGGATAAGGATTCGATGAAATAATAGTGAAAAATTGTCCCACCGAGTCTATTACGGGGTGAAACAATAAGCCACATTGGCTTTTGGACTGGTGGGGAAAGGCAAGGTCGTGCTGTGCAGATTTCCAGGGAAGGAAACATGAAAGTGAGCTGGAGAGGTTTGAGTGCAGATAATGACCGGCATCATGTGCAAAGCAAAAACAAATAATCATGCAATCCCCAAAGCAGCCAAAACAAAGTATGAAACTACAAATTGCATGCTGCAAAATTACCTTTTTATCATTAATCAAATAGTACTATCAGTGATGTCATTACCCTATGCATGTGAAGCGAAATGCAGGGTGAACCAATTGCTTTACGTTCGTTCGTCAGATCAGTTTTTTGATTGAGGAACAACTTATTAAAATTGAATGCTATATTTTAAACACGAAACAAACATTAATAGGAAGACTAGTTTGCAGTTTTACCATATATTTTCTTTACATTCCTCCCGACTGCACATGCGCAGAGAGGAGTGAGACAATATTTTTACTCTGTCTGCCTGCCTGGAAGTAAAAAAAAAAGGTGAAAATCATTCCAAACAGGAAATTTACTGTTTTAAGGACATTATAAAGGACACAAACAACAGGCACATGGAACTAATGTAAGGTGTGAGACAGGGTGATGTAATAGACACTGAGGAAAATGGCAGTGAAACACGAAATTAATTTACTTGTATGTCTTTAAACCTCTTTAAACCTTTATTTAAATAAAACTATGTAATTGAACACCGTAGAAAACAAATCGCCTTCATAATACTTCCAAGAACCGTGCTATAATGCTATATATCGATATCATGAGAGGGTGTGGCACGTGATGGTATGGTATCAGGGTGAAGAAGAGGCCACCGATATGGCTGTGTACGATGCTGATTGAAGTTGCGTTCTGTGGTGATCAATAAAGTCTCCATCTCTTAAACTGCAACTCACCATCGTGTTATTACAGTGTATAAAAATTGTGTATAAGACTGCTTCAACAGTGCTAAACTTCCGGATTTTTGTTAACGATCTTTAAACTCATATCTATATCTCTATAAACACATATGCTAATGCTGTCTGTCTGCCTGTCCCACCCTGAAACAGAAATGCTCCTCAGAGAAAAAAAACAAATTCAGCAAAAGTTGCTTCAAAATAATCCAAACCTACGGGAAAAATGGAATTTTTTCAATCAGACCAAAAATTTAACCTTGGCGGTGTATAAGGCAACATAAAGCCAATTCAATCGCTCCCATCTGCCACGATACCTTTATTATTATTTGCAGTTAAGAAATATACTGCTATATAATTGCTGTTGCAGTCTAGACTCGGAACAAACCTGAACTGAAGAGCAAAAAAAAAAAAAAAAAAAAAAAAAAAAAAATATATATATATATATATATATATATATATATATATACAGTGGAACCTTGACTTACGAGTGCACCAACTTACGAGTTTTCCGAGATACGAGCCGTCGCTCGGGCGGTTTATTGCTTTGAGATGCGAGCCGAGATCCGAGTTACGAGCTTACGCCACCCGCCACCAGGTGGGTTCCGGTCACATGGTTATCTTGCCGTGCAAGCATATCTGCCGTATATTGCTGCTGTTTTGTTTTCGCATTTTGGTTATTTTGGAGCTTACGCCACCCGCCACTAGGTGGGTTCCGGTCACGTGGTTATCTTGCCGTGCAAGCATATCTGCCGTATATCGCTGCTGTTTTGTTTTCGCATTTTGGTTATTTTGGAAAATTTCTTAGTTTTAACCATGGGTCCTAAGTAATTGAGTGCCAAGGGCAGTACTGAGAAGAAGAAGAGGATGATGTGCTTGGATATAAAACACGCAATCGTCGAAAAACATGAGCGAGGTGTGCGTGTTGTCGACTTGGTGAGGCAGCAAGCTCGGATGTGAAGGCAGCTGAAGATTTTATTATAACTTTTGCCGAACTGATAGAAGCCGAACGATACATCCCCCAGCAAATCTTCAACTGTGACGAGACAGGGCTCTTCTGGAAAAAGATGCCGAGGAGGACGTATATAACGGCAGAGGAGAAGAGCATGCCAGGCCACAACTTGTTCAGAGTGCCGGCGATAGCTCGCCTTCTCTTTGTGGAAGACACGGTGAGATCCTTAACATCCAACAACTAATGGGACGCAAACGGGGCGCCCAGTTTAGCGGTACACACATTGATGAATCACCCTGCCTGTGAAACACCGACATGACAGGTTATAGCTGGGTCGGGATTCAAACCCAGGCTGGACAGTTTAGAGTCAAGTGTGCGTACCTCCAGTCCAGGCCATCCTGCCAACTTGTATGCTGCATACAGGTGAAATATAAAGCGCGAGATATTTTTATATATACTGCATATTTAAAAAAAAATTGGTGTGATTTTTGGCGGGCTGGAACGGATTAATAGCATTTCAATGCATTTTAATGGGGAAATTTAATTTGAGAAACGAGCAAATTGAGTTACGAGCTCGGTCACAGAACGAATTAAACTCGTAAGTCAAGGTTCCACTGTGTATATGTATGTATGTATGTATGTATGTATGTATGTATGTATGTATGTATGTATGTATATAAGACTTACTTTTTTACTTACTTTTTAGTACTTACTTTTTCCACATGCGAAATTTGCATTTATGTTTATTTAAATTATACAATCGACTACAAAATGTAAATGTTTCATGATATTTGTTATATTATATCATGTTTATCTGTCAATATTGTTGAAATGAAGATCAAATAGCTGTATGTTGAAATATGTTGAAAAAGTCAAAACTTTACATGGGGTGTACTTACTTTTTCACGTGACTGTGAAAAATGAATGAATGAATGAATGATCGTTTTAAGGCCATTTTCCCCACTAGAGCGGGGGTTAGCCTATATATATTCTATACTGTACTATACTGTATATATGTACAGTATAGAATAGCCTATACTGTACTATATAGTTATATAGTTAGCCTATAGCTATAGTTAGTTAATAGCTATAGTTAGCCTATACTGTACATATATATTGTAACGAATTTGAGAAGTGTAACGGTTTTGAGAAGTGTAACAATTTTGAGAAAGTGTAACGAATGTGAAAAGTATGGTTTTGTTGTGTGTAACACCCTCGTAATGTAAATAATGGTCGCAGCCGTCCACCTAGTTAATTCCATGAAACTTACACACAGGCCACGATATATCTTTTTAAATAGTTTATTTCCTTATTCTATGTAGGCTAAATATGTGTTTCCCACTAGATTGACTCTGCATTGTATCAAACGAAATAAGCGTAGGCCCCTTTCAATTTCCCCAATCATCTCCGCTCTCCAAAGTTCCTTTCAAAAGCGGTGCGAGTGGTGTTCAATCCGGCAAGCCGCCATTGCCCATTTGCTAATCTCGGAGAAGAGGGGGGTAGGAGCCGCCAACTCACAGGCGTGGCACGTCGTCATGATCAAAGGGGGAATCGGACAGCCCTAACAGCCAACCAGCACCGCGGTGAGCGACCCGGTAGGCGTGCCCTCGCAGCCGGCGGCTTGATTCCGACCCGAGTAATAAAAGCGACTGGGAGGGACTGCTTCAGGAGATGACATGAGAGATAAGAGGAGAGATGAGCTGTGAGCTGTGAAATGAGAGATGAGAGACGCTCCAAACCAAAAAGGAGAGGTACTTGGAGATGAAACAAGCTTTGGAGAGACGCGCTGAGAGGAGGGAGACGGCTCCACCAGAAGGAGAGGAGCAGGTGTGACCGAGCCAGCGCGTGACGTCCACAGCATCAGCAGCGTCGACGCGACCGAGGGTTTTCCCGCCAAAAACGCGAAGAATTGGGAGCTGCTACCTCCAGCCCTGCCGGTTTCATTGCAGGGACCTGACCCTGCCTCCCTCTCCAGCAACCCACCTCCGCCATTCCTGCCTGCAATTTCCCCTGTGTAAGTGTGAACGTCGTCTGTCCTAATCGTTGTCCTGGGGTTAAGTAAATTGACTAGTATAAGCTAACGATTCACTGTGTGACTGCTTCTTCCATCCATTGCTTGTAAATAACTTTGATCGCTCCTTCTTTTTGCTTGTGTGTATAATAAATCCTGTTATTCCTCCGTACTCTGTCTTCTTCTCTCTTCCTTCTCTTTCGGTCGCTTTAGAGGTTTCCAAATTGAATATCTGTGGTGCGATCTGGTCAACGTTGGGGGAGTCGGGCCAATCGGGGATCCTGTAACGGTCGCGGTTGACCATCCGCTCGGCCCAAAGTAACATCTTGTCCGCGACCCGTAACAATATATTCCTCAAGCGACCTAATCAAGGTTCTGGCATCAAAAAACAAAGCCTCATTTGCATCATGCAGGAACAATAGACTGTAGCATTATGATGTACTCAAAGAACTGAGTCGTACCTGTCTCAATGCATCACCACTATGGGGTTGATCAAGGAGTTCACGCTCACGTGCCAGCAGAGAGGTACGGCGAGAATCTGCCCGCAGCACTACTTCAACGGCTGCTGTATCATCTGCCTCCACCTCTATTTATTAACATAAGATATAAGTGATTGTGGCAAGGTGGGGTGAGCATTTAAAAAAATAATAAAACAACAATAGAACAATGACAAATGATAGAAAGGATTAATTAAACACACAAGCACACACACTATTTTGGTAGTACATAGTCACAAAAACAGGAATCAACTTGTATTCAAAAAGGGGGAATGAGGAAGACTGAGAGAAACTGACCTTGCTCACAAAGCAGACAATCAATAGATTCTGGAATTGCCAGGGCCCGACAAGCAATATGCTTCAACAAGGTCGTCTTTCCTTTGCTGAAAACAAACAGCATCCAGGTTCATTTAGCTTTCAATTAAATTTGTTTTGTCAACCTCACTGTAAGCATAACACATAAAGCACACAAAGACAAATCTTCAGAAAAAGAAAGTTTCCTCCTTGTACTTCCACATGATTTACCCATTCACAATTCTTGAGCACAGTTTGCTGCACTGGAGAGAGAAGAAAAACGAAACAATGGTAAAGTTACCCATTTGGTCCGACAAGTCCATATCTGCGACCAGCAACCACGATGAGGTCGGCGTTGACAAAAAGGTCCTTCCCATGGGCAGAAATACTGAAATTTTCAACCTAAGTGTAAAGGAAAAGAAGATGGGTGAATGATTGAAGGAAAGCCAATAGGGGTGTAGTGGGAGGGAGGGGAGAGAAGAGCAGGAAAGAGGGAGACATTATGTACCTGGGGAAAGAAGTCATGGATTAATAATAATAACAATAATAATAATAATAATAATAATAAAGATAATAATAATAACTAGAACTGCCACTATATTAACGGCTGGCAGTGATGACCGGTTTCCTCTGCCTTCCCGCTTTCATACAACCCCGCTTTCATTGGACAGGCTTTGATACAACCCTGCTTTGATACAACCCCACTTTCACTGGACACGCTGGCTGAAATCATATGGCTGGATTGATACAACCCCGCTTTGATACAACCCCACTTTCATTGGACACGCTTTGATACAACCCCGCTTTGAGAAACCCCACTTTCATTGGACACGCTTTGATACAACCCCGCTTTCATACAACCCTGCTTTCATTGGACAGGCTTTGATACAACCCCGCTTTGATACAACCCCGCTTTGATACAACCCCGCTTTCATCGGACATGCTTTGATAAAACCCCACTTTCATACAACCCCGCTTTCATACAAGTAAGCTTTCATTGGACATGCTTTGATACAACCCCGCTTTCATCTGACATGCTTTGATACAACCCCGCTTTCATCGGACACGCTTTGATACAACCCGGCTTTCATCGGACACGCTTTGAGAGAACCCCGCTTTCATCGGGCACGCTTTGACACAACCCCACTTTCATCAGACACGCTTTGATTGGACACACTTTGATAGAACCCCGCTTTCATCGGACACGCTTTAATACAACCCAGTTTTCATTGCACGCGCTTTGATACAACCCCACTTTCATCATAACTAAACCTACACCGAAAAGTCATATGGCTAGAGAAGATAAAATTTAGAGTTTCTTCTTCTTCACACAACAACAACTACCATCCTAACCGTACAACCAATCATGTTGTAATTTAAAAAACGTATTCCAATTGACGACATCTACATAAGGTTAAAGTTTCACGTTAATCAATCAAGCAGTTCAACAGAATTTTTACTTTTTAATATCTCCCTTCAATTGTTTATGGCTGACAAACCGAACAACCAATCACGTTGAAATTTTATATATTTATTCCACTTGACGCCTTATACATTACTTTAAAGTTTCACGTCGATCAATAAAGCTGTTCATTCTTTTTAAAGATTCTCGTTCAATTATTTATTGCTGCCAATCCATGTGAGCTATTGCAAATTCCAAAAGGGCATTTTAGCAGGCCGACATGTGGAACATAATTGTGAAGTTTCTATTCCATATGATCAAAAATGAGGGAGGAGCCAGGTTTTAAAGGTTTATGCTTCAAAACGTGATAGCTCCTAAACCATGTGACTTCTGACGTCATAGTCACTGAACTTTTTGTTTGTCATGGGTATGCGATTGTGCATGCAAAGGCATGGGGTTCGTCATGGGTATGCAAAGTTTGGCCTCGATCTGGTCAATCGTTTCGGGAAAAAATGGTTTTTTGTGGTTTTTCAGGCTTTCCACTTAAAACAATATGGCGGGCACACCCCGTGACCTACGCCGTCATTATAAAAAAAAATTCTGCATCAATTTATACTGAGATGATGCTCAATAAATTTCATCCTGATCAGATTAAGTTTTTTTACTTGTAGAATTATGACGTCATAATGGAGGCACCTATGACATCATCATTCACATATGTTATTGTGCATGCAGAGTTATTTACAATGAGACGTCTTAATCGTTTCTACACAGCGCTTTTGGAGATATAGAGGTGCAAAGTTTTTCGGTTTTCCAAAGATGATGCCTGTACCACGTGACCTATGATGTCATAATTACCATTAAAATATTCTACAGGCCGAGTCGCTCCTATGGTGAAAATTTCCTGTCAATCGGTCCAAAGACTGCAGAGAAAATGATTTTTAAAGGAAATAAATCCGAAAAATGGCAGTGGCACAACCAGATGGCCTGAGAACAAAAAGTGTTGGGTTTCTTCTTCCAACTAACGACTTCTGGCTTCCAGACCATACAACCAATTATGTTGTAATTTTAAACACTTATTCGCCTTGATGACAGCTATATTACATTAAGGTTGCAAGTCAATCAATCCAGCGGTTCAAGAGATAGAAGCTTTTAAAGATTTTCGTTTAATTATTTATTGCGGCTAAACCATGTGACTTATCGCAACTTCCCAAGCAACGTTTTAACTTCCCCACATAGGGAACATTTGTATAAAGTTTCCACTCGATATCTTCAAAATCGAGGGAGGAGATAGGTTTTAAAGTTTATGCTGAAAAGTCATTACTCCGAAACCGTGTGACGTATGATGTCATCACGCAGGAACATATGACAGCTCTCATGTGACATGTGACGTATGACATCCTCAAAATATTGTGTCCCGAACCCATCTCTCTCTATACCCACCTTTTCCAGTCGAACCGAGCTGCTCCTGGACTCTGCCCGTCTCCCCTAACAAGGTGGAGAAGTTTTTGTCAAACCTCGACTCTGATTCTGCAACTGGACCAGCAGGCATCAGCCCACGGGTCCCAAAATCCTGCTCTGCCGCTCCATCTCACCCTCTCTCTGTTCTCTTCACCCTCTCTTTTGCTCAAGGTCATCTGCCATCTGCTTGGAAATCAGCCAACATTACCGCTTTACACAAAGAGGTGCAAAAACAGATCCTTGCAACTACAGACCAATCAGCCTGCTCCCAATAATCAGGAAGGTCATGGAATCAAGCATCACTTCTGACATCAAATCCTTCCTCTTCTCCAATGGCTTGATCTCTGATCATCAATTTGGATTCAGACCAGGTCATTCTACTCTGGACATGCTGCTTCTGCTGTCTCAACAATGGATGGAGGTCCTTAATGCCAAACACGAAATCAGAGCTGTCTCCCTTGACATATCACGTGCCTTCGAAACGGTCTGGCACCCCGCTCTGGCACTGACACATAAAACATGATAAAGGGAGCGGGAGACAAGATGGGGAGAGAGAGGGAAGCACAGAAGTGCAACATTTGAGAGCAGGGACATCGGGAGATCTGTGGGAGGGAGAGGGCTTGGGGCGAGGAGGCGTGGGAAGGGGGTCAGGAGGGGGAAGGGGGAGTGGGAGAGGTAAAACAAAAACCACATGGACACTGCTAAGACTTCCAAGAAAGAAGTCGGTATTTCAAAAAAGTGGATACGGTCAATCGTTGACCTCTTTGGTGTAAAGCCCGACTGCTCTGGTCGCTGGTGCTCGAGCAGATGGCAGCGAACCCTCTCAAGAATGATCCAAGCCAAGACCTTGCCTGGCACCAAGAGTAGCGTCACCCCTCGGTAGTTGTTGAAGTCCTGGTGATCACCCTTCCCATTCCAGAGGGGAACAACAAGGCTCCTCTTCCAGTCAGTTTGGATGATGCCTGTGCTCCAAACAGAGCACAGAACTGCATGCAACGACTCAAGTACAGCATTTTTACCAGCCTTGAGAAGCTCAGCATGAATGCCACAAATCCCAGGAGCTTTTCTCCCTTTCAGCCGGTTCACCGCCATGATATTAGCGAAAATATATGATAAAATATATTATATATATATATATATATATGATAAAATATCATATATCTTTTATATGAAGGGAGGGAGGGAGGGAGGGGAGGGAAGGGGAGGGGAAAGGGGAGGGGGGAAGGGGAGAGGGTAGGGTGGAGGGGGATGGGAGGGGGAAGGGGAGGGGGGAAAGGGAGGGGGAGCGGGAGGGAGGGGGAGGAGGGAAGGGGAGGGGAGGGATATAGATGGTTACTGGCAATTGATCACATCCACAAATGATCCCCCCCTATCCTGCCTCCTCCCCCTCCCTAGCAGAAGTACCCGGCATTGCCGGGTGGGGGAGGGGAGGGGAGGGGAGGGGAACGGGGGGGAGGGGAGAAGAGGGGGAGGGGGAGGGGGGAGGGGAGAAGAGGGGGGAGGGGAGGGGGAGGGGGAGAGGGGAAAAGAGGGGGGGAGGGGGAGGGGGAGAGGGGAGAAGAGGGGGGGGAAGGGGAGTGGGAGGGGGAGGGATGGGAGGGGGAAGGGGGGTGGGGGTGAGGGGGAGGGGGGTGGGAGGGGGAGGAGGGTGGGAGGGGAGCGGAGGGGAACGGGGGGGGGGGGAGGAGAGGGGGGAGGGGAGAAGAGGGGGGAGGGGAGAAGAGGGGGGAGGGGGAGGGGAGGGGGGATGGGGGGAGGAGAGGGGGGATGGGGGGAGCATGGGGGAAAGGGAGGGGGAGGGGAGGGGAAGGGGGATGGGGGGAGGAGAGGGGGGATGGGGGGAGGAGAGGGGGGTGGGGAGGGGGAGGGGGTGGGGAAGGAGGTAGGGCAGAAAGGAAGGGGTAGGGGGAAAGGGAGGAGCATGGGGGAAAGGGAGGGGGAGGGGAGGAAGGGGGAGGGGAGGAGGGGGGGAGGGGAGGGGGAGGGGTGGGGGGAGGGGGAGGGGAGGGGGGAGGGGGAGGGGAAGGGGTCGGGCAGAAAGGAAGGGGTAGGGGGAAAGGAAGGGGTAGGGGGAAAGGAAGGGGTAGGGGGAAAGGGAGGGGGTGGGGGAGGGGGAGGGGAAGGGGGAGGGGGGATGGGGGAGGGGGAGGGGGGATGGGGGGAGGGGAGGGGTGGGGGAGGGGGAGGGGGGTGGGGAAGGGGTAGGGCAGAAAGGAAGGGGTAGGGGGAAAGGGAGGAGCATGGGGGAAAGGGAGGGGGAGGGGAGGGGAAGGGGGAGGGGAGGGGGGAGGGGGATGGGGTGGGGTGGAAAGGAAGGGGTAGGGGGAAAGGGAGGGGCATGGGGGAAAGGGAGGGGGAGGGGTGGGGAAGGGGGGAGGGGGAGGGGTGGGGAAGGGGTAGGGCAGAAAGGAAGGGGTAGGGGTGAAGGGAGGAGCATGGGGGAAAGGGAGGGGGATGGGGAAGGGGTAGGGCGGAAAGGAAGGGGTAGGGGGGAAAGGGAGGGGCATGGGGGAAAGGGAGGGGGAGGGGAGGGGAGGGGATATAAGGCAGGTAGGTCGTCTTTCTGTGTACTACCAACTCCTATCCGGCCTAGATCCCCCAGCTCTATCTGTGCTGTGTCCCCCAAATATTCCTACAGGTCGCACAAGATCTGCCAGCAACTCTCTTCTGGTTAAACTGCCAAAATCAACTCTCTATTCACCTTCACTCTTTCATTCCTCTTTTCTCCCGCCTCTGGAACAAACTCCCTCACTCTCTTCAATCCCACTCCTCCCTACAGGTCTTTCAAACGGCTGTCCACCACCATCTCTTATCTTCCCCCATCCAAAACCTTGATCTTTTCTACCCCCGTTAATTCACCCCAGATCCACTTTTTTGAAATACCGACTTCTTTCCTCGAAGTCCTGGCAGTATCCATGTGTTTTCTTTTTTAACCTCTCCCACCCCCCACCCCCCTTCCCACGCCTTCTCCCCTCAAGCCCTCTACCTCCCACAGATCTCCCTATCTCCTGCTCTCCATCTTGTTCTCCCACTCCCTCTATCATACGTTTTATATTTTATGTGTCAGTTTGTGTTTTTGTGATCAATGTTAGCTCTTACACGAGCTTCGCCCTTGTATACAAAAAAAAAAAAAAAATTGTCCTGATGCATTCAAAGCACCCAGTTGAAGAGGCAGCACAGCAACCACAAAACATCACTGACCTCCTCCATGTTTGACTGCAGGGAGGGTGTTCTTTTCTTTGAAGGTTTCATTTTGTTTTCTGCAAACAAAGAGATGATGTGCTTCTCCAAAAAGGTCTACTTTAGTCTCATCTGTCCACAGGACATTCTCCTCGAAGGATTTTGGCTTGTTCAGGTGTGTTTTGACAAATTCCAGTCGGGCTTTCTCAGCAGTGGGGTCCTCCTGGGTCTCCTACCATAGAACCCCCTTTCATTGAGTTAGCGAAGGATGGTGCAAGTTGAAACTTTCATACCTTGTGTCTGAAGGTCAGCTTGAAACTGTTTGGCAGTTGATCAGATGCTTTCTCCACCATTCGAAAAATCCTTCGCTGCAATCTTCGATCAAGTCCTCTCTTGCGGCCACGTACAGGGAGGTTGGCTACAGTGTCATGGACCTTCAACTTCCTGATAACATTGCGTCCGGTGGACACAGGAACGTATGATACTGTCTCTGGGGGTGGACTTGTAGCCTTGAGATTGTCCATGCATTGCTACAATCTTGTGTATGACCCCCTCACACAATTCTCTGGTTTTCTTTCTTTTCTACATGTTCATTGCGGTACACAGTGACACAAAACAGCAGAATGACTCCTTTTCTCTATTCAAACTGGTTGAATGAGTGATTTTTATATTGCAGGAACCAGCAACTCATCACAGGTGAGTTCAATTCCAAAGTAAAGGAGAATCACCCGGTTGAAATTTAATTATTTATAACAGCTTCTAAAAAGTGCCAATAATATTGTCCAGGCCATTTTAGGATTTCTGTGTGGAATAAGCTAAGATTTTGTATTTTTTGTTAGCTTTTTTTGTTTTGTTCCACTGCAAACCAATGAAATACAAATGTGGATACCAAAGTATTTTTTTAATTCCAACAATTTTCTGGAAGAAATGGTGCATCGTTTGTAAAACGTGCAAGGGTGCCAATATTTTTGGCCACGAATGTATGAACTCTCAATAATTTAATTAAGAATCACAACCATTTAGCATTGCCAAACCTTCCTCCTCCTCCATCCTGCCTCCTCCTCCCGTCCCCTGATCCCTCTGAAAAACTGAGATAAAAAAACAACAATTTAAGACCAAAGAAACCAAAGCCAAAGATGTATTTCTTTAAATGCTTAGTTTCTGAATAAAATTATTTCCTGAATTACACCTTACTGGTATCATCCCAGGTTACATTACCCAATGATGATGATGATGATTATGATGACGATTATGATGATGAATGACAAGGATTCAGTATTGTAGTGTGGTACGGCTGTTACTGAACCATCGATCATCAAATATTGTGATTACATAAAGTGCAAAAGAGCCTGGGTGTGACAAACAAAACAGACCTCCAAGAAATAAACAAGTACAAAAAGTTTTAATTAAAACAAAAGCCGCGTCGATGTTACACAATGCCTAGATGCAGCTGTGCCTATAACGTCGATGTTATAGGCACAGGACATTCCTATTGATTTGATTACTTGATGTTATTTTTGTGCAAAGTGAAAATATATCTCGGCAATTTCCCGTGTGTGGCGACGAATTTTTAATATATCTCGGCATTTTCCCGTCTGTTATTTCAGGCGGTGTATGACTGACCATGCCGCGATTTAAAAAATATATATCTCGGCAATTTCCCGTGTGTGGCGACACGTGAACGAAGCTATGCTCCTCTCTCCACATTATTGTGACGACGTATAAATTAAATATTTCATCGTGACGATTGTCATCAAATGGACGAATTTTTAATATATCTCGGCATTTTCCCATCTGTTATTTCGGGCGGTGTATGACTGACCATGCCGCGATTTAAACAAAATATATATATCTCGGCATTTTCCCGTCTGTTATTTCGGGCGGTGTATGACTGACCATGCCGCGATTTAAAATATATATATCTCAATGGACTTGAAGTTACAGGCCTTTGAGAATTCATTTCATTCTATAAAGGGCAACTTTCATCGGATTTTCTTCCCGGTTTTTTTCAACCGAGTCTAAAACTATGTTAGCGACTGTGAAAAATGAAATGATATATCGAATTTGATTTGAAATAAAACTGTGTGAGAGAGGAAGACACCACGGGCCTACAAAACAGGCCTCAAAGCTATGCGAGTTAATAAAATGGTGGATATTTGTTTATATGAAGCCTCTCCCACAATGGGTGGAGCTATGGTTCCCAGAATGGGTGGAGCTTTGAGGTTTTGTCTTCTCTGCAAGAACAAGAAGAAGAACAAGAACAACAACAACAACAACAACAACAGCAGAGGGCACTCTATGACCAGCGTCTTGAGACGCGGCTAATAAAATTGCACCCATGTCCGAAGGAAGCGGTTCAGTTTGGCATTTTAAATATGAAATAGGCAAAGCCTAGAAACTAACGAACCCCATTAGAATTACCCTTTAGAACCCTCTATAATATATTACCCTTTAGATCCCATTAGAACCCTTCAGATTTAAACATGGCATGTGAGAAAGGTTCTTCTTCTTTTTTCACACAGCCAAATATTGAAGATGCTTCACCACTTAATAATATGTGTTTTTTATCACTGTGGGTGGTGGGGAGTGGGAGTGGGAGTGGGAGTGGGAGTGGAAGGGGGAGGGAGGGGAGGCAGAGAAGTGCAAATGAGAAAAAGAAGAGGAGGGATTCTAGGATTCTGCCATATTTGTGTTAATAATAGAGTTCATGGTTCAAAAATCATATAGGGCTCAGCTTTGTATATGGAGAACCCAAATGACTAACTGATGCTTGTCTACTACGTGAAGAGAGCAACCATTGACCTGATATTTAAATAACAGTTTATTTACTCACTTTCAGAGCCATGATTGACAATAAAGGCAACACAATATCACAAATTCCAAGCAATTACAACTCTTCTGGAGGCTAGAGGAAGGACAAGGAACTGCCTTTAGAGGCCATTTTTCCCAGCAGAGCAGGGGTTGGCCTTTTTTGGGCACTGCGGTCCCATTTTTGAAGCAATGTTTTACGGCCGGATGCCCTTCCTGCCACCAACCCTGTTGGTCGCCTCTTGCGACAGTGAACTGGTACTCAATTTGCCGACCTCGGCTGAGTCAACCCCCCTGGCGTTAATTCAGCGATGACCGGGATTCGAACCCAGGATCCTTGGATCCAAAGCTGGAGCCCTAACCGCAAAGCCAACACCGGGCTCAAAGGAAGGACAAGCGGGGAGTGAAATTCCATACCTTTTCCAAACAATCAAGCAGGTAAACAAGATACCTCATATGTTATTAAACTGTTAGACGTCTTGTCCTGTCTGACGATTCAAAGTCAAACAAATCAAATAGGTCCAGAAAAACATTATGCAGTGTGAGACCTTTATATCTGAAGCATTGGCATGAGTTGCAGCAAAACTTGATTGTTGCTGCTGAGAAACAGCAAAATCTGCCACCCCTCCTTCCAACACACGCTCAGCTGCTTGCTCCTTTTCTGCAATTGCCTGCAAGAACAGCAGTTTTTGAGAGAAAAAAACAACAACAAATGTTGAACATTTTGTCAAAGAATATTTATACATTTTCACGAGTTTGTAAAAAATCTCATTGTAAGCCCCATGAGTAATTACGAAATGGATTTCTCAGAAAATTGTAATTTGCAAAATTCATTTCAATTGTCATAAATTCATGAGCAGTTTTGTAAAGAAAAGTATTGATGTTCTGTGCATTGGTTAGCTTTGGGAGAAATTGCTTGTTATGGCGAACTCAATAGCGGTATTGATCCTGGCAGGACTTGTGGTAAACATGGTGCGAGTTTGCCATGGTGGCGGGAACAGAATGGATCGCTTTTTTCTGTCTCTTGTGATTCAGAGGTTTGCCCAGTGCGTTCAGATGAAAGAAGACCCTCTATGGATGTGAAGGAGATGGCAAGTGCTTTCTTGTGGAGATGGCTGTCGGTCTGTTTCAGAGGGGGCGGTTGATGCTTGCAAGTGGAGAAAGGGGGCAAAGCCATATGGTGCTCCCTGCATTGGGTTACTTTGCAATGGTGTTAATGAGACTGTCTGTGGAAGGTAGTGCAGGAGTGAGCTGTTACGACAGTTTATGACTTGGTGGAAGCACCGATTACAATCCTAGTGTGTAGGAGTGCACCAAGTTGAGAATGGATAAATCAATGGAGATCAGAAGCAGGGTTTATTACAGGGTATAAAACCTATGCGGTTTATGGCTGAGAACAGCAGGCTTTGGAGAGAGAACCCAGAAGAGAAAGAATGGAGGCTTTAATGGGGACAAAATGACACAATGTTGGAAATGAAAGAGAGACAAGCAAGGAGTTGAGAAGATGAACTCGAGATTAAACATCTTAAATCTTAAGGTACAGAATGTTCAAAAAGGCAATCACCAAGAGAATGTGATTAACTATGCAAGCTAGTGTTCCACAGCTCCCTGTCTTTTTGAGGGGAAGGATTACACAGTTCCCTCTTGAGGTTTGAGCATTTCCCCACTTGAAGTGTGTGGGGCAGGGCAGGGTGGGCTACTTCACCCAGTGCTCTATTAACTAGCAAAATGCTGTATTTGCATTCCAGGCTGTAAGATGCGGCAGTTGTTGAATATCAGTCGAAATAAGTTATGCTGAAGACTGAGGATGGGTAGAGGCCCAAATTTAGCGGTGTCAATTGAGAGATATGGGAGAGCCCTGAGCAACTTAGTAAGACGTGGAGATTACCAGACAAGGTGGGTTGAAATACCAAAGCCGAAACAGAGGTTTGACATCCTCTGTAACCTGTCAGTAAGGGAAATGTATCAGTGGATGCCCGAAGGATTTGTCGGATGGTTTGCGTGAAAGTGCATCACAGAATCTTGATAAATTGGTTGGGATTGCAGATCTTTTCCCAAATGCTAATGACAGGTATCTGTCAACTCCTGTTAAGTGTGATGTTGCCAGGTTATTTTTTTTGGTCTCGGAGATTAGAATTTCAAATGAAAAGGGGAACAAAAAATAGTGGATTATTCAAAATTATGGTGTCAAACAGGTAAATGGTGCATGCACTGTCAGCCATAGAGAGCCATGCATGCAGTGGAAGAGTCAAGTTGGGGCATTGTAGGTATTGACAGGCCAAGTTATGCATGCAATCGTGCAAGGGTGCCAATGGATCGCTTTGTATAGCGTATGTAGCGATATGTAGCGTATGTATCGAAAGATAGCGTATGTAGCGAGGGAATGCAAGTTGTTTCTGAAAGGAGCCAAGGCATGCGTGTAAAGGGCTGCTAGTGAGGTGCATGAAGCATCGTGTTGAAAAGTCACAATTGACGATTCCAGTAACTGCAAAGGTCATGAAGTGAGTGTTGGAAACCTGATGAAATTCAAGCCCTGAAGTCAAATGTAATGAATACCAAGTGAGTACCTTGTATTGTAGATGACCATTTATTGCTTGCACATCACTCAAAGAACACCATCCCCTACTGTGAAGCATGATGGTGGCAGCGTCATGTTATTGGGATGTTTCTCATCAGCAGGGACTGGGGCACTTGTCAGGATAGAAGGGAAAATGGATGGAGCAAAATACAGAAAATGCTAGAGGAAAACCTGCTGCCCTCTGAAAAAGATGAAATTGGGATGGAAGGTCACTTTTCAGCATGACTACGACCCGAAGCACCCAGCCAACTGGAGTGGCTAAGGAACAAAAAGATAAATTTCCTTGAGTGGCCCAGTCAGAACCCTGATCTAAATCCAATCGAAAATCTGTGGCATGACTTGAAGTTTGTTGTCCATCAACGCTCCCCACACAACTTGACTGATCTTGAACAGTTTTGAACAGAAGAATTGTCAAATATTGCCCAATCAAGGTGTACAAAGTTGGTAGAGACCTATCCCAAGAGACTCACAGCTGTAATTGCTGTCAAAAGTGCTTCCACCAAGTATTAACTCAGGGGGGTGGACACTTATCCAACCAAGATGTTCTACTTTGGTATTTTTAATTTCGTTTTCTAAAATTTGTAGAATTTGTTTTTCACTTGGAAGTTGTGGGTTACGATGTGTAAATAAATGTGGAAAAAGTCTGATTTAATGCAATTTAGAAAATTTTGAAAGGGGATGTAGACTTACTATCGGCACTGTATGCTAGTGTAGAAATGAATGTCTATAGTGTTGAGGATATAGATAGGGAAAAGACTCAGTGGGTGTAATTCCCTTTTCTACAAATCCTTGTACGACTGGAGTGATAGATTCAGAAACTCACCTGCTTTTGTTGTTTTTTCCTTTCTTTACGGGTGAGCGGAGTAGTAGATGTTTTATCCACCTGCAACCAGTGAGAAATAAGTGATCATATATTGGGAAACATGACTATCAGCAGGAAATTTTAAAACAGTTATAAATTAAAGAATCCCTCTCACTTTAATTTCTTGGGAGACTTCTTGACATTTTTCCCCTGTTCCCTTTCCTTCTTTTTCTTGTCTTTCAGCTTTCCTTTCTGAAGCAAGTGGCAAGTTTAATGGAATCCCTCCTTCAGAACTTGTGTTTTCATTCCCATTTTCTTCAATGTTGAATTCCAAAATATCACATCTGTTTTCATGCTGGGAAAAATATAACAAAGATCAAAACCAGATTAATTTGTGCAGTAAATGGGTGGAAATGAAGGAAAGTAGCAAGAAAAAAAACATTGAAGCAGAAAGTTGGAAGGAAGGAAGAACATCTTGCCCCTCCAAGTTACTCTTTTATACAAATATCCCATTAGTGTTTTCTGAACCATTAGCTCATGGTGGAGGGAATGCTGGTTCAAATCCCACATACACTACCGGTCAAAAGTTTTAGAACACCTCAATTTTTCCAGTTTTTATTGAAATTTACGCAGTTTAATGTCTCAATGTACTTCGCTGCTTCACCTACAGAATTCACAAACTGTATTTGTTTGTCTCGTGGTTTTCACTAGTTGTTCAAGCATGCCGTCCATCTTCACGTTTTGCTATCTTCTGTAGAGACCTAGCCTTCAACCTTCCCCCTCCCCCAACTCCAATTTAATTATTTGTTTGTCTCAGCCTTCCATTCCTGCTACGCATCTGCGTTGTCTGTGTTTAACTGCCTGTTTCTCTTTTACCCTCTGCCAGTGTGTAAAGCTTCTGCTCTCACTTCCATGAGCCTACATTTGTGTATTTCAAAACATTACATGTTGAATCATTATATCGAACTTAATAAAATTGATCTGAACCTTGATATTCAAGATATGGCCAAGGAAAGCAAGGATTATTAAATTTCAATCAACAAAACTGCACCCACCACCCCTCACACCGCCCCCTCTCCCCCCCCCCCCCCCACCCCTCCAAAACAAAACAATAACGGAAACAGGGGCTGGGGAAAACATGACCATCAGCTATCAAAAACCATGACTATTGAAATGGGAAATTAAAGAGAAAGGAAAAGGTAAAATGTAGGTTTGGGAAAATAATAATTGAATACAAAGACCACATACCTTTCTCTCGTTTGTTTGTTTGCTGTTTTTGCTCTTCTCACAATTTGCATTTTCTTCTGTGTATTCATCATCACTCTTCTGCAAGGCAAGCTTCCCACCCTTCTAAAAGTAAAAAAGGAAAAGCATGAAAAACAAGCCTCAAAATACGAACAAAGAGTTATCCAATTCCAACAAGTAAAATTATTATTTTTGGTCCAGGAGCAAAGCCTGCGAAAAAAGGTCTCACTCAACCCACACCACATACATGGTTTGATGGCATATTCTGTTAGGGCAACCCTTCTGGAACATTTCTATCGTGGGTTGTCACTTCAGATTGTGGTATAACGTTTTATCTACAGACCAATGTCTCTGGTGTGGGTCGGCTCTCAAAAAGTGCCTGAAATGGCGGCAATGATGTCATTCTGGTGTTATTTATATAATATTTTTGCAATATTGCTCGCAAGTCAGCTTGTGGGCCCTCACGTCACAATTGTAGGATTTGCCATGAAGGACTGAAGTTGTTGTACTGCTACCATAGACACAAATTTATATCACAAGATCTTTTATGCCCGAGTTATCGTACTTTTTAACCCAGAAGAGCAAGGAAATCCAGAGCAATGTAAAATCCACTCATGTGGATAACAGTATCTGAGAACTCATCTGGCACATTCCACTGGATCTTCTTGCCCTTTTGATGGCAAGGTCAAACGTGAGAACACTCATCTTCTGTTGGAGGCTTGCAATCATTACCCTTGCCAGAGAAGAGGGTATTGTATTTGAGTAAATTTGTTACTTGGCAAAAATATTTTTTTGACAAGTATGTTGATCATTCTGGTTTGTGTGTGTGTTTGTTTGTTTGTTTGTTTGTGCGTTTGTGTGTTTGTGTGTGTTTGTTTGTTTATCTGTCCGCTCACTTATACTTGCCTGCAGGTCACAATTTTAAACCGATCTTCACCAAACAGTAGAGTTCGTGGTCTGACAAAATCCTATTTGTTTTTGAGGTCAAAAGGTCAAAAGGTCTCTAATGAATCTGTTTGTTTCGGAAATGCTTAGTAAGACGTAATTCAACCACCAACCAAGTTAATCTTGTGACCAAAGCCGACCACTATAGGCCAAAGGTCAATCACCTTTTTCAAATTTCTAAAATCCTCAATTTTCATCTGATTGACTTGAAATTTGAATAGGATTTTCACATCAGCGAAGTGAATTCAACCACCAACTATTTTTGAGATCAGCATAGGCCAAAAGGTCAACATAGGCCAAAGGTCAACAATTTCAAATTTCTAAAATCCTCAATTTTCATCCGATTGACTAAATTTGAATAGGATTTTCATATCAGCTAACTGAATTCCACCAACAACTGTTTTTGAGATCAGCATAGGCCAAAAGGTAAACATAGGCCAAAGCTCAACCACTATTTTCAAATTTCTAAAATCCTCAATTTTCATCCAATTAACTTAAAATTTGAAGACGATTTGCACATCAGGTCACTGAATTCAACCACCTATTATTTGTGAGGTAAAAAGGATGCTCTACCGAGTGCTATTCAACTTTGCTCTTTTTTGCTAAGTGTCACTCTGAGTGATTTTCATTTGTCTGTGTGTTTGTCGGTCTGTCTGTCTGTTTGTCTGTTTGTCCACACAGAATCAATATGATTTTCTCTGCAACCGCTGGTCCAATTGACAGGAAATTTTCACCATAGGTGCACCTCCTGTTTAATTTTTAAATGACAATCATGACGTCATAGGCCACGTGGTATGGGCGACATCTTGGAAAAACCGAAAAACTGCACCTCTATATCTCCGAAAGCACCGCATCGAAAAAAATCGAGACATGGCTCATTGTAAAGAATTCCATTGGGAATAACATATGGTGTTCAGGATTAGGATACAAACTTTCTGATACCCCAACAACTGTTGTCGAGGAGTGAGATTTGAACCTTCTGGGGAAAAAAAAAGTTTTGGTGTCAAGGAGTGCGAGTGCGACACCAACTGAGTGAAAATTGCACTCAGCATTTGGACTCAAATTTTAAACGATTGTCTTTCTCTCATCGAGGGGGTGGTGATCGTAGTGACCGAGGTGTCAATTTCTAGTTGAATGGTGTCAGGAAAGAACGCATGGCAGCGTGTCACTCAATTTTTTTTAATTTTTTTTCCCTGAGGTAAATCAGCACACGTCCTGTCTCTCTTTATATCATCTACTTCCCATGTCCTGTCTCTTTTGTCCCATCTCATCTGCTCTTTTGCTCTCACAAAGTGTAAAGCCTGAAACCTCAGCACCATATAATCCATGGCAGGTACATCTAACCATTTTATTATCACGTATTTATTCTTGTGCCGCCAATGCGAACCGCTAATTTTGTGCTGGAATTAGGAATGACCGTATTTTTCAGCATAGAAGTCGATGTGAAGTACAAGTCAAATTAGCTAATTTCGCATTTTTCTGTCCTTCATTCATCGATAGACGAGTCGATTTGAAGAACAAAGAAACGAAAGTAATACTTTGTGTACAAAACTGAAAGCCATAATTAAGCTCTTCCACAAGCCTCGACTATGTCCACAAAAACAAATAAATAAATAAACAAATAAATAAAGGCAAAGACACGACTTTTGGTTTTGTAAGAGGTGACAGGTATTTTTGTAAGAGATGTTACTTTACCCATTGTTACTTTCACTCTCACCTGGGGTTTCTCATTTGCATCTCTTGCTTCCTGAGGTTGCAAAAGTAAACAATATATGCTGCAAGTTTTCACAGGACATACTCAGTTTGCACAGCTACTTCATTTATGCCCGTTAATATCATATATAAACTCTCATTTTACAAGCGTTACGCCTCGGTCCCCCGTCGTTGAAGTGATGTGAGTTGACAAAGTGGAAGAATGTGGCCATCTTAGATTTTGACGTGGCGACCCAATTTTCAATAGCGTTCTTCCTTATGCCTAGATACACCCACACACCAAATTAGAAGTTGGTACTCGCTTATTTTTCAAGATATTCCGCTCACAAGGTTCAGACATACATGGCGGCGGCCATCTTGGATTTTGACGTGGGTTGTACCCACACACCAAATTAGAATTCGGTCCTTCACTTATGCACGCACGCACGGACGCACGCATGCACGTTCGCACGCACAAACGGACGAAGGGGAAAACCATAGTCCCCCTTTCGCTCTGCGGTGCGACGGGGGACAATAATCACTCGGCGGGCATTCCCATCGCTTCACTCACGGGAATAATCAAAAGACAGCATGTTGTACTTCACAAACATGTTGCACGTCTCTCTGTGTCTCATCGAGGAAGTAAAATGAAGTGAAACACGTGAAAAAATATATATTTTATAACACATAGTTATTGTTGATTAGCCCTGAGCACGCAGTCCCCACAATGTGTTTTGTTGTGTGTGAGGTGGTGTGGCAGAGGTTGCAGGTGTCATTAGTGGTGTCGTCGAGTCCATGATTGTACTGCAAAAGCTGTGGGCGGTGTCCACAGCGGAGGTGTAAAAGGTGAACACAATCAGACCTGGGAAGTAATTTCTCTGTGTTGTTCATCGATATGGATTTACCTTCATTCAGCCATGATGAAATTTGATTTGAAATAAACCTTTGATTATTATTATTGCACAGGCTTGATGGGCTGAATGGCATCCTGCTGCATTGACTTTCCTTGTAAAGGAACATATGATATCAAGGAAGAATAAACTATAATGTAAAGCAAGTTGCAAATCTCATCAGTACCGCTAATTGGTATCGTGATGGCAATTGTAGTTAATATGCACGAGCTTCACCACAAGCAGTTCATTCGTAGCTTCGCAAGCTCTTTGGAATCCCCACTTGTCAAATGAAGACAGACAATCAGACATTGCCACCAGGTTGAAAAGAATGATTATGGAAAGCACGAAGAAAAGTTGAATGACAAGAGCGGATTTGACAGGAGCAGGTTTGTTGTTAGTCAGCATTGGAACACAATTTATGTGAAGAACAATGAGAGTTCAAGGTGTGACGTGTTTTTATCAGAGAGTAAAGCAAAGACTAATCCTAATACTGATCATCATACTAAATACACAATTTGCTGTCTGTCTGTTGTACATTCAGCCATTACTTATCCAATCACAACCAAATTTGCAAGGGGGATTAAGGGTCACGCAATGGATGTTGTAGCAACTTCAATTGCTCCCCTCCCAAAGTGGGTTTTCCACTTTGGACGATCTCCATCTTGAGGTGCATAAATAGGTTATTGTGGCGTTTCGTGGAACACACGTACAGGAAGTAAATGTTATGACAACCACAAAGTATTCAGGCAATTCTGTCCAACATATGGTTACCATTTAACTCCCAGTGTGTACCCTGGATAAGAATAGGTACGCCGTATCCCTGCGTGTCGTAGGAGGTGACTAAGAGGGTTGGCGTCAGGAAGGGCATCCGGCCATAAAAAAAACATTGCCTCAAAAAGAGAACCATGACAATTACAACTACATGTGGGCAGGGTACAGCCCGAAGTGGACATCGGTTTCTGAGGTTTGGGACATGGAATGTAGGGACAATGACAAGGAGATCAGGAGAAGTGGTGGAAGTATTGGTCAGAAGAAGAGTGGACATATGTTGTGTGCAAGAGACGAGATGGAAGGGAAGTGGTGTGAGAATGGTGAAGGGTAGGCAGGGACAGAAATACAAGTTTGTGTGGCAAGGGTGCCCGGAGGGCGTGAATGGTGTTGGTGTCCTGTTTTCTGAGGAGTTTGTAGACAGTGTGGTGAGTGTGACTAGAGTGAGTGATAGGTTGATGATGGTGAAAATGATGATTGGAAAGCTCTTGGTGAACGTCATCTCGGGATATGCTCCGCAGGTTGGTCGGAGCGATGAAGAGAAGGACAAGTTCTGGTGTGCGATAGAGCAGCTGATGGAAAACGTGAAAGATGAGGAAGTTGTTGTGGTAGGAGGAGACCTAAATGGACATGTGGGAAGGAGTATGGATGGTTTTGACGGAGTTCATGGGGGTTACGGATATGGTGTGAGAAATGGAGAAGGTGAAAGGATTTTGGAGTTTGCTGATGGAGCTGATTTGTTGATTTGTAATACTCAGTTCCAGAAAGAGGATAATAAGCTTGTTACAGACACGTCAGGTGGGTCGACGACAACCGTTGACTACCTGATGGTGCGTAGGCGAGATAGGGAGCACCTCCGAGACACAAAGGTGATCCCGGGGGAGGAGGCTGTTTCACAGCACCACTTGGTTGTCTGCGACGTAAGGGTGAAAGGTGCGAGGAGAGCTCGGCGGGTAAAGTACCAACCGAGAATGAAGGTGTGGAGGTTGAAAGAGGTGACAGTAAAGGAGGCATTAAAAGAGAGGCTGAGTAGGGTCGAGGATGAAGTGGTTGAGCTTGAAAGTGGTTGGATGTCAATGAAAGCTAGTCTGTTGGGAGCCGTTGGTGAGGTATGTGGATGGACAAAAGGACCACCGAGGCACTCGGAAACATGGTGGTGGGATGATGAAGTTGGAAAGAGGATTGACGAGAAGAGGAAGAAGTTCAAGGAGTGGCAGAAGGCGAAGGGTACGGGAGCAGAAACAGCAGAGCATGAAAGTTATAAGGCAGCCAGGAAGGCTGCAAAGAAAGAGGTAGCAAAGGCACAGGATGCATGTAGGAAAATGTTCGGAGAACGCTTGGATTCGGAAGAGGGTCAGAAAGCAGTATTCAGGATTGCAAAGCAGATAGCGAAAGAGAGGTGTGATGTGATGGGAGTGAGCTGCTTGAAGGATGAAGTGGGACAAATCGTTGTCGACCCAGATGGAATTAAAGGAAGATGGAAAAGATATATGGAAATGCTGTTGAATACAGAGAATGAATGGGATGGCAACATAGAGAGTAACCCAGTTTTAGGACCGGCAGAGAAGATAACTGAGAAGGAAGTTGAGGAAGCGATAAAAGCAATGAAGGGTAGAAAAGCGGGAGGGCCGACGGGAGTTGTGGGAGATATGTTGAAGGCAGCAGGAAGTTGGGGTGTGAAGAGAATGACAGAGATCTGTAATCTGGTGGTGAAAGAAGGCCGCATTCCAGTGGATTGGGAACTGAGTACCCTCGTCCCTCTATACAAGGGGAAAGGTGACCCTCTGGAGTGTGGCTCGTACCGAGCGATAAAGTTATTGGAGCATGGAATGAAGGTATTGGAAAGGGTGTTGGAGAGGAGGATAAGGAAGAAAGTGAAGATTGACGAAATGCAGTTTGGATTCATGCCAGGAAGAGGAACGACAGACACGCTTTTCATTGTGAGGCAGTTGCAGGAGAAGTACATGGAGAAGAGGAAGAAGTTGTTTCTTGGGTTTGTTGATCTGGAGAAAGCATTCGATCGGGTTCCACGCAAAGTATTGACATGGGCATTGAGGAAGTTAGGAGTGGAGGAATGGTTGATCAGAGTAGTGATGGCAATGTACAAAAGAGCGTGCACAGCTGTAAGGACGAAGGACGGGAACAGTGGTGAGTTTGAGGTGAAGGTGGGAGTGCATCGGGGGTCGGTACTAAGTCCACTACTATTTGTAGCTGTGATGGAGGTGCTGGCTCAGAACGTAAAGGAGGGTTTACCGTGGGAGTTGTTGTATGCAGATGATCTGGTGTTGATTGCGGAAAGTATGGATGGACTGAAGGAAAAGATGAACACGTGGAAGGAATGTATGGAGACAAAAGGTCTGAAGGTGAATATCGGAAAGACGAAGGTGATGGCAAGTGGTAAAGCATGTGGTGAGGTGGAAAGAACTGGGAAGTGGCCCTGTGCTGTGTGTAGGAAGGGTGTTGGAGTGAACTCCATTCAGTGTACAATGTGCGCTGAGTGGGTTCATCAAAAATGTAGTGGTCTGAGAGGGTCATTAACCAGTGTGGCAGCTACATTCAAATGTAAGGTGTGCACAGAGGGAGCTGCAGATGGAGGAAATGTTGAGTTGGATCTTGGAGACGGCGTGAAGCTGGAAGGTGTGAAAACATTTTGCTACCTCGGAGACATGCTGAATGGAGAAGGTGGATCAGACTCGGCAACGGTTGCTCGAGTGAGATGTGCATGGAAGAAGTTTCGGGAATTGAGTGGCGTGCTGATGATGAGGGGAGTGTCGTTGAAGCTGAAGGGAAAGGTGTATGCTGCATGTGTGAGAAGTGTTATGATTTATGGGAGCGAGACATGGGTAATGAACGTAGAGCAGCAACGAAGGTTGGAAAGGGTGGAAATGCGAATGGTTCGACGGATGTGCGGAGTATCGTTGAGAGAGAGGAAGACAAATGATGAATTGCGAAAGATGATGGGAATAGAGCCTGTGATTGATGCTGTGAAGAGGAACAGGTTGAGATGGTTTGGTCATGTGTTGAGGAAGGATGAAAGTGACTGGTTGAGAAGAGTGATGGAAATGAATGTAGAAGGAAGTAGAAGACGGGGAAGACCGAGAAAGACTTGGCTAAAGATGGTGGAAGAAGAAATGCGGGCAAGGGGGTTAACAAGGAGAGATTCAGAAAATAGGGCAAAATGGAGAAGATTGTCATGGGGACCGCAAGGCTAACCCCCGCTCTAGCAGGGAAAATGACCTTTAAAATGCATGTTGTTGTGTTGTATACACAAAGAATTAAGTTAAGCACCCCCCCCGTTTTTTTACAACCTCGCACATTACAAGTTTGTTGTCGTCAAAACAGTGTAATATACCCATGATATTGCTATATTTTCTGGAGAAGTGATATTATGGTCACATAAAAACATAACAATCATGCCGTTTTCAATATTTTATTCTGAATAATTTAAGGTGAAAATTTTTGGGAATTTTAGGCATATTTTCACCTCAATTTAAGTATGGAGCTATAGGTCCATCACGGACAGTGTGGATGACGTTTATGTTTTCTAACGTACAGTCATTGTTCTGAGAAGACCTCTAGCGATCTTTGCGTCAATAACGTGTGTAGGACCCACGTGATCGGATCACTGACTCAACCAATCACTTTTTTTCACTTTGATCACTCAATTTCATCAATGGATAATTGCTAATGTCATACCAATCATTATTTGATCTCACATACCTTAGAATATATGCCAATGTATACATATACACAAAGAATATATATTAGGGGGTGCTTACCTTAATTCGTTGTGTAGGGGTGCTTAACTTAATTCTTTGTGTATATATGATTACCATTTCAAAAAGTTACAACTGTTATTTAAAACTTAAATGAAAGAAATTGGGGGGGGGGGAGGGGGGGAGGAGAGGGATGGGGGTGAACCAGACATCTTCAAGGAATACCATGCTTATGGCATCCTCCACAGACTAACGGACACGAGTCATTTCGACTTGCTTGGCCTCTATGTCGGCCACAATAGTCTTGAGCTAATAAAGATGCTCAAGTGAGTTTTTATGCCTGAATGCACTGTATCCCATTGCCTCTCCGATTCTTCTCGCTATCAGATTATATGTGGACAGTATATGGATTGTTTATATATTGTATCTTGAGGCCTCATACGTGATTTCTCCCAGCAATAGCTTCCAGTGTGATGTGCGATCTTGCCCCAGACACCCTTGTGACACAATTGTAGCCATTAATTGATACATAACATGGGTAACCCCATTTCTAACAGTGACTATTATGAATATTCGCCTGAAGGAAATCGGGGCAAAATTGCACATATACATGTATATTTACATGTGTACCGTGTTAAGAGTTGTACTGTCGGCATATTTGTCATGAAAAAAAAATTCGTGTATGTTTTTTGTTAAAAGCAAAAACTCACTTGATTTTGTTAGAAGGTATCATAAGCTTTAAAAAAATTTAGGGTGGCATTTTTTCTGAACATTCTAACGGCCTGAAATCCAAGATGGCCGCCACCGTAGCAAAACGCCCTAAATTTGACGCTAAAATTAACTTAATGTGGTTTAAATATTTTTGTTTTCAGCATGAACTGCTTGGAACTTGTATATAGAGGTGACTATAATAACAATAACTTCCACCTGACTACTAATCTTTTTATTTTGCACAATTTCAGACAGAGGCTGCCTTTTTTATTTCAACATGGCGGCCGGAAAATTGACGTTCGAATCCAGTCACCGGCAGCAGTTTGTTCGCTTTATAGTGTTAAGGTTCCACTTGTCCATTTTATGGTGTACTAACATATTCTTTTCTTCTTTTGCAGGTTGCCAGTACCCACAGCAACCATCACCCAGGATAACATAGCTTTGAGACCTTAGATTAACCAAAATGGCAGAGTCTTCATCGAACAAGAAGTCAAAAACGGTGGATTTTGAACTATGCTTTATTTGCCAGTTGAGCAGCAAGCAAACAGATTATACAAACTATGTGCTTCGTCCTTCTTTGCCTTCAGTAGAGAAAGTAATTACAACAACTGATGTTCGATGTTTATATGGGGAAACAGAATTCTCTACATAAAAGAATCGCATAAAAGGTTTGTCAAACTCAGTGCAGTATTTCACGAGCATGGAAACCCATTTGAATCCGCTGATGAGGATGAGATCTACAACCTGCTCACCAAAGCAGTTATGAATGAAACTGCTACCAACGACATCCTTCGGCGTGATGAGATTTGCCAACAGATGTTTGAAGGTTTCGTCACTGAACGCCTAACGGAAGGAAAACTTTCTGTGTGGGACAAAATGACCAAAACGAAACTGGGTACCTTCAAAAGTGCCAATGCAATGGCAGAAATCCGAATGGGAGACAAGGTGGTCAAAATCAAAGAAGAGCGAGGACTGTTGCAACGGTTCATTGTTATTTCAAGAAGTCGACCAGAGCTGAATCTCAAGGAATGCATCGGAACTTATGAGTTTGGTGTGGTGCCTCGATCACTATTTGCTTCAGATGGATCCCTCCTGCTGGCATACGATAAGGCATCAATACTTCATCATCTTGAGAAGCTGGACAGTAACACACAACATGTTCAAGCTGACAGAAATGAGGCAATCCAAACAATCCAAGTACCCTTGCAGGTGGCAGACACAGCAGTGGAACATACAAATGTTGACCCAACAGATGAATCGTCAGCACACCGAGTGATCATTATTGATGGGATGGCTGTGGTAAATTCAGTTATCAAAACGGAACAAATGAAAACATGCCAAGACTTTGCAGATGCCTTTCTCCAGATAATCTGTAACATGGCAGCACAATATGATGAGGTCAGATTGGTGTTCGACCGGTACATCAAAACATCGCTCAAGGAGCAGATGAGGACAAAGAGGACCAAGGGAAAGTCAACATATTACCACGTGAAGGACAACACTTTAATCCAACATATTTCCCTGAAGGACTTCTTATCAGATATCCGCGCCAAAGGACAACTGACCGAGTATTTGGCTGACAAAGTTGTATGTCACAGCAAAAGCTCCAACAACAGACTGAAACAACTTATGGTGACCTCAGGAACACAAACCAAGGGCAATGTTGATATCCCAGACTCGCTCCTCACTCACAGCCAAGAAGAGGCAGACACTTTGCTTGTACTGCATGCTCTAACTGTTCTCAATGAAGCAGAACTTGTTGTTAGTTCCCCAGACACAGACGTCTTTTTGTTGCTTGTCTACATGTATCCAAACTTACCAACGTCTACAACCTTCCTTATGGGAAAGGGCAGGCTGAAGAGGCACATTTCTGTGCGGAGCATATACAACAACTTAGGACCAAAGCGCGCTTCTGCACTGTTAGGTTTTCATGCTCTGACAGGTTCCGATATGTCTGGTAGATTTGCTGGCAGAACCAAAGACTCGTGCTTCAAGGCATTTATGTCTTGTGATGATGAGATCCTGGATGCACTAGCAATGCTCGGGAATGATGACATTGATCTGCCCGCTGATGTATGCTCTCAGTTGGAACGCTGTCTGTATTTTGTATCGATCCAAAATCTACACAAAAGTGAATGAGCTCCATTGGTTCCTCTACTAAAATCGTGCAGCCGAAGGAGAAAACCTACCACCAACTTCTGGTTCACTGGACTTACACATTCGTCGGGCACATTACATATCCATGATTTGGAGAAAAGCTTGTGAAACTCACCCGTGCCTCCCAGCACCAGCTGCATTTGGTTGGACATTTGATGCAGTTTCAAGTCACTTCTCTCCAGTTCGCTGTTTGAATCCACCAGCTCCTGAAGCAGTATTGCACCTCATAAAGTGCGGGTGCAAACGTGGATGCGAAGGAAGGTGCAGCTGTCGCAAGAACAATATCCTATGTACGGAAGTTTGTGGATGCTGGGTTTTCAGCTGCAACAACAAAACTGTCCAACCAGGGATAAATGAAGACTGTGAAGATTGAGGTGTTACTTTCTATGACATTCACAAAATTATAATTCACTTGATATCCATTGTTAAAAATACTAAATGAAAGCCAGGCATTTAATCAGTATGACTTTTTGCATCTTCCTGTTTAAACGATTTAAGAGATTGAACACTAATTCAAGTATTTCATTTTATTTAGATCTGTTTGTTGGCTTGTTAATTATGTATTCTTTGTGAAAAATACATGTCTTTAAATAGATACTTTGTTTGTAATTACATGCGAAGGGAGAAGGTATAGTTTACATTGCGGGTGCGCGGTGGCCATTTTGGAATTTGGCATGTAGATCATACATATAACATAAATTTGATGATTCCATTCGATTCCTGGTCTCAGAAAACATATATTTAGACACTTTATTTGTAATTGTATCACATGTACTCGCGAAGATATCGCATTATTAGTGTTCGGTGGCCATTTTGGACGCCATCTTGGATTTCATAGTCTTAGAATGTTCAGAACAAATGCCACCCTAATTTTTTTTTAAGCTTATGATACCTTCTTACAAAATCAATTGAGTTTTTGCTTTTAACAAAAAAAATACACGAAATTCCAAATATGCCTATACTATTGCTGGTCTGCATTCCGACATCTATCATTACATATTTCTTCATTACCTCATCAAAACAGCAGAATATTTAACTATTTCCCCTCCTGAATATCACTGACTTCACAGAAACCACAAATGAAACAGCAACAGCATGGCTCGTGCAGGTCATGGCCCATCACGGTCGCCTGTCCAACTCACAATCACGCGAGATTATGCGGAAACTCCATGGAATTGTAACTCGAAAGTGACCATGAGCAGCCTGATGGTGTCAATAAACGACCCTAAAATAATTATGTTCTTGCTGATGCACATTGTTATGTATCGACTTCAGGGCACCGCATATAGTGCACCAGTAACCCGTTGGGCATCACAACAGAAAATAAATAAAGACACCGATGTGCCCTTGGTGTTGTTACCCTGCGCTCGCGAAGCGAAAAGCGGAGTTAAGCATTCAGGTACGTGTGTACGTGTCTGCATTTCAGAAAAGTAAAGTGTGTGTCGTGCCTGCATTTGTAAAATTAATTTTCTCGGCAACCGTTGGTCCGATTGACATGAAATTTTCACCATAGGAGGGAATCCTCCTGTAGAATGTTTTAGTGAATATTATGACGTCATAGGTCACGTGGTACAGGCACCATCTTGGAAAAACGTTACACCGCTATCTCTCCCAAACCACTCAATGGAAAAAATGGAAACATGGTTCATTGTCACTCACCATGGGGAATAAGATATGTTGATGATGATGTCATCGGTGCCTTAATTATGACGCCATAATTCGACAAGTACAATGCTTGATCTGATCAGTATGAAATTTTTTTTTTCCTCTGCAACTGTTAGTCCGATTGGCAAGAAATTTTCAGAATATGAGCGGCTCCTCCTGTGGAATTTTTAAAATGATAATTATGACGTCATATGTCACGTGGTACAAGTGCCATCTTGGAAAAAAAATCGAAAAAAGGTTGCGCCTCTATATCTCCGAAACTGCTCCATGGGAAAAAACTGAAACATGGCTCATTGTCAAGTACTCCGCTTGGGGGAATAAGATATGCTAATGATGTCATCCGTACTTTAATTATGACGTCATAATTCGACAAGTACAATGCTTGATTCGATCAGAATGAATTTTTTTTCTCTGCAATTCTTGGTCCGATTGACACTAAATTTTCACCATAGGAGCGCCTCCTCCTTTAGAATATTTTAATGATAATCATGACGTCATAGGTCATGTGTTACAGGCGCCATCTTGGAAAAAGCAAAAAACGTTGCACCTCGATATCTCCAAAACCGCTCCATGGAAAAAATTGAAACGTGGCTCATTGTAAATAACTCCATATTGGGAATAGGTGTTGTTAACGATGACGTCATTGGTGCCATAATTATGACGTCATAATTTGACAGGGACAACGCTTCGTCTGATCAGTTTGAAATGTATTGAGCATGATCTATGCAACAATTATTTAGAGAATATAAATTTATGATGTCATCGCTCACGTCGTCTGGCAGCCATATTGGATCAAAAAAAAAAGAAACGTTCAAAAACAGAAGAGTCGGCTCACACCAAGTTGACTGCACAGGGTAAGTATTCTATGAATACCATCTAGTTTTAAGAGTGAAACCAACAAGTAGAAAGGTAATGTAATAATCAATATTTCATAATCCATAATGTCGACCATAAGCACAATAATATTCATTAAATGGAGTAATAAATGACTTTCCGAAGAATCCCAAATGAAATGAGAAAAAGCAATCCGAGATTGCATTTCCTTGCCAGGATATGCGTGGTTTTGTATTATAGGTCTTCATGGTCATCAGGGTCTTGATGGTTTAATGGGACTCAGGATTGTATTGGTTTGAAGGGGTCTTGGGGGTCGTAAAGGGTCTATAGGTTATAAGGCAACCGCCTTTCGAGGCCATTTTTCCCCACAGAGCGGAGGTTGGCCTTTATGGGGCACCGTGGTCCCCTTTTTGAAGCAATGTTTTACGGCTGGATGCCCTTCCTGCCGCCAACCCTGTTAGCCACCTCTTGCAACACACAGAGAATTACCAGTGAATTGGTACTCAATTTGCCGACCTTGGAAGGATGACAGGCAGAGTCAACCCCTTGGTGTTAATTCAGCGATCAACCAGGATTTGAACCCAGGATCCTAGGATCCCAAGCTGGCACCCTAACCGATAAGCCAACACCAGGCTCTACAGGTTATAAAGGGTCGAATGTAATTAATACAAGTCACGTTTTGTGCGGATAAACATGAACGAAAATAAGATTTTTGAAGGTTTTCGTTTTTAACCCAATATGACTGCCCAAACCACGTGACTGATGACATCATCAATTTAATTCTCGCAGACAATTTTGAGTAGGTCACACTCAAGATCTTTCAAACAGATCAGATCAAGCGTTCTATTTGTCTAATTATGATGTCATAATGAAGGCACCAATGACATAATCATGAGTATATGTTGTTACACATGGGGAGTAATTTATAATGATCCATGTTTCAATACATCCAGCCTGGTGTTGGCTTAGCGGTTAGGGTGCCGGCTTGGGATCCTAGGATCCTGGGTTTGAATCCCGGTTGATCGCTGAATTAACACCAGGGGGGTTGACTCAGCCTGTCATCCTTCTGAAGTCGGCAAATTGAGTACCAGTTCACTGGTAATTCCCTGTGTGTCGCAAGAGGCGACTAACAGGGTTGGCGGCAGGAAGGGCATCCGGCCATAAAACATTGCTTCAAAAAGGGGACCACGGTGCCCAAAAAAGGCCAACCCCTGCTCTGCGGGGAAAAATGGCCTCTAAAGGTGGTTCTTTTCATGTTTCAATATTTTCCATGGTGTGGTTTCAGAGATATGGAGGTACTACGTTTTCCCGTTTTATCAAGATGGCACCAATACCACATGACCTATGACGTCATAATCAGCGTTATTCAATTCTACAACAGCGCTCCTATGGTGAAAATATCATGTCAATCTCGGAGCACCGGTTGCAGAGAAAAGCAAACTCACGTTCTGTGCGGACAAAAACAGACAAACAAACAGACAGACCCAAATGCAATACCCTCTCCTCTGGCAAGAGTAAATAGAAAGTATCTGAAAATGTAAAGTCCGTCCACGTCCACTTTGTATTCAGACTTCTTCTGTATGCTAAACGTGAGAAAAGCAGCTAAAAAAGAATTTTAAAAAAATTCACAATTCTCGGTGACCATGACCTTTTGAACTCAAAAGCAATAGATTTCAGTGACCCAATATGCAAACCCTGCTCAAATTAAGTCAATCAGATGAAAAATGAGGATTTTATGCAACCTTGACATTTGACCTTTCAATTAAAAAAAACAATTGCCTCAAAGCTTTTGGTTGGTGAATCAACTCAGTGGCCCAATATGCAAACTCGTTATCATTCTGGTCAGTTGGATGAAAAATGACCATTTTATGTGATGCTGACATTTGACCTTTTGACAAAATTATCAATTTGTCTTTTCAATATTCTCATTGTAAAGCTATGTTGAAAATTTGATGACAAAGCTCAAATGGTAAATTAAAATTTCAGGTCAATTGGATGAAAATTGATGATTTTAGGTGATGCACAATTACTACTGTGACCCTTTGACAAAATTATTAATTCATCTTCTCCATATGCTCACAATAAAGCTTTGTTGAAAATTTGATGACAAAAGCTCAAATGAAAAAAAGTTACGACTTGGACAGACACACAGGTGATTGCAAAACCGCGTCTCTCGCTGTGTGGGGGATGGGCTTTCAGGTTACAATTACAGGTAGAGTCAGGAAGCTGTCCAACCAATGGGTGGAAAAGAGCGCAACACGGCGATGGCCAAGCATCTTTTCCCCATGCTGTCTTTCCGTCTGCATGTCAAGCTATCTCTTAAACAAATGGACAGAAATTCAAACTTGGTAATTATGATCCACACATTGCAAGGATATGCCATTGTTGACCATGCCCTGTGGGACGGAGTCAAAAAGTTAAATACCAAAAAATGCAATTAAGGGCACATTTAAAATGAAACTTTGTGTATGCAGTCAACATTGGGAGACACATGAAATATGCAACAATGTTTTGGATTTGACCCCGGTTCATGCCCCAGGGGGTGGGAACTTAGGATCACGTGTGAAAATGGGAAAAATAGATTTTACTTCTTTTTTTTTTTTTTGTATACAAGATCGAGGCTCGTGAAAGAGCTAACATTAATCACACAAAAGGTCAAACTGACACATAAAACACAAAAAATAATGGGAGCGGTAGACAAGATGGGGAGAGAGGGGGAAGGACACAAACAACATTTGAGAGCAGGGACATCGGGAGAAATGTTTTAGGGGGAGGGCTAGGGGGGAGGTGGGAGAGGTATAAAACATATGAACACTGTAAGGACTACAACGTTAGACAAAGAGTAGATGTTCGGTGAAGTTTGGGGTAGAAGGGAAAAATCAAAAAACCTAGCAAAAACAGCGAAGGAAGGGAGAAACTTCGACGGGGGAAGCCTGAGGCTGCAAGGCCTCACATGCGGCAAACAGGAACAATTAATTTATGAAAGATAAACACCGAGAAACTTCCAAGGGGCACACTATAGGTTCACACACCGAAAGATAAATACAGTTCAACAAGATACAATTGTGAATAATGACAACTTTGAAAACGTGGAGACCGTCAGACTTAAATCAAAGACTTAAATTTCATTTGAATAGACTTAAATTTGACATTGGGTCATTCCTGGCGGAACTTTTTCCCATCTTTCAACTTTGTTTTAGGTGGGGAAACTTTGTGATGGCGATCCAAAAATAAAATTATGGGGAGGGATTTAAAAAAACACCACAAGCCCACAAGACTATTAATACAACATGGACTTCTCATGTTAAAATGTATGTTGGGGTATAAATGAATGTTTAGTGTTGGGGTTATAGATAGGGAAAGGCAAGGTGTATATAATTCCCTTTTCTGCAACTCGTTGTACGCGAGAGTGACAGGTAGATTTAGAAACTCACCTGCTTTTGTTGTTTTTTCTTTTCTTTACGGGTGAGCAAAGTAGATGTTTTATCCACCTGCAACCGATGAAAAATAAGTAATCATATATTGGGAAACACGACAATCTGCCAGAAATTTAAACACACACACACACACACACACACACACACACACACACACCTTAATTTCTTGTGTAACTTGTTCACATTTTTCCCCTCTTCCTTTTCCTTCTTTTTCTTGTTTTGTCGCTTTCCTTTCTGAAGCAGGTGGCAATTTTAAAGGAATCTCTTCTTCAGAACTCGTGTTTTCACTACCACGATCTTCATTGTTGAACTCCGAAGTATCAAACCTGTTTGTATGCTGAGAAAAAATATAACAAAGATCAAAATTAATTGCCCCCCCCCCCCCCCCCCCCAAGTGGGCTGACAGTGATCTCTTGAGGTCGCAGTTCAGACTTCATTTAATTTGGAGGAAGCCCTTCCCTTCCAGCCTTCCGTTACTGCTGTGCATGTGCATTGTGTGTTTGACCGCTTGTTCCTATTTTTCGCTGTTCTCAACTCCATGAGCCTACACTTGTGCATGCAAAATGTATTATATGTTGAATCTATATATTAAACACTTCATAAAATTGTTCCAAAGCTTGATACTCAACATATGGATAACAAAGGCAAGGTTTATTCAATTTCAATCAACAAAGGCTGGATATCCTCCCCTTCCTCCCCCCTACCCCACCAATCAAAAATCGAAATAAGGTTACAATGGGGGTGGGGGAGGCGTTGGGGGGGGGGGGGGGGAGAGGGATGGAGGTTTGGGAAAATAATAATAGAATACATAGACCAGATAAAAGCATCGGGGCCTGGCGAAGCGTGCGGGCGGATGGAGGGCTTCCTCAGGCCGGAGCTTGGAGCCGCGTGTGGATGGTGGACAAGACGACGGACAGATACCACATTTCCCCACACGAGGTATTGGACAACTGCTGGGCTCTTGGAAGCTGAAGGCCGCATTTGGACTTGACGGTAGAGAATCGAAAGGAGGCCGTCTAATCTGCTCGCCTCACGCTTGTTGTGTCTTCGACGCGCGGTGTTCGACACCGCCATTTTGGACCACTTCCCGCATGAGTGGCTACCACAGTTTCAACAACCGCCAAGCTCCTGAAAGTACCAGCTAAGTGCCAGCTGAAGGGGTTTATTTTCATTTTATCTTTCCCTTGACACCCCCCCCCCCCACCCCCCAGAATTTCCATGTTTTAAACGTTTCCCGGTGTGTACCCTGGATAAGAATAGGTACACCGTATCCCTGCGTGTCGTAAAAGACGACTAAGAGGGTTGGCGTCAGGAAGGGCATCCGGCCATAAAAACATTGCCTCAAAAAGAGAACCATGACAATTACAACTACATATGGGCAGGGTGCAGCCCGAAGTGGAGATCGGTTTCTGAGGTTTGGGACTACAATGACAGGGAGATCAGGAGAAGTGGTGGAAGTATTGATCAGAAGAAGAGTGGACATATGTTGTGTGCAAGAGACGAGATGTAAGGGAAGTGGTGTGAGAATGGTGAAGGGTAGGCAGGGACAGAAATACAAGTTTGTGTGGCAAGGGTGCCCGGAGGGCGTGAATGGTGTTGGTATCCTGTTTTCTGAGGAGTTTGTAGACAGTGTGGTGAGTGTGACTAGAGTGAGTGATAGGTTGATGATGGTGAAAATGATGATTGGAAAGCTCTTGGTGAACGTCATCTCGGGATATGCTCCGCAGGTTGGTCGAAGCGATGAGGAAAAGGACAAGTTCTGGTGTGCGTTAGAGAAGCTGATGGAAAACGTGTAAGATGAGGAAGTTGTTGTGGTAGGAGGAGACCTAAATGGACATGTGGGAAGGAGTATTGATGGTTTTGAGGGAGTTCATGGGGGTTACGGATATGGTGTGAGAAATGGAGAAGGTGAAAGGATTTTGGAGTTTGCTGATGGAGTTGATTTGTTGATTTGTAATACTCAGTTCCAGAAAGAGGATAATAAGCTTGTTACATACACGTCAGGTGGGTCGACGACAACCGTTGACTACCTGATGGTGCGTAGGCGAGATAGGGGGCACCTCCGGGACACAAAGGTGATCCCGGGGGAGGAGGCTGTTTCACAGCACCACTTGGTTGTCTGCGACGTAAGGGTGAAAGGTGCGAGGAGAGCTCGGCGGGTGAAGTACCAACCGAGAATGAAGGTGTGGAGGTTGAAAGAGGTGACAGTAAGGGAGGCATTAAAAGAGAGGCTGAGTAGGGTCGAGGATGATGTGGTTGAGCTTGAAAGTGGTTGGATGTCAATGAAAGCTAGTCTGTTGGGAGCCGTTGGTGAGGTATGTGGATGGACAAAAGGACCACCGAGGCACTCGGAAACATGGTGGTGGGATGATGAAGTTGGAAAGAGGATTGACGAGAAGAGGAAGAAGTTCAAGGAGTGGCAGAAGGCGAAGGGTACGGGAGCAGAAACAGCAGAGCATGAAAGTTATAAGGCAGCCAGGAAGGCTGCAAAGAAAGAGGTAGCAAAGGCGCAGGAGGCATGTAGGAAAATGTTTGGAGAACGCTTGGATTCGGAAGAGGGTCAGAGAGCGGTATTCAGGATTGCAAAGCAGATAGCGAAAGAGAGGTGTGATGTGATGGGGGTGAGTTGCTTGAAGGATGAAGTGGGACAAATGGTTGTCGACCCAGATGGAATTAAAGGAAGATGGAAAAGATATATGGAAATGCTGTTGAATACAGAGAATGAATGGGATGGCAACATAGAGAGTAACCCAGTTTTAGGACCGGCAGAGAAGATAACTGAGAAGGAAGTTGAGGAAGCGATAAAAGCAATGAAGGGTAGAAAAGCGGGAGGGCCGACGGGAGTTGTGGGAGATATGTTGAAGGCAGCAGGAAGTTGGGGTGTGAAGAGAATGACAGAGATCTGTAATCTGGTGGTGAAAGAAGGCCGCATTCCAGTGGATTGGGAACTGAGTACCCTCGTCCCTCTATACAAGGGGAAAGGTGACCCTCTGGAGTGTGGCTCGTACCGAGCGATAAAGTTATTGGAGCATGGAATGAAGGTATTGGAAAGGGTGTTGGAGAGGAGGATAAGGAAGAAAGTGAAGATCGACGAAATGCAGTTTGGATTCATGGCAGGAAGAGGAACGACAGACGCGCTTTTCATTGTGAGGCAGTTGCAGGAGAAGTACATGGAGAAGAGGAAGAAGTTGTTTCTTGGGTTTGTTGATCTGGAGAAAGCATTCGATAGGGTACCACGCAAAGTATTGACATGGGCATTGAGGAAGTTAGGAGTGGAGGAATGGTTGATCAGAGTAGTGATGGCAATGTACAAAAGAGCGTGCACAGCTGTAAGGACGAAGGACGGGAACAGTGGTGAGTTTGAGGTGAAGGTGGGAGTGCATCAGGGGTCGGTACTAAGTCCACTACTATTTGTAGCTGTGATGGAGGTGCTGGCTCAGAACGTAAAGGAGGGTTTACCGTGGGAGTTGTTGTATGCAGATGATCTGGTGTTGATTGCGGAAAGTATGGATGGACTGAAGGAAAAGATGAACACGTGGAAGGAATGTATGGAGACAAAAGGTCTGAAGGTGAATATCGGAAAGACGAAGATGATGGCAAGTGGTAAAGCATGTGGTGAGGTGGAAAGAACTGGGAAGTGGCCCTGTGCTGTGTGTAGGAAGGGTGTCGGAGTGAACTCCATTCAATGTACAATGTGCGCTGAGTGGGTTCATCAAAAATGTAGTGGTCAGAGAGGGTCATTAACCAGTGTGGCAGCTACATTCAAGTGTAAGGTGTGCACAGAGGGAGCTGCAGATGGAGGAGATGTTGAGTTGGATCTTGGAGACGGCATGAAGCTGGAAGGTGTGAAAACATTTTGCTACCTCGGAGACATGCTGAATGGAGAAGGTGGATCAGACTCGGCAACGGTTGCTCGAGTGAGATGTGCATGGAAGAAGTTTCGGGAACTGAGTGGCGTGCTGATGATGCGGGGAGTGTCGTTGAAGCTGAAGGGAAAGGTGTATGCTGCATGTGTGAGATGTGTTATGATTTATGGGAGCGAGACATGGGTAATGAACGTAGAGCAGCAACGAAGGTTGGAAAGGGTGGAAATGCGAATGGTTCGACGGATGTGCGGAGTATCGTTGAGAGAGAGGAAGACAAATGATGAATTGCGAAAGATGATGGGAATAGAGCCTGTGATTGATGCTGTGAAGAGGAACAGGTTGAGATGGTTTGGTCATGTGTTGAGGAAGGATGAAAGTGACTGGTTGAGAAGAGTGATGGAAATGAATGTAGAAGGAAGTAGAGGACGGGGAAGACCGAGAAAGACTTGGCTAAAGATGGTGGAAGAAGAAATGCGGGCAAGGGGGTTAACAAGGAGAGATGCAGAAAATAGGGCAAAATGGAGAAGATTGTCATGGGGACCGCAAGGCTAACCCCCGCTCTAGCAAGGAAAATGGCCTTTAAAATGCATGTTGTTGTTGTGTTGTATAGACCACATACCTTTTTCTCATTTGTTTGTGTTTTGCTTTTGCTCTTCTTATAGTTTACATTTTCTTCTGTGTATTGAGCATCAATCTCCTGTTCATTCAGAAAATAAGGAAAACATCAAAAACAAGCCTCCAAAACAGGAGCAAAGAGTTCTCCCATTCGAACAAGTGAAATTATTCTTTATAGGAACTAGGTAATTTTTGCCACATTGACAGCTGCAGCAGCGCAAGGATTTGTCAAAAAGGATAACGAATAAAAGAGATCAAAACAATATTTCGCAAATTTAAAGGGTTCATCTCAAATGGAACGAATCATACAATTTATGCAAACTCAAACCGAGGAATTTCACTCTCTATCTGTAAAATCTATATGATACATAATTTACTGTATATTTGTCTTTTTCTCATCCTCCTCCTCCTACACCACCCTTTCTTTCTCTTTCTTTTCCCTTTTCTATTCCATTGTCATGACATTATATTTCTGAGATAAATATAATTTTATAACAATATCACTTTGTTGTTGATATCGTTCAAGGTATGCTGTGATGAATATCAAATGGGTAGTTTTGCATTCTACTCTGACAATATAATTTCAGCTATCTACAGTATTTCAGTTATCCCCATATCATCCATTTCCCATTTTCCAGTCTCTCGTTTGCTCCCAACATGAGTAAAGCTGAAATGCCAGCACCTTATAATCCATGGCGGATAAACTTATACATTTTATTATCACGTATTTATTCTTGTGCCGCCAATGCGAACCGCTAATTTTGTGCTGGAATTAGGAATGACCGTATTTTTCAGCATAGAAGTCGATGTGAAGTACAAGTCAAATTAGCTAATTTCGCATTTTTCTTTCCTTCATTCATCGATCGACGAGTCGATTTGAAAAACAAAGAAACGAAAATAATACTTTGTGTACAAAACTGAAAGCCATAATTAAGCTCTTCCACAAGCCTCGACTATGCACACAAAAACAAATAAATAAATAAACAAATGAATAAAGGCAAAGACACGACACGACTTTGGTTTTGTAAGAGGTGACAGGTATTTTTGTAATAGATGTTACTTTACCCATTGTTGCTTTCACTCTCACCTGCGGTTTCTCATTTTCATCTCTTGATTCCTGAGGATGCAAAAGTAAACAATATATGCTGTAAGTTTTCACAGGACATACTCAGTTTGCACAGCTACTTCATTTATGCCCATTAATATCATAAATAAACTCTCATTTTATAATCACTCGGCGGGCATACCCATCGCTTCACTCACGGGAATAATCAAAAGACAGCATGTTGTACTTCACAAACATGTTGCACGTCTCTCTGTGTCTCATCGAGGATGTAAAATGAAGTGAAACACGTGAAAAAATATATATTTTATAACACATAGTTATTGTTGATTAGCCCTGAGCACGCAGTTCCCATAATGTGTTTTGTTGTGTGTGGGGTGGTGTGGCAGAGGTTGCAGGTGTCATTAGTGGTGTCGTCGAGTCCATGATTGTACTGCACAAGCTGTGGGCGATGTCCACAGCGGAGGTGTAAAAGGTGAACACAATCAGACCTCGGAAGTAATTTCTCTGTGTTGTTCATCGATATGGATTTACCTTCATTCAGCCATGATGAAATTTGATTTGAAATAAACCTTTGATTATTATTATTGCACAGGCTTGATGGGCTGAATGGCATCCTGCTGCATTGACTTTCCTTGTAAAGGAACATATGATATCAAGGAAGAATAAACTATAATGTAAAGCAAATTGCAAATCTCATCAGTACCGCTAATTGGTATCGTGATGGCAATTGTAGTTAATATGCACGAGCTTCACCACAAGCAGTTCATTCGTAGCTTCGCAAGCTCTTTGGAATCCCCACTTGTCAAATGAAGACAGACAATCAGACATTGCCACCAGGTTGAAAAGAATGATTATGGAAAGCACGAAGAAAAGTTGAATGACAAGAGCGGATTTGACAGGAGCAGGTTTGTTGTTAGTCAGCATTGGAACACAATTTATGTGAATAACAATGAGAGTTCAAGGTGTGACGTGTTTTTATCAGAGAGTAAAGCAAAGGCTAATCCTAATACTGATCATCATACTAAATACACAATTTGCTGTCTGTCTGTTGTACATTCAGCCATTACTTATCCAATCACAACCAAATTTGCAAGGGGGATTAAGGGTCACGCAATGGATGTTGTAGCAACTTCAATTGCTCCCCTCCCAAAGTGGGTTTTCCACTTTGGACGATCTCCATCTTGAGGTGCATAAATAGGTTATTGTGGCGTTTCGTGGAACACACGTACAGGAAGTAAATGTTATGACAACCACAAAGTATTCAGTCAATTCTGTCCAACATATGATTACCATTTCAAAAAGTTACAACTGTTATTTAAAACTTAAATGAAAGAAATTGGGGGGGGGGGGGGGGGGAGTGGAGAGGGATGGGGGTGAACCAGACATCTTCAAGGAATTCCATGCTGAGCGAATAAAGATGCTCAAGTGAGTTTTTATGCCTGAATGATATATCCCATTGCCTCTCCGATTCTTCGAGCTATCAGATTATATGTGGACAGTGTATGGATTGTTTATATATTGTATCTTGAGGCCTCATACGTGATTTCTCCCAGCCATAGCTTCCAGTGTGATGTGCGATCTTGCCCCAGACACCCTTGTGACCCAATCGTAGCCATTATTTGATACATAACATGGGTAACCCCATTTCTAACAGTGACTATTATGAATATTCGCCTGAAGGAAATCGGGGCAAAATTGCACATATACATGTATATTTACATGTGTATCGTGTTAGAGTTGCTGGTCTGCATTCCGACATCTATCATTACATATTTCTTCATTACCTCATCAAAACAGCAGAATATTTAACTATTTCCCCTCATGAATATCACTGACTTCACAGAAACCACAAATGAAACAGCAACAGCATGGCTCGTGCAGGTCATGGCCCATCACGGTCGCCTGTCCAACTCACAATCACGCGAGATTATGCGGAAACTCCATGGAATTGTAACTCTAAAGTGACCATGAGCAGCCTGATGGTGTCAATAAACGACCCTAAAATAATTATGTTCTTGCTGATGCACATTGTTATGTATCGACTTCAGGGCACCGCATATAGTGCACCAATAACCCGTTGGGCATCACAACAGAAAATAAATAAAGACACCGATGTGCCCTTGGTGTTGTTACCCTGCGTTCGCGAAGCGAAAAGCGGGGTTAAGCATTCAGTTACGTGTGCACGTGTCTGCATTTCAGTAAAGTAAAGTGTGTGTCGTGCCTGCATTTTTAAAATTAATTTTCTCGGCAACCGTTGGTCCGATTGACATGACATTTTCACCATAGGAGGGAATCCTCCTGTAGAATGTTTTAGTGAATATTATGACGTCATAGGTCACGTGGTACAGGCACCATCTTGGAAAAACGTTACACCGCTATCTCTCCCAAACCGCTCAATGGAAAAAATGGAAACATGGCTCATTGTCACTCACCATGGGGAATAAGATATGTTGATGATGATGTCATCGGTGCCTTAATTATGACGCCATAATTCGACAAGTACAATGCTTGATCTGATCAGTATGAAAAAAAAATTTTCCTCTGCAACTGTTAGTCCGATTGGCACGAAATTTTCAGAATATGAGCGGCTCCTCCTGTGGAATTTTTAAAATGGTAATTATGACGTCATATGTCACGTGGTACAGGTACCATCCTGGAAAAAAAATCGAAAAAAGGTTGCGCCTCTATATCTCCGAAACCGCTCCATGGGAAAAAACGGAAAAATGGCTCATTGTCAAGTACTCCACTTGGGGAATAAGATATGTTAATGATGTCATCCGTACTTTAATTATGACGTCATAATTCGACAAGTACAATGCTTGATTCGATCAGATTGAATTTTTTTTCTCTGCAATTCTTGGTCCGATTGACACTAAATTTTCACCATAGGAGCGCCTCCTGCTTTAGAATATTTTAATGATAATCATGACGTCATAGGTCATGTGTTACAGGTGCCATCTTGGAAAAAGCAAAAAACGTTGCACCTCGATATCTCCAAAACCGCTCAATGGAAAAAATTGAAACGTGGCTCATTGTAAAATTGATTTTTTTTTTAATCTCCAAATTCCCCAAACGGCGAGGTCACGTCTTTTCGAAGCTGACCCATGCGCTCACGCTTTCGAAGCTAAGTGATTTTTCTCAATTGTGTTTTTGTCGAGACTGTATCTATCTTTCGGTGTATGTACCTATAGCGTATCTTTTGGAAATTTTCGGTGCTAATTTTTCGTACATGTATACACAATCGTCGGTGAATGCGTATCGAGTATTCTGCGGCCTAGTTCTCGTAGGCTTGGCTACCGTACCGACTCCGACGTTGTGGTTTTGTTTTTCTCTTAGTGATTCGTCGAATCCGCTGCAATTATTTTCGTTCACTGTTTCGTCCCAGTCGTTCACCCCGAACCTCCTTGTTTAATATCTCTGCTCACAAAAAAAAAAAAAAAAACCCCAAAAAAATATTTCCTTCCCAGGTCTTATTCGTTAAGGGTGCCTTCACATACACGGATTATTCTTACGAGTCCTTACGGATCGCCAAATCGTAGTCAATCGCAAGCATCCGTAAATAACGGAAGATGATTTTTGACATGTCAAAAGTTGTTGCGAGTTGTGACGAGTTATCTACGGATACCAGCGAGTTATTTACGGATGCTTGTGATTGACTACGAGTTGGCGATCCGTAAGGACTCGTAAGAATAATCCGTGTATGTGTAGGTTGCATTATTTGTTGTTCTTATATGTTCGTTCGTTCTTCGTACGCGATCACGTGGTTATAAATGTATAATCTCTCCCCTGAACAACTATTTTCTCTCATATATTATAACACCCTTTTCTTCTTTTCCTACAAAAGGATGCTTTCGTCTTGCTCACCAAATCTATTCATTCCAAAAAATATATATAATACCATCTCTTACAGTTCCTCCTTTCTACATTCCCTAAACTATCCAGAACTCCACCCCTCCTTCAGTGTCCTCAAACGTATTTTTGACTCGAAGGTCTCAAACTCATTTTGCAAAAAATGTTCGTTTCCCATGAATCGTACACTTTCTAAAATCCAATCTCACCCCTCCCCTCCAAATCTTCCCCATCACCCCTTCCCTCAAAAACTTCCCCATCATCCCTCCCCTTCAAAACTTGCCCATCACCCCTCCCCTCCAAATCCACCCCCTTGCCCCTCCCCTCCAAATCTTCCCCATCACCCATCTCTTTCAAATATTCCCCCTTGCCCCTCCCCTCCAAATCTTCCCCATCACCCATCTCTTTCAAATCTTCCCCCTTGCCCCTTCCCTTCCCTCCCCTCCCTCCTAAACTCCCCCCACACCCCTCCCCTCCGAGACTCTCCCTCGCTCCTCCCCTACTAGACTCCCCTCTCACCCCTCCTCAAAGCATCCTCCCTGCTTCTTCCCCCTTCCAACTTTCACCTTCATCTCCCCCAACCTTCTGCCTTGCTCTTCCCCCTCCTCAAATAACACCTCACTGTGCCTCACCCAATCTCCATCAAACATTTTGTCCACCCCATTCTTCCCTTTCTCCAAGCTATTCTGAAATCTCTGAAATCTCTGACACACCTTCAACAGCTCTCCCTACCTCTTCCTCCTCTTCCACATCTTACCCTACCCCTCCCCCCCCCCCCCTGTTCTGGACCCGATGCTCCCCCTTCCTCTTCCTCTTCATTAACGGTATGGACCTCAAACATCCGGGGCCTCCGGTCAAACTTGACTGATCTCTCCATACAGGTTGCTTCTGACAAACCAGATGTGATCTGCTTAACAGAAACTTTCCTCCTTCATGATGTCTCTGATGCCTTGGTATCTCTCCCAGGTTACTCCCTCCTCCGGTATGATAGACCTGAGCCTCGTCCTGGAGGTGGGGTTGCTATCTTTATAAAAAACTCTCTTCCTCACTCGCCCTCCACTGCCCTCTCTCCACCTCACCCCCAGGAATACCTTTGGCTACGGCTTCCCCTTCGCTCCCACCTTTTGTTCATATGTGTGTTGTACCGTCCACCAAACAGCGATGACTCCATCTACATCTCGCTGTCTGATAATATGGACCAACTTCTATCTACCCATCCCAACTCTCTCTTCCTCATATGTGGTGATTTCAATTGTCACCATGCCAGTTGGCTGGGTGTGGGTACCTCTCTCACCAGCCACGGCTCTTCAGCAAAGGACTTCTGCGACTCACTGGGACTGACACAATCTGTCAATTTCCCGACCCGGATCTCAGTCAACGGAGCATCTTCTCTTCTGGATTTGGTTATGACAAACTTCCCTGAAAATGTCTGCTGCTCTTCTTCTGCTCCAATCGGCTCATCTGATCATGTGCTTGTCAAAGTGGACATCTCTCTGACCATTCTCAGAGAGCCTCCTCAGCGTCGACGAGTCTGGCATTTCACTCAGGCCAACTGGCACGGTCTTCAAGCAGCCATCAATCATCTGGACTGGTCTCCCATCTCTACCGCCTCTGACATCAACTCATCCTGGGAATTCTTTCAAAGTAAATTGCTCTCTCTCATGCACAGATTTATCCCATCTCGTCTTCAGTTGTCATACCCTTCCTCCCGTCCATGGTACACGGAATCTTGTGGTGAGGCTGTTGCCCTGAAACAACTTGCTTTCGTCTCCTGGAAAGCAAATCCAACGGAAGGAAATCTCATTTCCTTTCACAAAGCCCGAAACAAGTGTGTGTCCACCCTCAGGAGAGCCAGGAAACAATATCTCACCGTTCTCAAGACCGAACTCTCTTGTCTGTCTCCCTCTTCCAAATCCTGGTGGCGTCTGCTCAAATCTGTTTCTGGTGTTTGTTCCCCCTCCATCCCCTCCCTCACCTCAAACGGCTTAACGGCAGACTCCGCACGTGAAAAAGCTGAATGCCTCAACTCTGTGTTTGCCTCTAAATCTTGGGTCCCAAACCCATCCCTCTCTGTACCCACCATACCCAGTCGTACCCAGCTGCTCCTGGACTCTGTGTCCTTTCCTCCAGACAAGGTGGAAAAGTTTCTGTCAACCCTCGACTCTGATTCTGCAACTGGTCCTGACGGCATCAGCCCACGGGTCCTAAAATCATGTTCTTCCGCTCTTTCACTCCCTCTTTCTGTTCTCTTCACCCTCTCCTTTGCTCAAGGTCATCTGCCATCTGCTTGGAAATCAGCCAACATCACCGCTTTGCACAAAAAAGGTGCAAAAACAGATCCCAGCAACTACAGACCAATCAGCCTTCTCCCAATTATCAGCAAAGTCATGGAATCCATCATTGCTTCAGATATGAAATCTTTCCTCTTCTCCAATGGCTTGATCTCTGATCATCAATTTGGTTTCAGACCTGGTCACTCTACTCTGGACATGCTGCTTCTGCTTTCTCAACAATGGATGGAGGTCCTCAATGCCAAACAGGAAATTAGAGCTGTCTCCCTTGACATTTCACGTGCCTTCGATACGGTCTGGCACCCTGCTCTGCTCACCAAACTCTCCTCCTTTGGTATCCATGGAAATCTCCACGCATGGCTGGCGGACTTCCTCTCTGGTCGTAGTCAACGTGTGGCCCTGAATGGGTTTCTCTCATCTCCTCTTCCTGTTCAGGCTGGAGTTCCCCAAGGTAGTGTTCTGGGCCCTGTGCTTTTCCTGGTCTTCATCAATGATCTCTCTGACTCTCTTGAAAATCCTCTCTATCTCTTTGCTGACGACTCTACTCTCTGTCGCTCCATTCCTCATCCCTCAGATCGGCAGACTGCAGCCTCCTCACTCTCTGCAGACCTGGACAAAATCACAGACTGGGCAAACAAATGGAACATGTCTTTCAATCCTGATAAATCTCACACTCTTACGATGTCTCTCCGAAAAGACCGACTGGAAAACCCTCCCATCCACTTTCTGAATAATCCTCTCCAAGAAGTTCTGTCACTCAAGCTTTTGGGTCTCACTATTTGCCATGATCTTTCCTGGGAAAACCACATTTCAAATCTGGCCTCCAAAGCCAGTCGCCGACTGGGCATCCTCCGTCGTGTGAAGTCCTTCCTTGACACACCTGAGCTCCTCACCACATACAAGGCTTTCATCCGCAGCTCTATGGAATACTGCTCTCCCCTCTGGTCTGGTGCTCCTGCCTCACACCTAGCCCGTCTTCACGCTGTTGAAACCAAAGCGTTCAGAATCATTGGAATCTCCCGCGATGAAGCTAACTCCAAGGGCCTTTCACTCACTCACCGCAGGCAGGTTGGTGGTCTTTACGTCTTCTACCGACTCCTCTCTGGCCTTGCCCCCCAAATATTCCTACAGGTCGCACAAGATCTGCCTGCAACCCTCTTATGGTTAAACTGCCAAAATCAAGACTTTCTGCTCACCTTCACTCCTTCATTCCTCTTTTCTCCCGCCTCTGGAACAAACTTCCTCTCTCTCTTCAATCCCACTCTACCCTCCGGGTCTTTAAAACAGCTGTTCACCACCATCTCTTATCCTCCCCCATCCAAAACCTTGATCTTTTCTACCCCCGCTAAGTTCGGTCCCCATGTGTTTTATACACCCCCCCCCCCCCTCCCCTTCCCATGCCTCCTGCCCCCAAGCCCTCTCCCTCCCACACTACTCCCTGCTCTCAAATGTTGTGGTTGTGTGCTTCCCCCTTCTCTCCCCATCTTGGCTTCCGCTCCCTCTTTTGTATATTTTGTTTGTCTGGTTGATTTGTTTGTGAAATAAATGTTAGCTCTTTCACGAGCCTCGATTCAGTATACCAAAAAAAACAAAAAAAAACAAAAAAACTCCATATTGGGAATACGTGTTGTTAACGATGACGTCATTGGTGCCATAATTATGACGTCATAATTTGACAGGGACAACGCTTCGTCTGATCAGTTTGAAATGTATTGAGCATGATCTATGCAACAATTATTTAGAGAATATAAATTTATGATGTCATCGCTCACGTCGTCTGGCAGCCATATTGGATCAAAAGAAAATGAAACGTTCAAAAACAGAAGAGCTGGCTCACACCAAGTTGACTGCACAGGGTAAGTATTCTATGAATACCATCTAGTTTTAAGAGTGAAACCAACAAGTAGAAAGGTAATGTAATAATCAATATTTCATAATCCATAATGTCGACCATAAGCACAATAATATTCATTAAATGGAGTAATAAATGACTTTCCAAAGAATCCCAAATGAAATGAGAAAAAGCAATCAGAGATTGCATATCCTTGCCAGGATATGTGTGGTTTTGTATTATAGGTCTTCATGGTCATCAGGGTCTTGATGGTTTAATGGGACTCAGGGTTGTATTGGTTTGAGGGGGTCTTGGGGGTCGTAAAGGGTCTATAGGTTATAAGGCAACCGCCTTTCGAGACCATTTTTCCCCACAGAGCGGAGGTTGGCCTTTATGGGGCACCGTGGTCCCCTTTTTGAGGCAATGTTTTACGGCTGGATGCCCTTCCTGCCGCCAACCCTGTTAGCCGCCTCTTGCAACACACAGAGAATTACCAGTGAATTGGTACTCAATTTGCCGACCTTGGAAGGATGGCAGGCAGAGTCAACCCCTTGGTGTTAATTCAGCGATCAACCAGGATTTGAACCCAGGATCCTAGGATCCCAAGCTGGCACCCTAACCGCTAAGCCAACACCAGGCTCTGCAGGTTATAAAGGGTCGAATGTAATTAATACAAGTCACGTTTTGTGCGGATAAACATGAACGAAAATAAGATTTTTGAAGGTTTTCGTTTTTAATCCAATATGACTGCCCAAACCACGTGACTGATGACATTATCAATTTAATTCTCGCAGACAATTTTGAGTAGGTCACACTCAAGAACTTTCAAACAGATCAGATCAAGCGTTCTATTTGTCTAATTATGATGTCATAATGAAGGCACCAATGACATAATCATGAGTATATGTTGTTACACATGGGGAGTAATTTATAATGATCCATATTTCAATACATCCAGCCTGGTGTTGGCTTAGCGGTTAGGGTGCCGGCTTGGGATCCTAGGATCCTGGGTTCGAATCCCGGTTGATCGCTGAATGAACACCAGGGGGGTTGACTCAGCCTGTCATCCTTCTGAGGTCGGCAAATTGAGTACCAGTTCACTGGTAATTCCCTGTGTGTCGCAAGAGGCGACTAACAGGGTTGGCGGCAGGAAGGGCATCCGGCCATAAAACATTGCTTCAAAAAGGGGACCACGGTGCCCAAAAAAGGCCAACCCCTGCTCTGCGGGGAAAAATGGCCTCTAAAGGTGGTTCTTTTCATGTTTCAATATTTTCCATGGAGTGGTTTCAGAGATAGAGGTACTACGTTTTCCCGTTTTATCAAGATGGCACCAATACCACATGACCTATGACGTCATAATCAGCGTTATTCAATTCTACAACAGCGCTCCTATGGTGAAAATATCATGTCAATCTTGGAGCACCGGTTGCAGAGAAAAGCAAACTCACGTTCTGTGCAGACAAAAACAGACAAACAAACAGACAGACCCAAATGCAATACCCTCTCCTCTGGCAAGAGTAAATAGAAAGTATCTGAAAATGTAAAGTCCGTCCACGTCCACTTTGTATTCAGACTTCTTCTGTATGCTAAACGTGAGAAAAGCAGCTAAAAAAGAATTTTTAAAAAATTCACAACTCTCTGTGACCATGACCTTTTGAACTCAAAAGCAATAGATTTCAGTGACCCAATATGCAAACCCTGCTCAAATTAAGTCAATCAGATGAAAAATGAGGATTTTATGCAACCTTGACATTTGACCTTTCAATTAAAAAAACCAATTGCCTCAAAGCTTTTGGTTGGTGAATCAATTCAGTGGCCCAATATGCAAACTCGTTAACATTCCGGTCAGTTGGATGAAAAATGACGATTTCATGTGATGCTGACATTTGACCTTTTGACAAAATTATCAATTTGTCTTTTCAATATTCTCATTGTAAAGCTATGTTGAAAATTTGATGACAAAGCTCAAATGGTAAATTAAAATTTCAGGTCAATTGGATGAAAATTGATGATTTTAGGTGATGCACAATTACTACTGTGACCCTTTGACAAAATTATTAATTCATCTTCTCCATATTCTCACAATAAAGCTGTTGAAAATTTGATGACAAAAGCTCAAATGAAAAAAAGTTACGACTTGGACAGACACACAGGTGATTGCAAAACCGCGTCTCTCGCTGTGTGGGGGACGGGCTTTCAGGTTACAATTACAGGTAGAGTCAGGAAGCTGTCCAACCAATGGGTGGAAAAGAGCGCAACACGGCGATGGCCAAGCATCTTATCCCCATGCTGTCTTTCCGTCTGCATGTCAAGCTATCTCTTAAACAAATGGACAGAAATTCAAACTTGGTAATTATGATCCACACATTGCAAGAAGGTGCAAGGATATGCCATTGTTGACCATGCCCTGTGGGACGGAATAAAAAAAAAAAAAAAACACCTTTAGAGGCCATTATTCCCCGCAAAGCAGGGGTTGGCCTTTTTCGGGAACCGTGGTTGTTGTTGTTTTTCGGTCCCCTTTTTGAAGCAATGTTTTACGGCCGGATGCCCTTCCTGACGCCAACCCTTTTTGCCGCCTTTAACGACAAACAGGGAATTACCAGTGAACTGGTACTCAATTAGCCGACCTCGGAAGGATGACAGGCTGAGTCAACCCCCCTGGCGTTAATTCAGCGATCGACCGGGATTCGAACCCAGGATCCTAGGATCCTAAGCTGGCACCCTAGCCGCTAGCCCAACACCAGGGCTTGTGGGACGGAGTCAAAAACTTAAATACCAAAAAATGCAATTAAGGGCACATTTAAAATGAAACTTTGTGTATGCAGTCAACATTGGGAGACACATGAAATATGCAACAATGTTTTGGATTTGACCCCCGGTTCATGCCCCAGGGGGTGGGAACTTAGGATCACATGGTGTGAAAATGGGAAAAATAGATTTTACTTCTTTTTTTTTTTTTTGTATACAAGATCGAGGCTCGTGAAAAAGCTAACATTAATCACACAAAAAGTCAAACTGACACATAAAACACAAAAAATAAGGGGAGCGGTAGACAAGATGGGGAGAGAGAGGGAAGGACACAAACACAACATTTGAGAGCAGGGACATCGGGAGAAATGTTTTAGGGGGAGGGCTAGGGGGGAGGTGGGAGAGGTATAAAACATATGAACACTGTTAGGACTACAACGTTAGACAAAGAGTAGATGTTCGGTGAAGTTTGGGGTTGAAGGGAAAAATCAAAAAACCTAGCAAAAACAGCGAAGGAAGGGAGAAACTTCGACGGGGGAAGCCTGAGGCTGCAAGGCCTCACATGCGGCAAACAGGAACAATTAATTTATGAAAGATAAACACCGAGAAACTTCTAAGGGGCACACTATAGGTTCACACACCGAAAGATAAATACAGTTCGACAAGATACAATTGTGAATAATGACTTAACTTTGAAAACATGGAGACCATCAGACTTAAATTAAAGACTTAAATTTGATTTGAATAGACTTAAATTTGATATTGGGTCATTCCTGGCGGAACTCTTTCCCATCTTTCAACTTTGTTTTAGGTGGGAAGCATGAAACTGTGATGGCGAGCCAAAAATAAAATTATGGGGAGGGATTAAAAAAAACACCACAAGCCCACAAGACTATTAATACAACATGGACTGCTCATGTTAAAATGTATGTTGGTGTATAAATGAATGTTTAGTGTTGGGGATATACAGTAGATAGGGAAAGGCAAGGTGTATATAGTGTAGCAGCATAGCAAACCTGTTGTGCATTTTGTGATACAAGCACCAAATTTGGCACAAATGTACATTAATATGTTGCGAACATTTTCAGATATTGGGCCACTTGAAATTCCGTAATTTTTTTTTTCAATTTTTTTCAAATTTCGTAATTTCAAATTTTTCGGGTGACACCGTCACAATTTCGGTCTTCGAGGCCGGCCGATATAGTGGGGCGGCTTAGCCCAAATATTCAAAAGAATTGTGCATTTTGTGATACAAGCACCAAATTTGGCACAAATGTACATTAATATGTTGCGAACATTGTGTGGTCAGCAATGAAGACGAGAGTCTGAATTACATGTATGCAAAAGACCTTGTGAACCAGTGAAGCAAATACACGGGTAAGCATGAATTAAATCTAGGGCATGATATAATTTCCATGATGTTTACCTCTACACTCAATGGTGGAAGGAGGTAATGTTTTGATCCCAGCTTGTCTGTATGTCTGTTTGTCTGTTAGTCCACAAAATTCCAGACAAAGCTTGTAGTAGTGGTAGTTGTAGTGGTAGTGGTGATAACAGAAATTGTTATATAGAACTGAACTTATATTATTATTATATGCAGAAAATAACTTCATTTCTATATGCCCTGCAGTGGACAGGTTAATTGGTTTATGCACTGAAGGGGTCACCCTGGTGTGCACTGCTGTGTTCTGCCTCACTGAGTTGTTCAGGTATGATGTACTCAGCACAAGCTTCCGGTCGGCCCGGAGGTGGGGGTGCGGGGCCTGTCACGGAACGTCAAAACAAACGGCCTGCCGGGGCCGCCCAAAAGTTGGGCGTGAGGGGCGCGTCCACTAATGGAACGCCTCTCGCTTCCCAGATCGAGGGCCACGTGGTCAGGAGAACCTCGTCCCTTCCGGTCACACTTTGCCTATCGGCCGGCCTCGAAGACCGAAATTGTGACGGTGTCACCCGAAAAATTTGAAATTACGAAATTTGAAAAAATAAATTACGGAATTTCAAGTGGCCCAATATCTGAAAATGTTCGCAACATATTAATGTACATTTGTGCCAAATTTGGTGCTTGTTTCACAAAATGCACAATTCTTTTGAATATTTGGGCTAAGCCGCCCCACTAATATAATTCCCTTTTCTGCAACTCCTTGTACGCTAGAGTGACAGGTAGATTTAGAAACTCACCTGCTTTTGTTGTTTTTTCTTTTCTTTACGGGTGAGCGAAGTAGATGTTTTATCCACCTGCAACCAATGAAAAATAAGTAATCATATATTGGGAAACACGACAATCTGCCAGAAATTTAAACACACACACACACACACACACACACGCACACACACACGCACACACACACGCACACACACACGCACACACACACACACACCTTAATTTCTTGTGTAACTTGTTCACATTTTTCCCCTCTTCCCTTTCCTTCTTTTTCTTGTTTTGCTGCTTTCCTTTCTGAAGCAGGTGGCAATTTTAAAGGAATCTCTTCTTCAGAACTCGTGTTTTCACTCCCACTGTCTTCATTGTTGAACTCCGAAATATCAAACCTGTTTGTATGCTGAGAAAAATATAACAAAGATCAAAATTAATTGCCACCCCCCCCCCCCCCCCCCCCCAAGTGGGCTGGCAGTGATCTCTTGAGGTTGCAGTTCAGACTTCATTTAATTTGGAGGAAGCCCTTCCCTTCCAGCCTTCCGTTACTGCTGTGCATGTGCATTGTGTGTTTGACCGCTTGTTCCTATTTTTCGCTGTTCTCAACTCCATGAGCCTACACTTGTGCATGCAAAATGTATTATATGTTGAATCTATATATTAAACACTTTATAAAATTGTTCCAAAGCTTGAAACTCAACATATGGATAACAAAGACAAGGTTTATTCAATTTCAATCAACACAGGCTGGATATCCTCCCCTTCCTCCCCCCTACCCCACCAATCAAAAATCGAAATAAGGTTACAATGGGGGTGGGGGGGGGCGTTAGGGGGGGGGGGGGGAGAGGGATGGAGGTTTGGGAAAATAATAATAGAATACATAGACCACATACCTTTTTCTCATTTGTTTGTGTTTTGCTTTTGCTCTTCTCATAGTTTGCATTTTCTTCTGTGTATTGAGCATCAATCTCTTTCTGTTTATTCAGAAAATGAGGAAAAGCATCAAAAACAAGCCTCCAAAACAGGGGCAAAGAGTTCTCCCATTCGAACAAGTGAAATTATTCTTTATAGGAACTCGGTAATTTTTGCCACATTCACAGCTGCAGCAGCGCAAGGATTTGTCAAAAAGGATAACGAATAAAAGAGATCAAAACAATATTTCGCAAATTTAAAGGGTTCATCTCAAATGGAACGAATCATACAATTTATGCAAACTCAAACCGAGGAATTTCACTCTCTAACTGTAAAATCTATATGATACATAATTTACTGTATATTGGTCTTTTTCTCATCCTCCTCCTCCTACACCACCCTTTCTTTCTCTTTCTTTTCCCTTTTCTATTCCATTGTCATGACATTATATTTCTGAGATAAATATAATTTTATAACAATATCACTTTGTTGTTGATATAGTTCAAGGCATGCTGTGATGAATATCTAATGGGTAGTTTTGCATTCTACTCTGACAATATAATTTCAGCTATCTACAGTATTTCAGTTATCCCCATATCATCCATTTCCCATTTTCCAGTCTCTCGTTTGCTCCCAACATGAGTAAAGCTGAAATGCCAGCACCTTATAATCCATGGCGGATAAACTTATACATTTTATTATCACGTATTTATTCTTGTGCCGCCAATGCGAACCGCTAATTTTGTGCTGGAATTAGGAATGACCGTATTTTTCAGCATAGAAGTCGATGTGAAGTACAAGTCAAATTAGCTAATTTCGCATTTTTCTTTCCTTCATTCATCGATCGACGAGTCGATTTGAAGAACAAAGAAACGAAAATAATACTTTGTGTACAAAACTGAAAGCCATAATTAAGCTCTTCCACAAGCCTCGACTATGCACACAAAAACAAATAAATAAATAAACAAATGAATAAAGGCAAAGACACGACACGACTTTGGTTTTGTAAGAGGTGACAGGTATTTTTGTAATAGATGTTACTTTACCCATTGTTGCTTTCACTCTCACCTGCGGTTTCTCATTTTCATCTCTTGATTCCTGAGGATGCAAAAGTAAACAATATATGCTGTACGTTTTCACAGGACATACTCAGTTTGCACAGCTACTTCATTTATGCCCATTAATATCATAAATAAACTCTCATTTTATAATCACTCGGCGGGCATACCCATCGCTTCACTCACGGGAATAATCAAAAGACAGCATGTTGTACTTCACAAACATGTTGCACGTCTCTGTGTCTCATCGAGGATGTAAAATGAAGTGAAACACGTGAAAAAATATATATTTTATAACACATAGTTATTGTTGATTAGCCCTGAGCACGCAGTCCCCATAATGTGTTTTGTTGTGTGTGGGGTGGTGTGGCAGAGGTTGCAGGTGTCATTAGTGGTGTCGTCGAGTCCATGATTGTACTGCAAGAGCTGTGGGCGGTGTCCACAGCGGAGGTGTAAAAGGTGAACACAATCAGACCTTGGAAGTAATTTCTCTGTGTTGTTCATCGATATGGATTTACCTTCATTCAGCCATGATGAAATTTGATTTGAAATAAAGCTTTCATTATTATTATTATTGCACAGGCTTGATGGGCTGAATGGCATCCTGCTGCATCGACTTTCCTTGAAAAGGAACATATGATATCAAGGAAGAATAAACTATAATGTAAAGCAAATTGCAAATCTCATCAGTACCGCTAATTGGTATCGTGATGGCAATTGTAGTTAATATGCACGAGCTTCACCACAAGCAGTTCATTCGTAGCTTCGCAAGCTCTTTGGAATCCCCACTTGTCAAATGAAGACAGACATTGCCACCAGGTTGAAAAGAATGATTATGGAAAGCACGAAGAAAAGTTGAATGACAAGAGCGGAATGACAGGAGCAGGTTTGTTGTTAGTCAGCATTGGAACACAATTTATGTGAAGAACAATGAGAGTTCAATAGTCAGGTTCACTATGTTTTTTCGTTCAAGATTTTGGAGATTAGCAAAACTATACATTTTTGGAATATTCAGAGCATGAGGAATCCAAAAATTAATGTTTACATTTGCGTAGACACCTTTGCGAAAATGACACTCAGGACAGTGATGAAGATCTGTAAAAGCATATTCCTGAACGGTATAGACCTCGTAGATCCTGTGTATAGGACTTATAGTTCAATCTGATACTACCTATAACTTCCTATAACAACCTATAACTTCAAAGGACTTGCAATATCATGTATTATGTAATACAGTTATATCACAAATATAAAGACAATGGTTTTCAATTACCTTTGTTTGTTGCTTTTCTATAATCCTGAGCACTATTTTGAGGCCTTTATTGGATTCCTTGACCCAGAAAACATAGGATTAGCATATTTAATTAAGTCTCTAGGTTGACGAGAAGCCGAGATCGCGCAAAATATGTATTTAATGGCGGCCATTTTCAAAATCCAAAATGGCGGCCATGCAGGTGTCTGTGCAAATGCCAACATTGATTTTCAGATTCTCCATGCTCTGAAGATTCCAAAAATGTACAGGTTTGCTAATCCCAAAATTTGGAAAGAAATTATATTTGTTAACATAGTGAACCTGACTATCTTCATCACTGTCCTGAGTGTCATTTTCGCAAAGGTGTCTACGCAAATGTAAACATTAATTTTTGGATTCCTCATGCTCTGAATATTCCAAAAATGTATAGTTTTGCTAATCAACCAAAATTTAGAACGAAATTATATTTGTTAACATAGTGAACCTGACTACAAGGTGTGACGTGTTTTTATCAGAGAGTAAAGCAAAGGCTAATCCTAATACTGATCATCATACTAAACTAGGGCATGCCCGTACTATATATATATCTAAAATTATATCCCCCCCCTCTATTTACATGAAATGGTTTGGTCCAAAGCGAACGGCTTGCGAGTACGGTGACAATCCCCCCTTCTATTTACATGAAATGGTTTGGTCCAAAGCGAACGGCTTGCGAGTACGGTGACAATCCCCCCCCTCTATTTACATGAAATGGTTTGGTCCAAAGCGAACGGCTTGCGGAGTTTGGTAAAGAAATCGCCATAGCGTGCACAAACGCGCAGGAAAGCGAAAGAATCGCAAATTAGTTTTAATTAGTTTTAAAACATAGTTTAACGCCAACATAGTTTGCCAACGTGAAATAAATGAATACGCTCTCAAATGTGCCGTCCGAGGCAGAGTCTGTCCAGCACGTTCAGCACACGTGATAGCTCGCTGCTCTCTGATTGGTTGAATCGTTTTTTGGACATAGCTCGGTAACTACTTGTCCGATTAATATGAAACCTTGAAAAGGCACATCCTCGGGTCCCCAGCAATATACCTGGCAAGTTTAAAGTATATCGGACCCGTGGTTGTCGAGAAACAGCGGTCACAGACAAACAAACAAACACACACACAGACACACAGACACACACACACACACACACACACACACACACACACACACACACACACACACACACAGAGATTGCTGGAATTATAGATAGATACACAATTTGCTGTCTGTCTGTTGTACATTCAGCCATTACTTATCCAATCACAACCAAATTTGCAAGGGGGATTAAGGGTCACGCAATGGATGTTGTAACTACCTCAATTGCTCCCCTCCCAAAGTGAGTTTTCCACTTTGGACGATCTCCATCTTGAGGTGCATAAATAGGTTATTGTGGCGTTTCGTGGAACACACGTACAGGAAGTAAATGTTATGACAACCACAAAGTATTCAGGCAATTCTGTCCAACATATGATTACCATTTTAAAAAGTAACAACTTTTATTTAAAACTTAAATGAAAGAAATTGGGGGGAGGGGGGGGGGGGTGGAGAGGGATGGGGGGGAACCAGACATCTTCAAGGAATTCCATGCTTATGGCATCCTCCACAGACTAACGGACACGAGTCATTTCGACTTGCTTGGCCTCTATGTAGGCCACAATAGTCTTGAGCTAATAAAGATGCTTAAGTGAGTTTTTATGCCTGAATGACATACAGTGCATTCAGAAAGTATACAGACCCCTTCACTTGTTTCACATTTTGTTATGTTGCAGCCTTTTGCTGAAATCGTTGAAATTCATTTTTTCCCTCATCAATCTGCACTCAATACCCCACAATGACAAAGAGAAAACAGGATTTTAGAAAGTTTTGCAAATTTATTAAAAAGAAAAAACTGGTATATCACATTGACAAAAGTATTCATACCCTTTGCGATGACACTTGAAATTTAGCTCAAGTGCCTCCCATTTCTCTTGATCATCTTTGAGATGTTTTTACACCTTGATTGGAGTCCACCTGTGGTAAATTCAATTGATTGGACATGATTTGGAAAGGCACTCACCTGTCTATATAAGGTCTCACAGCTGACGATGCATATCAGAGCCCACAGAATCTTGTTTCTCACAGTCTGAGAGTCCTTTCGGTGCTTTTTTGCAAACTCTAAGCGGGCTTTCATGTGTCTTTCACTGAGGAGAGGCTTCCGTCTGGCCACTCTGCCATAAAGCCCAGATCGGTGGAGTGTTGCAGTGATGGTTGTCCTTCTGGAAGTTTCTCCCATCTCCACACAGGATCTCTGGAGCTCAGCCAGAGTGACCATCGGGTTCTTGGTCACCTCTTGCCAAGGTCCTTCTCCCCCGATTGCTCAGTTTAGCCGGGCAGCCAGCTCTAGGAAGAGTCCTGGTTGTTCCAAACTTCTTCCATTTAAGAATTATGGAGGCTACTCTGCTCTTGGGGACCTTCAATGCAGCAGAATTGTTTTTGTAGGCTTCCCCAGATCTGTGCCTCGACACAATCCTGTCTCTGAGCTCTGCAGGCAGTTCCTTCGCCCTCATGGCTTGGTTTTTGCTCTGATATGCATTGTCAGCTGTGAGACCTTATATAGACAGGTGTGTGCCTTTCCAAATCATGTCCAATCAATTGAATTTACCACAGGTGGACTCCAATCAAGGTGTAGAAACATCTCAAAGATGGTCAAGAGAAATGTGAGGCACCTGAGCTGAATTTCCAGTGTCATAACAAAGGGTATGAATACTTATGTCAATGTGATATTCCAGTTTTTTCTTTTTAAAAAATTGGCAAAACTTTCTAAAAGCCTGTTTTGTCTTTGTCATTATGGGGTATTGAGTGCAGATTGATGAGGGAAAAAATGAATTTAAACGATTTCAGCATAAGGCTGCAACATAACAAAATGTGAAAAAAGTGAAGGGGTCTGAATACTTTCTGAATGCACTGTATCCCATTGCCTCTCCAATTCTTCTAGCTATCAGATTATATGTGGACAGTATATGGATTGTTTATATATTGTATCTTGAGGCCTCATACGTGATTTCTCCCAGCCATGGCTTCAAGTGCGACGATCTTGCCCCAGACACCCTTGTGACCCAATGTAGCCATTATTTGATACATAACATGGGTAACCCCATTTCTAACAGTGACTATTATGAATATTTGCCTGAAGGAAATCGGGGAAAAATTGCACATATACATGTATATTTACATGTGTACCGTGTCAGAGTTGCTGGTCTGCATTCTGACATCGATCATGACATATTTCTTCATTACCTCATCAAAACAGCAGAATATTTAACTCTTTGCCCTCATGAATATCACTGACTTCACAGAAACCACAAATGAAACAGCAACAGCATGGCTCGTGCAGGTCATGGCCCATCATGGTTGCCTGTCCAACTCACAATCACGCGAGATTATGCGGAAACTCAATTCAGTGGCCCAATATGCAAACTCGTTAATTCAGGTCAGTTGGATGAAAAATGACGATTTCATGTGATGCTGACATTTGACCTTTTGACAAAATTATCAATTTGTCTTTTCAATATTCTCATTGTGAAGCCATGTTGAAAATTTGATGACAAAGCTCAAATGGTAAATTAAAATTTCAGGTCAATTGGATGTAAATTGATGATTTTAGGTGATGCACAATTACTACTGCGACTCTTTGACGAAATTATTAATAAGTCTTCTCCATATTCTCACAATAAAGCTTTGTTGAAAATTTGATGACAAAAGCTTAAATGAAAAAAAGTTACGGCTTGGACAGACACACAGGTGATTGCAAAACCGCGTCTCTCGCTGTGTGGGGGACGGGCTTTCAGGTTACAATTACAGGTGGAGTTAGGAGGCTGTCCAACCAATGGGTGGAAAAGAGTGCTACACGGCATCTGGGTGGAAAAGGGGTGGAAAAGACCCCATGCTGTCTTTCCGTCTGCATGTCAAGCTATCTCTTAAACAAATGGATAGAAATTCAAACTTGGTAATTATGATCAACACATTGCAAGAGGTGCAAGGATATGCCATTGTTGACCATGCCCTGTGGGACAGAGTCAAAAAGTTAAACACCAAAAAGTGCAATTAAGGGCACATTTAAAATGAAACTTTGTGTGTGCAGTCAACATTCGGAGACACATGAAATATGCAACAAAGTTTTGGATTTGACCCCCGGTTCATGCCCCAGGGGGTGGGAACTGAGGATCACAAGTGTGAAAATGGGAAAAATAAATTTAACTTAAATTTGATATTGGGTCATTCCTGGCAGAACGTTTTCCCATCTTTGAACTTTGTTTTAGGTGGGAAGCATGATGATTTGTGATGGCGAGCCAAAAATAAAATTATGGGGAGGTATTTAAAAAAAAAAAAAAACACCACAAGCCCACAAGGCTGTTAATACAACATTGGCTGCTCATATTAAAATTTATGTTAGATTGTTAGTGTATAAATGAATGTTTAGTGTTGGGGTTATAGATAGGGAAAGGCAAGGTGTATATAATTCCCTTTTCTGCAACTCCTTGTACGCTAGAGTGACAGGTAGATTTAGAAACTCACCTGCTTTTGTTGTTTTTTCTTTTCTTTACGGGTGAGCGAAGTAGATGTTTTATCCACCTGCAACCAATGAAAAATAAGTAATCATATATTGGGAAACACGACAATCTGCCAGAAATTTAAACACACACACACACACACGCACGCACGCACGCACACACACACACACACACACACACACACACACACACACACACACACACACACACACACACACACACACACCTTAATTTCTTGTGTAACTTGTTCACATTTTTCCCCTCTTCCCTTTCCTTCTTTTTCTTTTTCTTGTTTTGCCGCTTTCCTTTCTGAAGCAGGTGGCGATTTTAAAGGAATCTCTTCTTCAGAACTCATGTTTTCACTCCCACTGTCTTCATTGTTGAACTCCGAAATATCAAACCTGTTTGTATGCTGAGAAAAATATAACAAAGATTAAAATAAATTGCCCCTCCCCCCCAAGTGGGCTGACAGTGATCTCTTGAGGTTGCAGTTCAGGCCTCTATTAATTTGGGGGAAGCCCTTCCCTTCCAGCCTTCCGTTACTGCTGTGCATGTGCATTGTGTGTTTGACCGCTTGTTCCTATTTTTCGCTGTTCTCAACTCCATGAGCCTACACTTGTGCATGCAAAATGTATTATATGTTGAATCTATATATTAAACACTTCATAAAATTGTTCTGAAGCTTGATACTCAACAAATGGATAACATTCAATCAACAAAGACTGGATATCCTCCCCTTCCTCCCCCTTACCCCACCAATCAAAAATCGAAATAAGGTTACACTGGGGGTGGGGGGGGGGGGGGGGGGGCGGAAAGGGAGGGAGGTTTGGGAAAATAATAATAGAATACATAGACCACATACCTTTTTCTCAATCGTTTGTTTTTTGCTTTTGCTCTTCTCATAGTTTGCATTTTCTTCTGTGTATTGAGCATCAATCTCCTTCTGTTCATTCAGAAAATAAGGAAAAGCATCAAAAACAAGCCTCCAAAACAGGAGCAAAGAGTTCGCCCATTCGAACAAGTGAAATTATTCTTTATAGGAACTAGTCGTCAGGTTCACTATGTTAACAAATATAATTTCGTTCAAAATTTTTGTTGATTAGCAAAACTATACATTTTTGGAATATTCAGAGCATGAGGAATCCAAAAATTAATGTTTACATTTGCGTAGACACCTTTGCGAAAATGACACTCAGGACAGTGATGAAGATAGTCAGGTTCACTATGTTAACAAATATAATTTCTTTCAAAATTTTGGGATTAGCAAACCTGTACATTTTTGGAATCTTCAGAGCATGGAGAATCTGAAAATCAATGTTGGCATTTGCACAGACACCTGCATGGCCGCCATTTTGGATTTTGAAAATGGCCGCCATAAAATACATATTTTGCGTGATCTCGGCTTCTAGTCAACCTAGAGACTTAATTAAATATGCTAATCCTATGTTTTCTGGGTCAAGGAATCCAATAAAGGCCTCAAAATAGTGCTCAGGATTATAGAAAAGCAACAAACAAAGGCAATTGAAAACCATTGTTTTTATATTTGTGATATAACTTACATAATACATGATATTGCAAGTCCTTTGAAGTTATAGGTTGTTATAGGAAGTTATAGGTAGTATCAGATTGAACTATAAGTCCTATACACAGGATCTACGAGGTCTATACCGTTCAGGAATATGCTTTTACAGATCTTCATCACTGTCCTGAGTGTCATTTTCGCAAAGGTATCTACGCAAATGTAAACATTAATTTTTGGATTCCTCATGCTCTGAATATTCCAAAAATGAATAGTTTTGCTAATCTACCAAAATTTTGAACGAAAAAAACATAGTGAACCTGACTATAGGTAATTTTTGCCAGATTGACAGCTGCAGCAGTGCAAGGATTTGTCAAAAAGGATAACGAATCAAAGAGATCAAAACAATATTTCGCAAATTTAAAGGGTTCATCTCAAATGGAACGAATCATACAATTTATGCAAACTCAAACCGAGGAATTTCACTCTCTATCTGTAAAATCTATATGATACATAATTTACTGTATATTGGTCTTTTTCTCATCCTCCTCCTCCTACACCACCCTTTCTTTCTCTTTCTTTTCCCTTTTTGTACACCGCTCCTTTCCTATGCCATCTCCAGGCGCTGCATAACGTTATTGCCGGGCACCGAAGGGGGCTCGGCAATGACGCACGCTGAAAGCGAGTACTCAGTTTTCACTCTGGTTGTTTTCTTGCTTTCTTGTTTTCTTGGTTGTCCAGGCGATAATCTCAGCCATTCTTTGAGCTAAGAAGCTGAAATTTCGGCACAATCGTGAGCAAGTACTTTGTCAAAAACGGTATTTTTTGTTTTTTGATTAATCAATTAATTGATGAGTTATTTAATTATTAGCGATTAATTAAGTACTTATTTATTTCCTTTCTCTTCTGGCCATGATCTCAGGCACCTTTTGAGTTAGGAAGATGATATTTGGACATGCCAATGACAAAGTGATTTGGCTGTAAAAGATATTTTTGATTTAATGATGAATCAATTAATCAATTAATAGATAAATTATTTAATGATTCGATTAATGACTAAAATTTGTATTTTTTTTAAGTTACAGATTCTGATGAAATGGTGGTGGTTTATGTGTTCTATTAGCGAATTGATTAATTATTTCATTTTTTAATGATTATTATTTATTTATTTTCATTATTAATTATTTCTTTATTTTATTTCTCATCTGGGCAATATCTCAGGCACCTTTTGAGCTCGGGAGTTCATATATTTGGACATGACAATAACCAAGTGATTTGGCTGTAAAGGGTATTTTTGATTTATTGATTAATTAATTAATCGATTAATTATTTAATTATTCGATGAATGACTTAATTAATTTTTTTTTAAGTTACAGATTCGGATGAAATGGTGGTGGTTTATGTATTCTATTAGCCAATTGATTAACTATTTAATTTTTTATGATTATTATTTATTTATTTTCATTATTAATCATTTATTTATTTTCTTTCTCATCTGGGCAATATCTCAGGCACCTTTTGAGCAAGGAAGCTAATATTTGGACATGAGAGTGACCAAGTAATGTGACTATAAAGGATATTTTTGATTTATTGATTAATCATTTAATCGATTAATTATTTATTGATTAATCAATTCATTATTTTATTTTTTTATAAATTACTTATTTAATTAAATTTCTAAAAGATACATCTTCGGATGAAGCACTAGTGGTTTAGTTATGCTATTAGCCAATTGATTAAGAAAATATTTTTTGATAATCTTTTATTGATTTTAATTATGCAATTAATCAATCAATTATTGTACACTTCTCCCTCCCAATGCAATCTCTATCTCCCAATGCAATCTCTATGAGCTGCACTGCGGTATTGCCGGGCACCGGAGAAGCCCCGGCAATGCCGCGCTGTAGGATATTTAATTATTTGGCATGGGGGCGGTGTACTTTGAATGTATCTGTACTTGTCTATTCCATTTTCATGACATTATATTTCTGAGATAAAGATAATTTTATCACAATATCACTTTGTTGTTGATATCATTCAAGGCATGCTGTGATGAATATCTAATGGGTTGTTTTACATTCTACTCTGACAAAATAATTTCAGCTATCTACAATATTTCAGTTATCCCTATATCATCCATTTCCCATTTTCCAGTCTCTCTTTTGCTCCCATAATGGGTAAAGCTGAAACGCCAGCACCTTATAATCCATGTCGGATAAACTTAAACATTTTATTATCACGTATTTATTCTTGTGTCGCCAATGCGAATCGCTAGTTTTGTGCTGGAATTAAGAATGACCGTATTTTTCAGTGTAGAAGTCGATGTGAAGTGCAAGTCAAATTAGCTAATTACGCATTTTTCTTTCCTTCATTCATTCATAGATAAATTGATTTGGAGTTTTGTACTGTGCAAGTCGAAGCCAGAGCATCTACTATAGTACAGTATTTAGCAAAACTGTGTCAGTCAGACCAACAGAGGTGTTCATTCCTCTCTGACACTCAACGCACCGATGCTTGTGTTACTTACAAGGTCATGAATATTAATGAGTTGTTTTGTGAATATTATGTGAATTACTTTGTGGGACGACCTTTTGCAAAAATTTGGAATGCAAATAGATTTTCAACATATTTGTTATCATGTAGAGATACAGTATTTAAAACAAGATACAGTATTAAAACAAGCTACAGAATCATTATCAGCACTGGCTCATAACACATTACATATTGTCATACTTCACCATTGCTTAATAAACATGAACACCTGATACTTATTGTAATACACACACATTTTAATCCATGAAAGATCTTAATCACTGAAAAGTGTTTTAAATTAACAATTATACAATCGAGCTCAGAAAATATCACACTTTGCAAATTTTTATTCATTTATGCTATTCAATATTTTAACCATAGACAAGTCAATTCTAATTACGGTATAAGTTGAGGCCTGAACTTCCGGGGTATTTAAAAAAAACTAGAGCAATGCGACTGTCGCCAATATGCCTCCGCATGGTCCCACAACGAGTAGATGCCCTCGTTCACTGTCCTAAAAATAAACAAATTTGATTTGAATCCCTTCAGCTGTTTTCAAGTATCACATTTTCACCAGCCATTACAGGTTTCATCGATCGGTGAAGCGGTTTCAGAGAAGGGATTTTAAAAAATATCGGGTTTCAATCTAATATGGCTGCCATACCACATGACATATGACCTTTAAAAATGTACACTCTGCATATGTATGGGTCGGGATCACGTTTGTGAAGCTCAGTGTTGATCGGATAAGGTTCCTTTTTCTATCCAAGATAGTTGACAAACCACGTGACCTACGACATCAGCATTTTCAAACTATATGCAACAGTGGTGTTAGATTATATTTGTAAAATTTCGCATCGATAGGGTAAGCGGTTTCAGAGATATAATTATTTAATATTTCCTTTCAATCCAATATGGCTGCCACACCATGTGACCAATGATATTTTCATGATTATCTTTTAATCACCATGCTTTGTCAATGACACACAAAGTTTTGAGTCAATCAATTTGGTGGTTTGGGAGAAGATGTTGTTTTAAGGTTTTAGGTTGAATCCAGTATGGCTGCCAAACCATGTGACCTATGAAGTCACAAATTTAATATTTCAATACAAATCGGTCATAGATCACATGCTTGGAATTTCAGGTTTTTAGGATAAGGAATTACATTAAAACATTCTTGGCTGGTATACCACTTCAACATTATCATTTTCATGATGTCATCATTATCATACTTTTGTTACCCATTGGGAGTACTTGACAATGTGCCAAGTTTCAAATTTTTCCATTTAGCGGTTTCCGAGAATTTTTTTTAAAATTATTTGCGTTTAACCCAAGATAGCTGCCATACCACGTGAACTATGACATCATAATTATCATAAAAAACATTTTGCATGGGTGTCACTCCTACCCTGAAAGTTTAGTCTCAATTGGACATGTGGTTGCTGAGAAAAACAAGGTTTAGCCTGTACGGATAACCCAAAAACATAATGCCTCCGGCCACCTTCGGGAGCGGAGGCATTAAAAGAAGAACTTTCAATTTATACGCCAAAAAATATGGTACATAACTGGTGAAAAAATAAAAAATAAAAAGGAAAGAAAATAATACTTTGTGTACAAAACTGAAAGCCATAATAAAGCTCTTGCACAAGCATCGAATATGTACACAAAAACAAATAAATAAATGGAGGCAAAAAAGGACTTTTGCTTTTGTAAGAGGTGACAGGTATTTTTGTAATAGATGTTACTTTACCCATTGCTGTTTTCACTCTCACCTGGGGTTTCTCATTTTCATCTCTTGCTTCCTGAGGATGCAAAAGTAAGCATATATGCTGTAACTTTTCACAGGACATACGAAGTTTGCACAGCTGCTTCATTTAATTATTATATATGTGTGTGTATATATATATATATATATATATATATATATATATATATATATATATATATATATATATATATATATATACACATATATATATATATATATATATATACATATATATATATATATATATATATATATATATATATATATATATATATATATATATATATATATATATATATAATATATATATAATATATATATATATATATATATATATATATATATATATATATATATATATATATATATATATATATTACGGTGGAGCTTTAAAAAATTTTAAAAATTAAATTTTAATTTTGAAAGTCTTACCCCCTTAATCTGTTCCATATAATATAGACACACTGTATAAAATGTTTGAGCACTAAATTATTATGTTTAGGGGTAGCTCAAGGGCCGCAAAGATTATGAAAATTATAAAAATTCAACGAATTACGAGTATATCAGACTATATCTTAATTTATTTTAAACAACACACTTGAACACAGTATTTATTTTTGAACACGTTAATAGTGAATTCTTTGTTCAGTTTCTGACAGAGTTCATAGTATCAGTGACAATGTCCAGCAAACCCCAAATTTATTATTTTCATGGCATCCATGGCATATTATTTTCATGGCAGTGTATGTTTCTGCTATCAGGGTACATTCTGCGATGGTCCTCGACAACTTGCAGCAGGAATTGCAGCTGAGTTTCATCGCGGGTTATCAACCCACTGTACTCCTGAATGAGTGCCACTCCACGTTCAGCGTAGTCATTGACAACTTTTAGAGAGTTGACTGTTTCTGCAGCCTGCTTGTAGTTGTCTCTGTCATCCCACAAGTCCGGATCAACCGCGAGAAATCCATCTGGAAGTTCCATCATTCGCAGAAGTTTCATTGACCTTGCTGTGACGAAATCTTCCAAGTTCTTGTCCTTAAATGAATCAAGAGCAACAGTGATTCGCTTGGAATGATCCTGATGTTGGTCTTCTTCATTCTTCATGGCACTCACCATCAGTCTCTTGGTTGCCGAACTGACCCGACTGTCGAAGAAAGCCAAGCTAACAAGTTCCTGTGACAAGTACCACACGTGATTGGAAAACTTGCGTGATGTTGACTTTGAGATGGCTGGATGGATTGATGAGTATTCAAGCAGTGACTTCAGCAGCAGCAGGTCACTGTAAGGAGCACCTGATGCTTGAGGTGCAGAGATCCAGGCTGTCAGGTAGACACGTACTGTGAATACACACACATCACGTAATCCTCTCTTTTCTGCAGGAGTCAGTTTGAATTGAGCCTTGAACATCCAGATCTTGAGACAGTATATTACTTTGGACATCCAGCGGGCATGGTGCATTGCTCCGGGTGACATGAATCGCACTCCTCTGGCAGGAGCAGCACCGAGAAAGACAATCACAAGTTCCAAAAATTCTTTATAATCATCTCTCGGCTGACTCTGTTCAAGATGCTTGTTGGCATAATCGATAGTGCCTTGCTTTATGTCTTCCACTAGACTTGCCACATCATCATCTGCAATCCCTGGTTCATACTTGGCCGTGTCTATGAATCCCCAGTATTCCTGGAAGCGTTTGAAGAGTGGAACATCGGGAGAAGATTTGGCTCCCAATCCCAAATACACTTGGAACACTGCACCAATTATCAATTCCATAATGTGATGCCTGCAAGCTAGTGACAAGAGCTCCTTCTCAAGCTTCTGCTCTAGGACACAGGCACCAGCGATCCGACCAGTGTTTGAGCTGGTCGTGTCAAAACACATAGCTCGGATGCTGTCGGCTACGCCCCAGTCTTCAATGGCTCCAAAGACAGCAGCAGCCTGAGCCTCGCCTGTTCCAGATGGAAGCTTGGCAACTGTGAGTAGCTGAGAAACTCCTTTCCCTGAAACCAATACTGGCAGGCGATCAACCTTCTCTTTTCCAATTAGATCAAGGATCAGTTTGCCGTCCCAGTGAACAACAAGGGGAACGTTACCCTGAAACTCCGCCTTTATATTTGCAGATCTCTGGACTCGGTGTTGTACTCTTTGTCGGTGAATTGAGTCTCTGTTTAGAGCAAGTTCATCAATGTTCTGTCCCAAGCTTTTGGCAGTTTCTGCTATAACAAAAACGGCTTTGCGGTCTGACACTTTTGTGCGATCTAGAGCGGCTGTGAGTTCTTCAGTAACGACAGTTTTTCGCCCCCTCTTTCTTTTTCGTGTCTGAAATGTGATGCCTCCAGCAGCTCCCTCACTTGCATTGTCCCCAGTTTCCATCTTTTCACTATCTTCTGCTGAGCTGTTTTCAGATTCAGAACCAGATGAAATCAGTTCAGCTGTAGAAGCTGCTAACTGTTTCATTTGCTCCATTCGCTGTCGCCTGGCAAGCATTTCCTCCTCTCTTTTGGACGCCGTTTTCTCCTTCGCAGCAAGCTTTACATCTACTCCAGCCAGCGACCCCCTTCTTCCCTTTTCTCGCTGGGCTAACGAGAAATCCTTGTCTTCTTGTAATACTGACGTATTGGTCAGAGCATCAGCGTGAGCGACATCAAAAAGGTCTTCAAGCCTGGAAACAAAAGCCGACTCTCTCGCGAGTTGAGTTGGTGACGTTCGCGCTTTGTTCTTTATCAGAAGACGCCATTCTTCAAATGTCTGCTCAAGCTTGGTTTGGCAGTTTTGATGAGCTCTCATCGGGATTCTAGCTTTCTTCCAAAAGTTAGCTATTTCCGTGATGGTAACATCCGACGATTGTCTTATGGTCTCCTTCAGATCGAGATGGTGATGTAGGAAGAATCCAAGAGCCATGCGCAATGATGGCAACTTGCTGCCACTTAATTCAGTCACAGAGTCGCCAAGGAGATACAACTTGGTTTGAGATCTTGTTGCTTTTTTCCACAGATGACATTTTCAATCAGATATGAATCTGAAAGAAATAGAACATAGCATTAAGAAATTAAGAATCAAGAAAATTCAAACAGTTCTATTAATAACTGAGCAGTGAGCACAATGCCTCAAGGAATTACACAAACATACTGCTGCAACAGTGTTGCAGCTGTTGCTTAGTCAGCATCGTCAGTCCATTGAGTCCAAACAGTAAACAAGTCTGAACATGTCTGGAATATAAATTCATGGAAAATTTGCATTATCAATTTATCAGAAAAACAATGGGATTCGGATGATTGGTTGGATAATAGATATGAACCAGTTGAACCACAATGATTATGCTTCTATAATCTGTGATAATATTATACCATGTTTATACACCCATTGTGTCTGTGATTCTCTGCAAAGCCTGTGATAACTTTGTTTTTATTTTCAAATAGTGTTCTGTGATACACCTATGTACAGTGTTTACTTTTAAATACTATGGTGATAAGCGTTCCCAGGTCAGCGCTACATCTCATTTTAGCATTTATTGTCTAGCAGACTCTAGCTCAACGAACATTTTACTCTTTTATTATAACAGATATTGTGTATGTACAATGTACATATTACTACTGTAATTATTTATTCAATGGAGCACAGAGTTTTATACCTTAAAGGTTTTATCTGTGTTCCCAGTAATTAATTTTACCACAATGATTGCATGTTGTGTGTATGATGATAGGAGAGAGTGTCAATTTACTTAGTAGTTAAAATTGGGTTCTTAATTTATCAACAGAATTAATCTATTATCAGTAGTATGCGAAATAAAAGGGTGGCCGCAGCTTTGGGGTATCAGAAACTTTACCATCATTGAGCTACCCCTAAATATTGTTCAATTGTGCTCATATTTTGCCTGAATTTTTATTTCATATATAGGAACAAATTGAGAGGGTAAGAAGATCATATTTCAAAAGTTCAAAAATAAGCGCCAACCTGATATATATATATATATATATATATATATATATATATATATATATATATATATATATACTAGCTCGGCTCGGCTCGCTGCGCTCGCCTCACCACACATCGTTACTGAGGAACGGGCTTATTTTAGCTGAGGATAATGACTGTACCTGAGTTGCTGTGTTATCATGATTTACACCAATCATGATTCAAACAATTACTTTGCACAAATGTATTTGTTGTGTTTGTGATATTACATTTTTATAGGCAACTTAGGTTGAAGATTTAGGTTGAATGTTTTTTTTTCAAAGAAAGAACCCCTCAGCACATACATAGGGGAGGGGTAGGTGCAGACTGGAAATTTGGGACAATTACACCTCACCACACATAATTTAAAACACCTCACGCCAACCTAATTTAAAACACCTAAACCACCAAGTAATTTAAAACACCTCACCACCAAGTAATTTAAAACACCTCACTACAAAGCAATTTAAAACACCTCACCCCCACGTAATTTAAAACACCTCACCCCCACGTAATTTAAAACACCTCACCCCCACCAAATTCAAAACGCGTCACCACCACATAATTTAAAACACCTCACCACCACGTAATTTAAAACACCTCACCCCCACATAATTTAAAACACCTCACCCCCACGTCATTCAAAACACCTCACCACCAAGTAATTCAAAACACCTCATCACCACATAATCCAAAACACCTCAGCTCCACGTAATTCAAAACACCTCACCCACATGTAATTTAAAACACCTCACCCCCATGTAATTCAAAACATCTTACCATCATGTCATTCAAAACACCTCACCACCACATAATTTAAAACACCTCACCACCACGTAATTCAAAACACCTCACCACCAAGTAATTCAAAACACCTTATCACCAACTAATTCAAAACACCTCACCACCACATAATTAAAAACACCTCACCACCACGTAATTATAAATACCTCACCACCACGTGATTTAAAAACACCTCACCACCACGTCATTTAAAAACACCTCACCACCACATAATTCAAAATACCTCACCACCACGTGATTCAAAACCACCATCACGTCATTAAAAACACTTCACAACCATGGAAACAAAAGTTTCAGGGAGTAGTTCATCGACAACAGACACTGCCCAGATATGTAGATAATAGATATACTGTATATATAAATGACTGTACCTGAGTTGCTGTTTTGTCATGGTTTACACCAATCATAATTCAAACAATCATAATGCACAAATGTATTTGTAATATACGTGATGTTGCATTTTATAAACAATTGAAGTTTAAAACTTAAATTGAAAAAATATATATGTTCCCAAAAAAATTGCAAAAATAAAAAATAAAAAAATGGAAATTTTTTCAAAAAAAAACAAACCCTTAGGACATACCGACAGGAGAGATTGGTGCATACCAGAAGTTTCGTACGATTTCACAAAAGTTTGAGGGAGTAGTTCAGTGACAAGACAACACAACACAACACAACACAGATGCTGCACAGATATATTATATATTGTATACATTGTATACAAGTATATTGTATACAAGATCAAGGCTCATGTAAGAGCAAAAAATTAATCACAAAAAAAAAACGGACACATAAAACATACAATAAAGGGAGCGGGAGCGGGAGAGTAGATAGGGAGAGAGAGGGAAGCACAGAAGTACAACAGCAGAGAGCAGGGACATCGGGAGATCTGTGGGAGGGAGAGAGCTTGGGGGGAAGAGGCATGGGAAGGGGGGAGGGGGGGGGTTTGGAAGAGTTATAAAACACATGGACACTGCCAGGACTTCCAGGAAAGAAGTCGGTATTTTAAAAAAGTGGATCTGGGGTAAATTAACGGGGGTAGAAAAGATCAAGGTTTTGGATGGGGGAAGATAAGAGATGGTGGTGAACAGGTGTTTTGAAGACCTGGAGGGTGGAGTGGGATTGAAGAGAGTGAGGGAGTTTGTTCCAGAGGCGGGAGAAAAGAGGAATGAAAGAGTGAAGGTGAGCAGAGAGTTTTGATTTTGGCAATTTCACAAGAAGAGGGTTACTGGCAGATCTTGTGTGACCTGTAGGAATATTTGTGGGACAGAGCACAGATAGAGCTGGGGGAGCTAGGCTGGATAGGCATCGGTCTAAGACAGAAAGACCACCTACCTGCCTTTTGTCACGTATAAAAGATATATTGTGGCGGTTACCTTATTGGGACATAATCCACAGGCACGGGCCAGTGGGGCTTGGGATGGTGTGGGCGTGGCGTGCGCGCGGTTGTTGGAGCCACGCCCCCCGAAGAGGGATCTTGTGTTATAAAAGCTGTATGAGTTCCGGTCACGAGAGAGTTCTGTGGAAATAAAGGAGCTTTGAACAGCTAAGAAATGTCTCGTCCTCTCGTCATCCGCAACTCCTACATTGGTGACCCCGTCTTGCGCTCGGACGTTTTCGGAGCTTTAAACGAACATGGTGACATGCGCAGTTTCCATTAAACTGCCGGAGTTTTGGGAACGACAAGCGGCCGTCTGGTTGGCACAAGCTGAGGCTCAATTCGCCATGCGGAACATTTCTGCCGACGACACGAAGTATTACGATGTCGTGTCTGCGCTCAGCTGCTCCACTGCGACCAGAGTGGTGAGCCTTCTTCAGGATCCTCCGAAGGACCGCAAGTACGAGACGCTATAAGCGCTGCTGCTCGTAACCGTCGAGCGCACTGACGCCGAGCGCGCCCGCGAACTACTTTCTCTACCCGGGCTGGGCGATTCCAAGCCGTCGGAGCTTATGGACCACATGCGGTCAGCCCTGGCCAACTCGTCTGTGAAGGGTTTCCGCTCCCTGGCCAGGGAAGCAGACAAGTATTTCTCCGCCAAACAGCAATGTAGTGCGGTCGCATGGGACACCGGCCCCGTCGAGCCGCCGCCGCTGGCGGACACCATCGCGCTTTATTGAAGAGGGCCGTGAGGAACCTCAGCAGCCTCGGGAGGCCCGCGAGGAACCTCAGCAGCCTCGGGAGGCCCGCGAGGAACCTCAGCAGCCTCGGGAGGCCCGCGAGGAACCTCAGCAGCCTCGGGAGGCCCGCGAGGTACCTCAGCAGCCTCGGGAGGCCCGCGAGGAACCTCAGCAGCCTCGGGAGGCCCGCGAGGAACCTCAGCAGCCTCGGGAGGCCCGCGAGGAACCTCAGCAGCCTCGGGAGGCCCGCGAGGAACCTCAGCAGCCTCGGGAGGCCCGCGAGGAACCTCAGCAGCCTCGGGAGGCCCGCGAGGAACCTCAGCAGCCTCGGGAGGCCCGCGAGGAACCTCAGCAGCCTCGGGAGGCCCGCGAGGAACCTCAGCAGCCTCGGGAGGCCCGCGAGGAACCTCAGCAGCCTCGGGAGGCCCGCGAGGAACCTCAGCAGCCTCGGGAGGCCCGCGAGGAACCTCAGCAGCCTCGGGAGGCCCGCGAGGAACCTCAGCAGCCTCGGGAGGCCCGCGAGGAACCTCAGCAGCCTCGGGAGGCCCGCGAGGAACCTCAGCAGCCTCGGGAGGCCCGCGAGGAACCTCAGCAGCCTCGGGAGGCCCGCGAGGAACCTCAGCAGCCTCGGGAGGCCCGCGAGGAACCTCAGCAGCCTCGGGAGGCCCGCGAGGAACCTCAGCAGCCTCGGGAGGCCCGCGAGGAACCTCAGCAGCCTCGGGAGGCCCGCGAGGAACCTCAGCAGCCTCGGGAGGCCCGTGAGGAACCTCAGCAGCCTCGGGAGGCCCGTGAGGAAGCTCAGCAGCCTCGGGAGGCCCGTGAGGAACCTCAGCAGCCTCGGGAGGCCCGTGAGGAACCTCAGCAGCCTCGGGAGGCCCGTGAGGAACCTCAGCATCCTCGGGAGGCCCGTGAGTAACCTCAGCAGCCTCGGGAGGCCCGTGAGGAACCTCAGCAGCCTAGGGAGGCCCGTGAGGAACCTCAGCAGCCTCGGGAGGCCCGTGAGGAACCTCAGCAGCCTCGAGAGGCCCGTGAGGAACCTCAGCAGCCTCCCGAGGCCTTGACCAGCCCCCTCGGTTGGCTCAACCCCCACGGCAGGGCCTTCCCCCGTCGGCTAAGTCCCCGGTTGGCCCGCCCACCGCCAAGCCGCTAACAGTCCCTGCTCGGGTCATCAGTAGTTTCGGCCGGGTGGTTAAGGACCCCCCGAAAACTGACATTGCCCGTGCGAGTGCATTCTGGGGGGGGCATATGGCGGTTACCTTATTGGGACATAATCCACAGGCATGGGCCAGTGGGGCTTGGGATGGTGTGGGCGTGGCGTGTGCGCGCGGTTGTTGGAGCCACGCTCCCCGAAGAGGGATTTTGCGTTATAAAAGCTGTATGAGTTCCGGTCGCGAGAGAGTTCTGTGGAAATAAAGGAGCTTTGAACAGCTAAGAAATGTCTCGTCCTCTCGTCATCCGCAACTCCTACAATATGATATTTTATCATATATATATATAATATATTTTATCATATATTTATCTTATATTTTCGCTAATATCATACATAAAATCTCATTTTATAATCACTAGGCGGGCATACCCATTGCTTCACTTACGGATTTAATCAAAAGACAACATGTTGCACATCACAAACATATTGCATGTATATCTGTGTCTCAAAGAGGATGTAAAATGAAGTGAAACACATGAAAAAAAGGGATCTTTTATAACACATAGTTGTTGTCGATTATCCCAGACCACGCAGTCTTCCATAATGTGTTTTATTGTGTGTCAGGTAGTCTGGCAGAGGTTGCAGGTGTCATTAGTGGTGTCAAGTTTATCATTGTACTGCAAAGGCTGTGGGCGGTGTCCACAGCGGAGGTGTAAAAGGTGAACACGATCAGACCTGAGAAGTAATTTCTCTGCGTCGTTCATTGGTGGGTGTTTACCTTAATTCAGCTGCAAGAAATTTGATTTGAAACAAGAAGAAAAAGTCAAAAAAATGTCATAGCCCAGGTGGTTTTAGCAATTTTGCCGTACGGAGATAAAGGTCGGCAGTCGACCATCTTCGGTCGGATTACAAAACAAAATCTTCTGTGTATGTATACTCTCGTGTGTTGCCTTTGTGGCAAGTTTGAATAAAATCGGTAGTTATGATCACCACAATGCAAGAAGGTGCAAGAGCAGTGTCACTTTTGGCTATTCCCTGTGGGGCAGAGTCAAAAGTACAAATTCGAAAAATGCAATTACGGGCACATTTTAAAATTGAACTTTGTGTATGCAATCAACATTGGGAGACACAGGATATATGCAACAATGCTTTGGATTTAACCCCCAGTTCATGCCTCAGGTGGTGGGCACTTAGGGTTATGGGATGAAAACGGGAAAAAAAATTAACCCAAAATTTGATATTCAGTCATTCCTCGTGGAACTTTTCCCCATCTTTCAACTTTGCATTAGGTGGGAAGCATGAGGATCTGCAATGGCACGCCAAGAAAAAATTGTGGGAAGGGTAGGGGGGGGTGGGGGAGAGGGGAAACACGGCCATAATGCTAAGGCTATTATTGCAATATGGACTATTCATTTTAAATGTTGGTATAGAAATGAATGTTTAGTGTTGGGGATATAGATAGGGAAAAGGCAAGGTGGGTATAATTCCCTTTTCTGCAACTCCTTGTATGACTAGAGTGATAGATAAATTTAGAAACTCACCTGCTTTTGTTGTTTTTTCCTTTCTTTACGGGTGAGGGAAGTAGATGTTTTATCCACCTGCAACCAATGAAAAATAAGTAATCATATATTGGGAGACACGACAATCTGCCAGAAATTTAAACACGCACGCACGCACACACATACCTTCATTTCCTGTGTGACTTGTTCACATTTCTCCCCTCTTCCCTTTCCTTCTTTTTCCTGTTTTGCTGCTTTCCTTTCTGAAGCAGGTGGCAATTTTAGTGGAACTTCTTCTTCAGAACTTGTGTTTTCACTCCCACTCTCTTCGTTGTTGAATTCCAACATATCAAACCTGTTTGTATGCTGGGAAGAATATAACAAAGATCAAAACCAGATTAATTTGTGCAGTAAAAGTGTGGAAATTAAGGAAAATAGCAAGAAAAAAACAATAACGCAGAAAGTAGAAAGGAAGGAAGAACAACTTGCCCCGTTAAGGTACTCTTTTGTACAGATCTCCCATTAGAGTTCTCTTCCTCTGAGCCATTAGCTCATAGTGTAGGGAATGCTCCTTCAAATCCCATAAAACCACCTTTAGAGGCCATTTTTCCCCGCAAAGCGGGGGTTGGCCTTTTTCGGGGACCGTGGTAGTTGTTGTTTTTCGGTCCCCTTTTTGAAGCAATGTTTTACGGCCGGATGCCCTTCCTGCCGCCAACCCTTTTTGTCGCCTTTTATGACAAGCAGGGAATTACCAGTGAACTGGTACCCAATTAGCCGACCTCGGAAGGATGACAGGCTGAGTCAACCCCCCTGGCGTTAATTCAGCGATCGACCGGGATTCAAACCCAGGATCCTAGGATCCTGAGCCGGCACCCTAGCCGCTAGCCCAACACCAGGGTTCTCCTTCAAATCCCATATACCATGTAATTTATACCAAAGTACACAGGTGTATATTAAAGCTTGTCCTGATTGTGATATGTGCAAGCTCCCCCATGAGCCTCTTTTCCAGCATTTTTTCAGATTCTCCTCCTCTGACATACACCACTGCCTGGATGTTGGTTGCCTGATAAATATCCTGCTGAAGGGATACACAAATAATATAATGTAGAAAGAAGAACTCGTCGAACTGGTGAAGATGAGTGTTGATCTGCAGAAGGGAACAGGTAGAACAATGGATGAAATCAACAGGATGTTCCAACAAAAGGGTTGACACAAGTTCGTCGTTTTTTGTTCGCACCTCTTGCGTGGCCTGGTCTCTCTAGGCTCCCTAGCCCCGTCGGTATTTTGTGAATACAAGTTCTTTCCTTCGCTGTATTTGCTTGTTTCTTTGACCTTTTGTCTAACCTCCAACGTTTTAAATACAAAAAAAATAATAATAATAATAAATAATCCTTTTTTCAATCTTTCTCTCCTCACAGACACGTGCTTGTTCTCTCACATGCTTGTTCTCTCACCCCCTTGTCTCGCCTTGTGTCCCACCCTCTTTATCTCCATTTATTCCACCTCTCCATCCTTTCCAAATCTAGTTTCCTCCAGACTCATTCAACCCTTTCTCCTTCTTTCTCAAATCCACATCCTCACTTAGGGAATTTTCCCAGATTGTTTTTCACAGTTTTGTTTAGATATTATTTAAATATGTTTAAACTTTCCCCTGCAGTGTTTTATTCAGTGGTTTATGACAACACGCTGTTTTTCTTCCTATTTAAAAGACTTTTCTCAATTTCCTCTTCAAAATTTTTTCAATCTCTTCAGTTCTTCCTCCCAACATTCTCTAAAATCACCTTCATTCCACCCCTCCTCTATCGTTTTGAAACGGATCTCTGACTTGAAAATCACAATAAACCCAGTTTGTATTAAATGTTCGTTTTTCATAATTCATCCACTTTCTAAACTCCCCCCCTCACCCCTCCCTTTCAATTCTCCCCCCTCACCCCTCCCCTTCAAAACTCCCCCCTCCCCTTCAAAACTCCCCCCTCACCCCTCCCCCTCACCTCCAAACCCCCCCTCACCCCTCCCTTTCAATTCTCCCCACTCACCCCTCCCTTCCTAAACTCCCTCCTCACCCCTCCCCTCCTAAACTCCCCCTCACCCCCTCCAAATCTCCCCCCTTTCCCCTCCCCTTCAAATCTCCCCACTTCCCCCTCCCTTTCTAAACTCCCCCCTTGCAACCTCCCCTTCAAAACTCCACCCCAACCCCTTCTTCAAATTTCACTCCCAACGCCTTCCCTTCAAATATCACCCCCAGCCCCTTCCTTTCAAATCTCCCCCCCCCCCCCCTACCATCTTTCTCCAATTCTCCCCCCTCCCACCTCCTCCTCCTCAAAGCTGCCTCCTCCCCACTTCGTCTCCCTTCTACCTTCTATCTCAAACCTCCACCTCCTCCAACCTTCTAGTTTGCTCTGCCCCCCCGCCCACTCAAAAAACTCCTCACTGTGCCTCATCCCATCACCATCAAACCTTTTGTCCTCCTCATCCTTCCTTTTCTCCAAACTCTTCTGTCATCTCTGACAAACTATCGACAGCTCTCCCTACCTCCCCCTCTCACCCTTCATCTTACCCTATCCCTCCCCTCCCCTGTCCTGCACCCGATGCCCCCCCCCCTCCCTCTTCCTTAACAGTATGGACCTCAAACATCCGGGGCCTTCGCTCAAACCTGACTGATCTCTCCATACAGGTTGCTTCTGACAAACCAGATGTAATCTGTTTAACAGAAACTTTCCTCCTTCAAGATGTCTCTGATGCCTTAATATCTCTTCCTGGTTACTCCCTCCTCTGGTATATCAGACCTGAGCCTCGTCCTGGTGGTGGGGTGGCTATCTTTATCAAAAACTCTCTTCCTCACTTTCCCTGCAATTCCCTCTCTCCACCTCACCCCCAGGAGTACCTCTGGCTACGGCTTCCTCTCCACTCCCACCTTTTGTTCAAATGTGTTTTGTACCATCCTCCAAACAGTGATGACTTCATTTACATTTCGCTGTCTGACAACATGGACCAACTTCTATCCACTCATCCCAACTCTCTCTTCCTCATATGTGGCGACTTCAACTGTCATCATGCCAGTTGGCTGGGTGTGGGCACCTCTCTCACCAGCCATGGCATCTCAGCAAAGGACATGTGCGACTCAATGGGACTGACACAATCTGTCAATTTCACGACCCGAATCTCTGTCAACGGAGCATCTTCTCTTCTAGACTTGGTTTTGACAAACCTCCCTGCAAATGTCTGCTGCTCTTCTTCTGCTCCAATCGGTTCTTCTGATCATGTGCTTGCTAAAGAGGATATCTCTCTGGCCATTCTCAGAGAGCCTCCTCAGCGTCTACAAGTGTGTGTGTCTACCCTCAGGAGAACCAGGAAGCACTATCTCTCTACTCTCAACACTGAATTCTCAAACCTGCCTCCTTCCTCCAAATCCAGGTGGTTTCTGGTCAAATCTGTTTCTGGTGTTTGTTCCCCTTCCATCCCCTCCCTTACCTCAAATGGCTACACAGTTGACAACGCACGTGACAAAGTTGAATGCATCAACTCTGTGTTTGCCTCAAAATCGTGTGTCCCAAATACATCTCTCTCTGTACCCACCTTAGCCAGTCGAACCCAGCTGCTCCTGGATTCTGTGTCCTTCTCTCGTGACAAGGTGGACAAGTTTCTGGTAAACCTCGACTCTGATTCTGCAACTGGACCAGACGGCATCAGTTCACGGGTCCTAAAATCCTGCTCTGCCACTCTTTCACACCCTCTCTCTCTCTGTTCTTTTCACCCTCTCTTTTGCTCAAGGTCATCTGCCATCAGTTTGGAATTCAGCCAACATTACTGCTTTACACAAAAAAGGTGCAAAAACAGATCCTTGCAACTTCAGACCAATCAACCTGCTCCCAATTATCAGCAAAGTCATGGAACCATCATTGCTTTGGATATCAAATCCTTCCTCTTCTCCAATGGCTTGATCTCTGCTCATCAATTGGTTTCAGACAAGGTCACTCTACTGTGGACATGCTGCTTCTGCTGTCTCAATAATGGATGGAGGTCCTCAATGCCAAACAGGAAATCGGAGCTGTCTCCCTTGACATATTACGTGCCTTCGATACGGTCTGGCAACCCGCTCTGCTCACCAAACTCTCCTCCTATGGTATCCATGGAAATCTCCACGCATGCCTTGCAGACTTCCTCTCTGGTCATAGTCAACGTGTGGCCCTGAATGGATTTCTCTCATCTCCCCCTTCCTGTTCAGGCTGGAGTTCCCCAAGGCAGTGGTCTGGGCGCTGTGCTTTTTCTGGTCTTCATCAATGATCGCTCCGACTCTCTGGAAAATTCTCTCTATCTCTTTGCTGCTCCATTCCTCATCCCTCAGATTGGCAGTCTGCAGCCTCCTCACTCTCTGCAGACCTGGACAAAATCACAGATTGGTCAAACAAATCTCACTCTTACTATGTCTCTCCGAAAAGACCGACTGGACAACCCTCCCATCTACTTTCTCAACAATCCTCTCCAAGAAGTTCTGTCACTCAAGCTTTTGGGTCTCACTACATGCCATGATCTTTCCTGGGAAAACCACATTTCCAATCTGGCCTCCAAAGACCAATCAAAGCCAGTCGCCGACTGGGCATCCTCCGTCGTGTGAAGTCCTTTCTTGGCACACCTGAGCTCCTCACCACATAGAAGTCTTTCTTCTGCAGCTCAATGGAATACTGCTCTCCCCTCTGGGCTGGTGCTCCTGCCTCACACCTAGCTCGGCTTCACGCTGTTGAAACCAAAGCTTTCAGAATCATTGGCATTTCCCGCGATGAAGCTGATTGTGAGGGCCTTTCACTCACTCACTGTAGGCAGGTCGGTGGTCTTTCTGTGTTCTACCAACTCCTATCCGGCCCAGCTCCCCCAGCTCTATCTGTGCTCTGTCCCCCAAATATTCCTACAGGTTGCACAAGATCTGCCAGCAACCCTCTTCTGGTGAAATTGCCAAAATCAAGACTCTCTGCTCACCTTCACTCTTTCATTCTTCTTTTCTCCCGCCTCTGGAACAAACTCCCTCACTCTCTTTTCAATCCCACTCCTCCCTCCAGGTCTTTAAAACAGCTGTTCACCACCATCTCTTGTCTTCCCCCATCCAAAACCTTGATCTTTTCTACCCCCGTTAATTCACCCCAGATCCACTTTTTTGAAATACCAACTTTTTTCCGGGAAGTCCGAGCAGTGTCCTTGTGTTTTATACCTCACCCACCCCACCCACCCCACCCCCCTTACCATGCCCCCAAGCCCTCTCCCTCCCACAGATCTCCCGATGTCCCTGTTCTCTACTGTTGTACGTGTGTTTCCCACTCTCTCTCCCCATCTTGTCTCCCGCTCCCTTTATTGTATGTTTTGTGTCCTTTTTTATTTTTATTTTTTGGTTGTGTGTGATTAATGTTAGCTCTTACATGAGCCTCGATCTTGTATTATTTATAATTTAACAAAAAAAAAAAAAACACCTTTAGAGGCCATTTTTCCCCGCAAAGCGGGGGTTGGCCTTTTTCGGGGACCGTGGTTGTTGTTGTTTTTTGGTCCCCTTTTTGAAGCAATGTTTTACGGCCGGATGCCCTTCCATCCAAAATAAAATAAAATAAAAAAACCCAAAATGTCAGCTTCTCCTTGCTTTGCATGGCAGTGGTAGAGCAGCTCACTGTACCATCACGAGACAACCATCCTCAAGTCTCAGGCTTTTCATATCGTTGGATTGCAGGAGAAAGAGTCAGTCTGCTTCACATCCACCACAGGCAAATTGGTGGACCTCATTTTCGCATCACCTCACTCCACCTGCTCTATTTCCTCCGTCCACTCACAATTCCATTCTCATCAGCCTCATGCATTTCTCCAAGTCTGGTTTCCCTTTCCAAGTCTAAACTGTTGGGCTCACCTCCATTAGTTCATCCACAGAATTTTCTAACTGCATCTGTTTGCCTCGTGGTTTTCACTTTAGTCTTTCAAGCATGCCGTCCATCATCACATTATGCTATCTCCCATAGAGACTAAGCCTCCGATCTCCCCTATCCCCAACTCCAATTCCAATTCATTTGTTTGGGCTCGGCCTTCCATTCCTGCGACCATCTGCGTTGGGTGTTTAACTGCTTGTTCTTTTCTTTTTTTTCCCGCTGTTCTCAACTCCATGAGCCTACACTTGTGTATGAAAATCTATTATATGTTGAATCTATATATTAAACACTTCATAAAATTGTTCGGAAATTTCATATTCAACATATATGGATAAGGAAGGTAACGATTATTCAATTTCAATCAACAAAGACTGGAAATCCCCCTCCACCACCCCACCGATCAAAAATCTAAATAAATGTTCACGATAATTATGACTGAAATTACAAGACAAGTGTGCATCAGACAGACAGTTAAACTACTAGCCAAGCATGAGAGAACAATATATAACGGGAAATGGGGGAGAGGAGAGGGGGCATATAGGGTTAGATGGAGGTGTAATACTGGGGGTGGGGGTAAGTTTAGGAAAATAATAATAGAATACATAGACCACATACCTTTTTCTCATTCGTTTGTTTTCTGCTTTTGTTCTTCTCATAATTTGCATTTTCTTCTATGTATTGAGCATCACTCTCCTTCTGTGTATTCAGGATAAAGGAAAAGCATCAAAATCAAGCCTCCAAAACAGGAGCAAAGAGTTCTCCCATTCCAACAAATGATATTATTTACAGGAACAAGGTAACTTCTGCCATATTGACAGATGTAGCAGTGCAAGGCTTGTCAAAAGGATAATGAATAAAATAAATCAAAACAATATTTAGCAAACTTAAATGGTTCATCTCAAACGGAATGAATCATACAATTTCTGTATACTTAAACAGAGGAATTTCCCTCTCCATCTGTAAAATCTCAACTGTAGATAATTTACTGTATATTGACCTTTCTTCTTCGTCTTCTTCTTCTTCTCCTCCCTTTGCTTTTCCATTTTCATTTTTGTATGACATTGTATTTGAAGAGCATTTTCTAACTATCACTTTGCCTTTGATGTCATTCAAAGCATGCTGTGATGAATATCTCATCTAATGTGTTGTTTTGCATTCTACTCTGACACAAAATAATTTCAGCTATCGACAGAATAGGGTATATGTTATAAACTACATCATCCACTTACCGCTTTGCCGTTTCTCTTTTGCTCCCATAAAGGGTAAAGTCCGAAACGCCAACACCTTAGAATCCATGGCAGATAAATCTAACCCTTTTATTCTTATGTATTTGTTCTTGTAGTGGCAATGCATCGTAGAAAGTGGACCAAACAGCAAAAAGTGCCCTAGTTAAGGAGTTATCCTACTTGGTCGGCTGGAGCACTTTCATTGCTACTACATGTTAAGGTACATATGTGGGGACTTCAGCAGGGTGGATGTAAATTCTAGAAGTGGTGCAATTTTCTTTTATTCTCCTGAACAAACTTGACATTTGCACTTCTTCAAACAGAGATGTCATGTGCTATTGAATACATGCTGATTTCTGTTCATTTTGTTCACTTTAACATTCTAACTTGAAGGGTTTCAAGGTAATGTGTCATTTACTGAAGCTTAATTTATCAAGCAAACTCAGAATTTATGGATATCAAGAACATTTTTGTTTGTTATTGAATGTGAAATAAACGTTGTTTATGTAACCACATTGAAAGCAAACTGTCATTACCTCCGCCATCAAAGGTAGATTGAGGTTATGTTTTCACCCCTGTCTGTCTGTTTGTGAACAAGATATCTCAAAAAGTTGTGGATGGATTCGGACAAAATTTGGCAGAGAGGTAGTGTATGTGACAAGGACAAAATGATTAGATTTTGGTGAAGATCCAGATCCGGCTGGTAGAATTTATTAAGTGATTCTTCACCATTGGGAGATGGGGCCAAAAACGATACACAGAAGGATATCTCAAACAGTTGTGGACGGCTTTGGACGAAACCTGGTGGACAGGTTGGGTGCTTGCCAAGGACTAAGCGATTCGATTTTGGTGAAGATCTGAATATGGATTCGGATATGTGAATTATTTAATTTTCAAGTGATTTTTCACCATTGAGAGATAGGGCCAAAAGTGATATAAAACATTGTATTTTAAAAAGTTATGAATGCGCTATGACTAAACTTGGGGGACAAGTTGGTTAGGTGAGAAGAACAAGCCGATTAGATTTTGGTTCAGGTCCGAATCCAGATCCGCCTATCAGTAAAATATGAATATGAGTGTCGGCAGATAACATCATTTTATGTTTAAATTGTATTCCTGTACATTAGCACTATGGACTTATACAGGATGCAAAGTAGTGTTAAAATCGTCATACAACTATGATTACATCATACAACTACGTCATTCAAACAACTATGATGCAAATGACAATGAATACAGCATGAACTAGAACGGCACTCAGTAGAGAGCATACCTCTGCCTAGTTGCTGCACATGAACAAATAATCATGGTACTATTTCCACTCACCTCAATACATCTACTGTATCTTGCTAAGACTTTGCAGACTTATGAAAGTTCATGCTATGAGTAACTGTTCTGCAAATTAGGTGAGCAGCATTCCTGCGATAATATATATGTGTGATCTTTTTCTTATTTTTTTTGTGAGAACTGGTCTCTTTCTAGTTTTTTAATATTCCACACTTTGCCTCTTAATCACGGTCACAAAGGCTTTCATGTACAATCGAAATAATCACAAGTGTCATAACTATTCATCTGAATGTATAGCACTGTTGCTGCACGCTTCACTGTCACAAAGACATGCATCAGTGCAGATATTATCATCTTTCCAGCATTTGCACCTACTGCTACTGCAGTTGTTCTTGCATCCCACTTCGAAAATTTCAGAAGAGCTTCAGGAGCTGGTGGAAAGGTCATCAGCTTTGGAACAAAGTGACCATTCTCATCCAATACCCATCCATTGTTGACAGGGGATGCTGATAGATACTGAACAGATACAAGCCTGGTAGTTGGCATGCTATATATGTTGCTTGAAAGCATCCATTGTGGGAGGTAGTTTTTCACTTGTGTTGTTTTTCTTTGCGAACAGGCAAAGCGAACTGCATCCAGAGATACTTCATCTCGTCCAGTGTACATCATGGACACCAAAGAAACATATGCCGCTTCAGTCGCAGTGACAATTTTTGTTACATATTTTCCAATACCTTTTCGTACATCCATCAATTTTGGATGTTCTGTGACAGCCTCCGTCCACTTTTCTTTTCTCATTCCACTAAATGCAGATGTCAAGTCACAGCTGCTGAATGGGTGAATGGATAGCAATACATGTGCCATATCTTCCCCCAGTTCTGCTGTGATGGAGTGCATGGGCACACAGCTCATCTTGTGACCAGTGACAGTTTTGAAGTACAGTTCCTTGATACCAGTCATTGAGCAGCATCTTGGGCACATGCAAGCTACATCTGAATCCAAGCTCCATAAACAACTCTGTCAATGCCCAAGGTTTTCTTTGCAAGTGCAATATGCAGGAACAAGGGAGAATCGGCTTCTTTGTGGTTACCTGACAGCTTGGGGACATCACGATGGTATCCCCTAACTACTCTGACTGCATTCTGTATGTAATGGAATCCACCTGACAGGTACATTTCACAACCTGGCAAAAGAGTGTCTTCACAATATGCACTCCAGTCTTCCATGAGAAAGTTTGCTGCAATTGCCTTGTTGTTTGGATTTGACATAATCTTCAGCCTTTGGTTTGGAAGAAGTGTCAAGCGTGACGGATGTCGGATTTCTTGCATTTGTACACTGCCTCTGTGAGCTCTTTCACCTGACTGCTTGATTGATTCTTCATTAGAATAGTTATTATCAACTACAGCAATGGATTTGCTGACCTAACCTAACTCAAACCCTAACTTGTGTGTGTATTGATGTTCTTGTATTTGAAAAAACAAAATCAGAATTCAGTTCATTTGTGTCTTCATACTTTGTTTGCACATACTGAAAGTCAAATTTGTGAAGTAGAGCCTATATTGGGGTCGTCAAACATTCCAGTTTCAACATTACAAATTAATTTTAACAGCATTAATTCCATGCCACAAAAGAAGAGTGAAATATTATTTATGCCAACCTTTTTTGTAAAATGAGATATTATCCAAGTCCAGATTTTAATAACAAAAAAAAAAATCTGTGTTTCTATGCACACATGGATTTATTTTTTATTTTGAACATTTTTTTTTACTACTTTAAGGTACATTTCTTGTGATTGCTCTTTAAGTAAGCACACTTTTATCACTCTGTTGCATATCCTGAATAAATTTGATGTTAAATTGATATGCGAGTATAAATTCATGAAGAAACTAAAACGGCACTCAGTCAAGCGCATACCTCTGCCAGGCTCAACAGTTTACGCTTTGCATCCCACTGATAGGCTAGATCTGGATTCGGACCTGAACCAAAATCGAATCACTTGATCTTGTTGCCTAACCAATTCGTTCACCAAGTTTGGTTCAAATCTGTCAATAACTTTGAGATATTGTGCTATATATCGATTTTATCCCGATCACTTAATGGTGAAGAATCACTTAAATAATTCTCCAATCCGGATCCGGATTCAAATCTTCACCAAAATCGAATCAATCCTTTCTTGGCACGCAGCCGACCTATCCACCAAGTTTCGTCCGAATCCGTCCACAGCTTTTTGAGATATCATGATATACAGTGGAACCTTGACTTACGAGTTTAATTCGTTCTGTGACCGAGCTCGTAACTCAATTTGCTCGTTTCTCAAATTAAATTTCCCCATTAAAATGCATTGAAATGCTATTAATCCGTTCCAGCCCCCCAAAAACCACACCAATTTTTTTTTAAATATACAGTATATATAAAAATATCTCGCGCTTTATATTTCACCTGTATGCAGCATACAAGTTGGCAGGATGGCCTGGACTGGAGGTACGCACACTTGACTCTAAACTGTCCAGCCTGGGTTTGAATCCCGACCCAGCTATAACCTGTCATGGGTGAATCACAGGCAGGGTGATTCATCAATGTGTGTACCGCTAAACTGGGCGCCCCGTTTGCGTCCCATTAGTTGTTGGATGTTAAGGATCTCACCGTGTTTTCCACAAAGAGAAGGCGAGCTATCGCCGGCACTCTGAACAAGTTGTGGCCTGGCATGCTCTTCTCCTCTGCCGTTATATACGTCCTCCTCGGCATCTTTTTCCAGAAGAGCCCTGTCTCGTCACAGTTGAAGATTTGCTGGGGGATGTATCGTTCGGCTTCTATCAGTTCGGCAAAAGTTATAATAAAATCTTCAGCTGCCTTCACATCCGCCTCACCAAGTCGACAACACGCACACCTCGCTCATGTTTTTCGACGATTGCGTGTTTTATATCCAAGCACATCATCCTCTTCTTCTTCTCAGTACTGCCCTTGGCACTCAATTTCTTAGAACCCATGGTTAAAACTAAGAAATTTTCCAAAATAACCAAAATGCGAAAACAAAGCAGCAGCTATATACGGCAGAGCTGCTTGCACGGCAAGATAACCACGTGACCGGAACCCACCTGGTGGCGGGTGACGTAAGCTCCAAAATAACCAAAATGCGAAAACAAAGCAGCAGCTATATACGGCAGAGCTGCTTGCACGGCAAGATAACCACGTGACCGGAACCCACCTGGTGGCGGGTGACGTAAGCTCGTAACTCAGATCTCGGCTCGCATCTCAAAGCAATAAACCGCCGAGCGACGGCTCGTATCTCGGAAAACTCGTAAGTTGGTGCACTCGTAAGTCAAGGTTCCACTGTATATAGTTTTTGGTCCTATCTCTCAATGGTGAAGACTCTCAAAAAAAAATTCGGATTCAGATTCGGATCCAGATCGACACCAAAATCTAATCTTTTCGTCCGTTACACATACCCAACCTCGCCACCAAATTTCGAACAAATCTGGCCACAACTTTTTAAGATATACTCTTCACAAACAGGCAGACAAACAGACAAACAGACAAACAAACAAACAGATAGACAGGGGTGAAAACATAACCTCCATCCACCTTCTGTGGCGGAGGTAAATATGCATATCATCTTCATCTCGCTGAATTAACGCCAGGGGGGTTGACTCAGCCTGTCATCCTTCCGAGGTTGGCAAATTGAGTACCAGTTCACTGGTACTTCCCTGTGTGTCGCAAGAGTCGACTAACAGGGTTGGTGGCAGGAAGGGCATCCGGCCGTAACGCATTGCTTCAAAAAGGGGACCACGGTGCCCGGAAAAGGCCAACCCCTGCTCTGCAGGGAAAAATGGCCTCTAAAGGTGGTTCTTCTTCTTCTTCTTCATCCTACCTTTGCTTGGAAAAAATATTTATGCATATTCGACATGAATGTTTATGTGTGGGACTGCATGTATGAAGAGACTTTGTCAATAAAATAGAATTCCACCATTTTCAGAATCTACATCCACCCTAGCATGTCCATCCCTATTGGCCTAACACCTGACAACAATGAACATTTGCTAGCTAATGAAGTGCCTTCGACCACCAGAAATCAGGTCAGGCCCCTGGAATATAGTGCTAGTTTTGTACTGGAATTAGCAAATATGTACTAATGTTTTAAAAAAAACAAAGGAAAGAAAATAATACTTTGTTTACAAAATTGTGAAGACCAAAATGCAAGGTCAAACTAGAACGGGCACTCGGTAGAGCGCATACCTTCGCCGCAGCTACTGTTCTGTACTTGGCATGGGAGTGTAGGGAACAGAACAGTGAACAGTTTGGTGCTGATTTCATGCAAATCGGATAAGAATTGACCGAGTTATGACAAAAAACGCACATTTTGCAAGGTCGTGACCCCCCTGACCTTTGACCCCCAACCGCTAACAAGGGTAATGTCTTCACTGGGTCATGTCGTATATCACAAGATCGGGCATTGAATTCTGAACATTTTGGCATTAGTTGCATGCCAATTGGATAAAAATTGACCGCGCTATGGTAAAAATACGATTTTGACCTTTTCGTGACCTTGACCTTGACCTTTGACCCGATTGCTCCCAAAATCTAATCAAATGTGTCCCGTATAATAACCAATCATCCCACCAAATTTCATGCAATTCGGTTGAATACTTTTTGAGTTATGCGAATAACATACACACACACACACACACAGACATACAAACAAGGGTTATGACGTCAGAGTGTCATGTCGCATATCACAAGATTGGGCATTGAATTCTGAACATTTTGGCATTAGTTTCATACAAATTGGACACAAATTGACCGCGCTATGGTAAAAAGACGATTTTGACCTTTTCATGACCTTGACCTTGACCTTTGACCCGATCGATTCCAAAATCTAATCAAATGGTTCCCGGATAATAACCTATCATCCCACCAAATTTCATGCGAATCGGTTGAATACTTTTTGAGTTATGCGAATAACATACACACACACACACACAGACATACAAATAAATACACAGCGATCAAAACATAACCTTCCGCTTTTGCGAAGGTAAAAAACGACCCTTGTTTTTGGGTTTGTAAGAGGGTGACAGGTATTTTTGTAATAAATGTTACTTTACCCATTGCTGTTTTCACTCACCTGGGATTTCTCTTTTTCATCTCTTGTTTCCTGAGGATGCAAAATAAACCATGGGTGCTACACAATATATCCTATAAGCTGTCACATGACATATTCAGTTTGCACATCTGCTTCATTTATGCTCACCAATAGCATCTATAATCTCTCATTTTATAATCACTAGGCATGCATACCCATCGCTGCGCTGACAGGTTTAATCAAAAGACAGCATGTTGCACTTCACAAACATATTGCATGTCTATCTGTGAGTCTCAATGAGGATGTAAAATTAAGTGAAACACTCGAAAAAAGGGTCTTCCTATAGAATGTTGTTGTCGTCGTCGTCGTCTCATGCTCAAACAGACCCCCAGCAGAGATTGCTCATCTCTAAAATGTTGTGCTCTTCCCTTTGTGGAGCTCGGACCACGCAGTCTTCCATAATGTGTTTATTGTGGTGGGGTAGGTTGTCAGAGGTTGCAGGTGTCATCGAGTCTACGATTGTACTGTAATAGCTATGGGTGGTGTCTACAGTTGAGGCATGAAAGGTTAATACGATCAGACATAGGAAGCAATTTCTCTGCGTTGTTGATGGGTGGTGGTTTATTTAGTGCCCAGGAAAGTATTGCTATACTGTATCCAATTTTGTAACTCTTTCCATGTCCTTCTAAAGGGTTCCTCCTGTCATATAACAAGTAATAGACATCCACAACATCCTTGACCATGTTGTGGAATGTCGGGCAAGGCCCTTTTTTTTGTTCTAGCCTCACTTCTTCACCTTTATTCGCTTGAAAATTCGTTTTCTCCACAGCCGCTTGAGCGTTCGACACAAAACTTCCAACGTAGGAGTGCCTACCTAAGGATAATTTATTTTAACAAAGTTACATGATGTTTGGATGGAAAATGCAGCCAGTGTTCCAAAAAGTCTGTTTTCTGTGGGCATGTGTTGCAGAGTGTTTTACATATCAGGAATAAATACACTCGACCTCCCATCACTCAGCCGAATAATACGTATTACCGTTGGAACTGCTGTGTTAAGCTATAAGCTTATACTGTATTCCGATTATTTAATCCCGAAAAGACAGGCTTTTAAGACAGGCATCTTTGATTAAATTGATTTAAAAAAAATTGTTCCAAGTAAATATATTTGCTTCCCAACCAAGTAAATAGATTATTAGCTTTCCAATGATACCATATTGATTTTTCTATGACAGCAAGAACCCTTTAGAGTGAAGTGCGACACTGACACAGAGACACACACACCTCCATTTTTTAGTAGTTAGTCACAACTCACCTTTGTTTGGCCTTTCTTTCCCTTTTTCCTTCCACTCTTGGAATCTGATATTAAAAATAAAAATTAACGGAAAAATGAAAAGGAAACGAGGATATGGTTCCATGGAAACAAGGATAACAAGAGGCTGTCTAACAACAACCAAAGTACTTTTGCCTCTTTCATCATGGCTTTCAGTACAAACAAGGTTGTACGAAAGAAAGGCATTTCAAAACAATGGTACAAATAATTATTATAACAAGAGTTGGTAGCAACTATGTTGGTTGGTTGGTTGGTTGGTTGATTGGTTGGTTGGTACCTTCCTTCAAAAAAAAAAACCCAATGAAAACAAAAAGCTTCAAGCTCGCTTAGCTTGAAGCTAACTAAATAATAATAATAATAATAATAATAATAATAATAATAATAATAATAACCAGAACAAAGTTGATAGCGTACCGTTGCAAATCCCCATGCTTCCCACCGAAAGCAAAGTTTGAAGATGGCATAAAGTTCCACCAGCAATGCGCCAATATCAAATTTTGAGTTAAAAATTTCTCCTGTTTTGACCCCCGTGACTTGAAGTCCAAACCCAATTGAGGCATGAACCGGGGGATAAATCCCCCAAAAATTGTTGTATATTTCATGTGTCCCCCACTGTTGATTGCATATACAAAGTCACATTAAAAAAATGTTTTAAAATGTGCCCGTATTTTCATTTTTCAGTATTTGACCTTTTGACCCCGCCTAAGTTGTTGGGGCCAAAATGATACTGCTCTTGCACCTTCGTGCCATGTGGTGATCATGACTACCAACTACCAAGGTTAGTGAATTTCTGCACCATCGTTTAGGAGACGCCGATTACAAAATGTTAAATTTTCATGATAAAGCACAACAACAGATACTTCCACAGGATGCCACAAATAATCACGTAAAGAGTTAGTATAAAATAGGACTAAAGCATTGAAGTATAATTTTGAGCCGATTAAAGAGAAAGAGTGAAGCAAAGATTTATTTGTGAAAAAGCAGGAGAGGACTGGCAGAACAAATAACAAAAAGAAAAAATATAAATATATATTTTGCAGCTTTGAAAACAACCAACTAGGTGCAACAAAACAGCATTAGCCCATCTTCAAAAAGCCCCGTTCCCCGGTAGAACGGTAAAAATAATTGTGGGTTAAAGGCTTTACAAAGTGTAGGATTTTTATGTTTCCCAAAATATAGTGTTTAAGATCTACAGAACCATACTGTCACAAAAATAAGAAAAACTTTCAACATTGGTCATAAATCAAATCCAACACATCAGGAGGAAAATGTGGAAAATTCAGAATCGCCGATGACGACAACCCTGAGGTCAATGAATGAGTAAATGAGAATGCCAATGAATGAGAGGAATGCCAATGGTGAAGGGTCTAACTCTACCAGGTTAAGCCTTTAGGGTCACCCAATCACTAAGGGTGTACAACAAATGACTTGAAGTGAGGATACAGCTCCCCCCTCTCCCCCCACCCCCCAACCCCCTGTCCCATCCCATTCCCTATCTATACCATAAGAGAGAGGTTTTGTCTGTGTATGTCTATGTGTGTGTGTGTGCATGTGCATTACCATTTTTCTCAGAGACGCCAAATGGATCTTCGTCAAACTATCAGAGGTTCATCAGTAAGTGTCGGGGAGTGTTTTAGGCCAAAAATGTTTTTGAAAATTTCGAAAACAAAAAGGTTGGATTTTTTTTTATTCATGGCTCTATCATGCCTAAGCCTTTGTAGCTAGGTAAAAAGTAATATTAAATGATCCCTGACCCAATTCCTTAGTGGGTGTAGGGAAGTGTTTTAGGCCCCCACAAAAAAAGGAAAAAAAAGAAAAAAAACCACTTGATTTCTTTAAAATGCCAACAGGATTCGAACAGCACCGTCCAAAAAACGCTGGGTACCCCTGCTAGTCTACAATAAAGACAGTAATACAATCAAAATTATAATTGATAATGACCGATTTAAGGCACAAAAGCAGAAATCAGCAAATTGGTTGAAAACCAGAATGTTTGATTCCCATTTTTTCATTCTCCATCTTTGCAATTAAAACTCTGACTTGCTTTCCTAACTCTATTAGTAAGACAGCTTAATGAAATATTTTGTAAATACTGTTATCGGGTGGCCAAAAGTGCCATATTTTCCATGAATATTCCTCACTGTCGTAGCAATTTCAGAAGGGTAGCCACCCAGAAATGCACATTGAGATTTCAGTAGGGGAAACTGAAATTCAAGATAGGATGTTACCCACAAATATGACATACGTCCTCAGTAGGGGAAACTGAAATTCAAAATGGGATATTACTCACAGATATGACATATGTCCTCAGCACGTCTTTATATAACAACAGTTATTGAAAAGAAAAAAAAATCAACAACAAACAGTCAAAAATGCATTGAATTAAACTGATATTAATGCTACCTGTACATTTATTCACTTTAAATAAAAAGGCAAGGTGTATAACGTTTCATATGTGATGGCTGTAATAGGGAACAATGGTGGACAATATCTCTTGTAGTCATATTTTGGACAGTTTTATTCATACTTGCTCTTCAATATTTCAACTATCTTGGGCAAATGTTGGACCTTTAGTAATAACTATGTGATTTATAATATATATTAAGTAATCATATGTAAACAATAAATCATATATAATTAATAACAGTATCATTTTCTGGGAATTTTTCATTTTCCATTTTTGATGGCTACCCTGAAATTAATCATAGTACCCTAAAGAAATTCTGTGAAAAATTTGGTGCTTTTGTTCGGCCTGCAACGGTATTTCCCATAAGCCACCTTACTATAGCTCTTCATGTACTCGTGGTCTAATAACACAATGCAGTGTCATGCAAGGCTTCTCACTGTGACCCACCTGTGTTATCCTGCAAACTGAGCTTTTTAAAAGTCTCCTCGATATCTTCTTTCTGATGTTTCTCAGTCACACTTCCCTTTGGTCCTCGCTGAATCAATTTGCCCTTTTTCTGCATAGAACGAGTAAGGAGAAGTTCAGAAAAGGGTAGTATGGTGTTGTGTGAAAAGACAAGAGACTGCAGAGATGATGAACAATAAACATGATATTAAAAATAAATAAATAGTACAGTACTAAGACAGAACACACAAACTTACAAGGATACTTACCTTCTTTTCCTTTGGTCGTTCTTCTTCTTCTTCTTCTTTTCCTTTGTCAGTCTTTTCTGTAACATTTTTTATTTCTGCATCTGCAGCAAGTTCCTGAAAGAACTATAAAAAAAAAAAAGGAATTATTCTCTCTCTCCCTCTCTATTTTGTAAAATCGAGATAACATTTACTCAAGGAGATTTTGAAATTATTTTATCAAAAAAGTCAACTGAAGACAAAATTTGGTAATTGCATCTTAATCCACCAAATCTTATCACTCCAAATATTAACCAATCCACATTTTGAAAAAAGAAACAGTAAAGTATTACAGAGCACTCACCGACTTCTTTCCCTTTCTGTCACTTTTCTTAACTCTACCTCCACCACCACCTGTACAAAAATACATTCCCAAAGTTAATCAAATATTCTGTACCACCCGGTCAAGGACAAATAAATATAAAAAGAACTTGTACATGGGTGCAAGGCAAAAAAGCTGGGGCGAACACAAAGTCTCTACATAAACGTGTACTGTGCAGCACCATGCACCACTCCTGGTATTGGTGGAAGATGTGGGTATTACAAGTCAAGGTTCAGAGGCATTAATTGTATCAAAAGTAAGAGGCCTTCACATTATTTTTGTAGTTGCTTAGCCTATATTGCTTTCGACAACTACAAAATCCAGAGGAATTCCCACATGTTATTGTTTTTGTCCTTGAAAAAAATGGCATTTGAAGGTGTAGTATAAATAGCAGCTTAAGTGTAGTTTCACGTTATCATTGTGTTTTTCCAAACCAGTTTCCAATAACTAAATTAAAAACAACAATAACAACTAGATGGTATTCTTAGAATACTTACCCTGTGCAGTCAACATGGTGCAAGCAAACTCCTGTTTTATAACTTCTTTTTTTTTGATCCAGTATGGCTGCCAGACCACGTGAGCGATTACATCATAATATATATTCTCTAATATAATTGTTGCATAGATCACACAGTAAATTTCAAACTGATCAGTCGAAGCGTTGTCCCTGTCAAATTATGACGTCATAATTACGACACCAATGATGTCATCGTTAACAACACCAATTCCCCATATGGAGTTCTTTACAATGAGCCAGGTTTCAATTTTTTCCATGGAGCGGTTTTGGAGATAGAGGTGTAACGTTTTTCAGTTTTTCCAAGATGGCGACTGTACCACGTGACCTATTACATCATAATTAGCATTAAAATATTCTACAGGAGGAGGTGCTTCTATGGTGAAAATTGTCTCAATCGGACCAAGAATTACAGAGAAAAAACAATTCATACTGACCGAATCAAGCATTGTACTCGTCGAATTATGACATCATAAATAAGGTACCGATGACATCTTAATTAAAAACCACCTTTAGGTGACATCTTAATTCTTAATGATGACATCTTAATTAGGTGACATCTTTAGGTGACATCTTAATTCTTAACGATGACATCTTAATTAACATATCTTATTCCCCATGGGGAGTTCTTTACAATGAGTCATGTTTCAATTTTTTCCATGGAGCAGTTTCAGAGATATGGAGGTGCAACATTTTGATTTTTCCAAGATGGCGCATGTACCATGTGACCTGTGACCTGTGACGTCATAATAATCATTAAAATATTCTACAGGAGGAGCCGCTTCTATTGTACAAATTTCGTGTCCATCGGACTAACAGTCGCAGAATAATTTTTTTGTAATGCTGATCAGATCAAGTGCTGTACTTGTCAAATTATGATGTCATAATGAAGGCACCGATGAAGTAATCGTCATCATACTTTATTCCCCATGGTGAGTACTTGAAAACGAGTCTTGTTTCAACTATTTCTATTGAGCGGTTTGGAAGATAGAGGTGAAATGTTTTTCCAAGATGGCGTCCATAGCACGTGACCGGTGACATCATAATTATGAATAAAAAAATTATACACACAGAGGCGCTCTATGGCAAAATTTCGTGTCAATCGGACCAACGGTTGCCAAGAAAATTAATTTTAAAAATGCAGACACGTACGTACGCAACCGAATGCGAAACCCTGCTTTTCGCTTCTTAAGCACAGGGTAATAATAGCATAATAATATTAACAATAATAATAGTAATAATAAAGATCATGACATGATCCCCTGAGCTGCTCCCGACGGGAGCGGGTGTGTGTTCCGCTTGGCAAATGGCTTGCTGGAATCATGATGCAAAGCGATCAAGCAAGCACACCAACGGAACGGAACACCCAGCACTGCTTAACAACATGGCGATCTCCATGTAAACAATGCCATCGTGGTACTCGAGCAAATGCTGTCCGGGCCATAGTTTTCAGTTTTACCCGATCTTCTTGTGACAACTTCCGCAAACACATTTATTGTATTAGCAGCGGCTACAGAGTACGAGGAAGAGAGAAAGAAAGATAAAGAAATGGAGAGCCAGCAGGAGCACCATGCCAAGCTTATCTATGGATCAACCATGCTGAGCATTTTGGGGTGCGGTTTTGCATGTTTGTAGATCTTGAAGAATTAGGACAAAAAGTAGAGGTGCCAATACTATTGTAAGTATCCATAACAGGGGTACGCCTCTGAACATTTCATTCCAGAAGGTTGAGATGTTTTGAGTGGCGTGAGAAGTGTGTTAAGGAATATGCTAAGAAGTGAGAAGTGCATCATTATGGCACGTGAAGTTGAATATTTGAGTCATCAAATCTCCTGTCAAGACATTTTGCCTTCGCCGAGCAAAGTTAAAGTAATTTAAAATGTTCTAATACCACAAAAATATCATAGAACTTTGTGCATTCTTGGGTATGTTGACATATTTTGGTAATTTTCTGCCTCAAATGAGAACAACCATCGAGCCTCTGCAACTCTTCCTCAGCAAAGGCATTGCCTGGGAATGGAAAGCTGCTCAAACAAGAGTGTTTAAGGCTGCTGAAACCACGTTTTCGTTACTTGTCCATTACAACCCATCCAAGGAACGCATTCTCAGTTGTGATAGTTCTTCGTACGGTATCGGGTGTGCATCGTTTCAAAACAATGAAACTGGTAATCTCCAACCTGTTGTATTTACATCTCGAACCCAATCTGAAACTGAGCGTCGCTATGCCCAAGTTGAATGAGAGGTATTAGCGTGTGTTTGGAGCACCTCTAAGATGCGGCAACACGTTTTTCGAAGGCATTTTACTACTGCGACTAATCACAAACCCTTGTTAGGTCTGTTGGGAAAAAAACAAAACCACTCTGCCCACATCATCAGGTCATATTCAACGTTGGGTGTTGACCCTTGACGGTTATGAGTATTCACTGGTTTATCGCCCGGGGAAGGAAGTGTATTGGGCTGGCAGGCTCAGTCGCTTGCCACTTCCCGTAACTATTCCACAACCTCCCCAATCTGGTGATATTGTTTATCTCATGGTTGACGTCATACATGAAGCTCCTGTAACTGCTAAGCAGATTGCTTGTGCTACCAACGACAATCCAGAACTGTCACGAGTCAAAGGCTGTGTTATGTCACATCACTGGACATCACTACCAGGAGGGGCGAAATCGTGAAACCTGATCCGAACGGATGAGTTTTCAAATGATGCAGACTGCCTGCTTTGGGGAAGCCAAGTGATAATTCCCTATAAACTCCACGGGGAAATTATCAGTGAACTCCCTTGTGCTCATCCAGGCAGTCACCATGAAGGCCATTGCCCGAGCCCATGTTTGGCAGCCCGGCTTCGACAATGACATCGAGTCCTGTGCACGCCATTGTCATAAGTGTCAAGCCCATGCCAGGATGCTGCCACAGTCTCCACTGGCCATGTGGTCATTGCCATCACAAACGTGGTGCAGACTACACATCGACCATGCTGGTCCACTTAAGGGAAAGCTCTTCCTTAATGTAGTTGACGTGAATTCCTAATGGATTGAAGCCCTCGTTATACCATCCTCATCTTCTGCTGTAACAATTGAAGCTCTGCGTACCGTGTTCACACATTGTTCCGAACTCCATTGTATCAGATAACTGATTGTCATTTATGAGTCCAGAGTTTCAGGTTTTTTTTGTAAAATGTATGGTATTTGGCACTACACATCCACCCCTTACTAACCCACCAGTAATGGCCAGGCCAAACCTGCTGATTCAGGTCTTCAAGAAGGGCCTACACAGTGTTAAGAAAGGCTCCATTCAATATCACCAAGCTCGTGTTTTGCTAAACGGTCGCACCAGACCACGTCAAACTACTGGTCACTCACCCGCCAAACTTCTCATGGTCTGTGAATTAGCAACAACATTTTCATTTGTGCACTTGAATGTAACGGTCCAGGTTGAAACAACAAGCATCAACAGAAATATAATCACGAACATGCATCTGCACATCATAACTTCCGGGTCAATGATCCTGTATATGTATTGAATTCTCAACGTGATACTATATGGTTATCTGGCATTGTTATCAGCCACATTTGTGAGATGAGGTTTCATGTGAAGCTGTCAGATGGTAGATGCATGCATAACTAGAACAATGCGACGGTGTCGTCAATATGCCTCCGCATAGTCCCACAACAGGTAGATGCCATCACTCTGCATATGTATGGGTAGGGGATCACGTTTGTGAAGTTTCGTGTTGATCGGATAAGGTTCGTTTTTCTATCATGGCTGTTTTTCTATCTATCCAACATGGCTGCCAAACCACATGACCGATAACATCATCTTTTTCAAACTATGTGCAACAGTGCTGTTCGATGATATTTGTAAAATTTTGCATCGATATGGTGACTGGTGAGCGGTTTCAGAGATATAATTATATAATATTTTCCTTCAATCCAATATGGCTGCCAAACCATGTGACCTATGATGTCATAAATTTAATATTTAAATACAAATGGGTCATAGATCATGTGCATGCAATTTCAGATTTTTAGGATAAGGAATTCGATTAAAACATTTTTGGCTGGTATACTTCACCTATATATACCACCTAAACGGTGGTTATACTTCACCTATGATGTCATTATCATGCTTTTGTTCCCCATTGGGAGTACTTGACAATGTACTAAGTTTGAAATTTTTCCATTCAGCGGTTACCGAGAAATAAATTTTTTATTATTTACTTTTAATCCAAGATGGCTGCCATAACACGTGACCTATGACGTCACAATCATAAAAACATTCTGCATGGGTGTCACCCCTACCCTGGAAGTTTCGTCTCAATCAGATATATAGTTGCTGAGAAAAACGAGGTTTAGCCCGTACGGATGGACGGACGGACAACCCGAAAACATAGTGCCTCCAGCGACTTTGTCGGCGGAGGCATAAAAATGTTGATCAACTCAAATTGTGTTATGTGTAGCCAACTATTGAACCGGCTCACGTGCCTGTGTCACCCACTCCTGTATCAACACTTCTTGTGATTGAACCCAATATGCCTCTTCGTGTAAGCCCTTCACCCACTAATGGACCCAACCATCTCTCGATCCTGCACCCTCAATTCAGATGCCCACAGCAGTCGCAAGTGAATGTTGTCCTCCACTGGCTCTTAGGTCAGCTCGTGTTCCTACTTCCTAAACCTCTGCATCTTGACCTTTATGAGGGGAGGTGAGATGTAGCCCTTCCATGCATAGGGGGAGCTTTGGGGGTCAAACCAAGGAGTCATGTAACCAATTCCTGTCCCAGACGTGTGCTGAACCTGTGAATGGAATAAACCTGTTGTCCCAACTATAGAGTCTTCGTCTTTATTTAAATACATTACAGCAACATAATTTTGTATCTAATGGAATACAGCCCAGGTGTTTCTAGTTTACTGAAAACAATGAAAAGAGGGGTTTCAGTACCCATGATGCAGTGCGCGGGCGCCATATTGGTTGGCAAGCTAAATAAGACCTAACAAGGCCAAATAATGAGCATAGCCTTCCAATGCAGTAAGTCAGAATGAAGAGATAAACGTGCGAGATTGTGGAGCTACGGATGCTATCGTTGTCGGGGAAGTGAATACAACCAACATGGCGGCGCGCACGGCATTATGGGATAACTCTGAAAACCCTCTCTATACTTATAGCTACATTTTTCAGATTTTGAATGAGGTCTTTTGGTACTCGTTTCATTGAAGACCAACGAGAGAGTTATCCGTCCACCATGCTCTCAAAATTTCCCATTATGCTCCAAGACACTGTAAATGTTTGTTTGGGAAGTACCTTCAATATCAGGGCTGTGTTCAGTTCCCAAGCAGCTTGCTAGCGCTTGCCAAGCCAGCCGTTCCTTACTAACGGCTTCGAAAATAATGCTTAAGCAACTCGGCGAGCGCTCCACGAGAAGCTTGGTACCGGTAACTCAACATACCCCTGGTAATGGAAAGATCGCTGCAATTCATTTTCACTTACTCTGTAAAATCTCTGTTGGAATCTCGCGTTGATCATGATCGTCTCCTTCCTCTCGCCACTCCGGCTCAGCTTGGCCTTTTTTCCTCGGCATCGGAATGTTTACTTTATAATTGATGAAGTTAAATCAACGCAAAACAAGAAAAGGCTTCGAAAAAAAAAAGATTCAACGAACCAGTATTCCCAGTAATGATGAATGGAACGCGTAAGGCAGAAGTAAATTGTAAAACACGTGAAGTAATTGTTGCTACGAAGTGCCGGAAATACTGACTACTGTACAGTGTACAGTGTACATACGCCAAGTTAATCACGTTCATGGATCATACATGAAATACATTATTATAATTCTATAATATATTTAAATATACCAAACTATTGTGTGTGACAATTACTTTTATACATGGCGAAGGGAAAAATAGCAAATCTGCAAATTAAAAAAATACACCGCCATCGCTACCAATACACCGCCACAGTAACCAATACGCCGTCATTGTTACCAATACACCGCCACCGTAACAATACACCACCATCGCTACCAATACACCGCCACAGTAACCAATACACCATCATTGTTACCAATACACCGCCACTAAACACAACATCGTGACGGAAAGATTTATATATTTTTTTAAGTTACTCGAAATCTCGGCTGAGAATATTATCGTTATTGATTTATCTTTTCCTTTTTTAACAAAAGGTTGCTCGTTGTAACATACTGTGATGTCATATCCTTTTCCGGGCTCTGCCAATTGTTGGGCGCCCTTAGTGTTTTTTCATGAAAAACTTGAGACAGCAGATGAACATTATAGCTGGGCGGCTTAGCTAAAAAATTCGGATCGATTGTGCCTTTTCCCTTAAAAGCATGAAACTTGGCACATGGCTAGAATACCCGAAAAGAAAGATTTTTAGTCCAGGGGGCATCCCCAATTTCACCCCATATGGCGGCCATCTTGAAATCCAAGATGGCCGTCATACAAGACCTATTTTGATGAATATCTCCATAATTAGAACAGATATCAAAATGGTTGAAGTGCCTATACCTACATTTTTAGGGTCTAGGAATCCAATGGCAACATAAAATATTCAATAGTATATGGCATACCATGCCTGCATACCTGGCATACCTGCATACCATGCTCACAACCTGTCTCAGTCAACTCGACCAACATCTGTAACGGCTGTAATGCCGCTGTTTCATGAAAGTGCACACACTGTGGCCATGATAAAACACTCCATGGATGTCATTGGGAGTGCCGTGCAACATCTAAATCCAGGACAGACTCCTGTCATTGCCCTTGATCAACCATTATTTGCAATTGCAAAACAGATTCAATGGAAATGGCATGAGCAATATGGAGAGGACAGATTTGTTCTGCTATTCGGAGGATTGCACTTTGAAATGACTGCACTGAAGACATCGGGTGACTGGTTATCTGGAAGCGGCTGGGTAGAAGCATTGGTGCAAGCCAATATTGCCTCAGCAGGAAGTGCAGATTCTTTCCTGCGAGCTGCACATGTTTCACGCTCGCGCAATGCCCATCAGGTGACAGCTGCAGCCTTGCACATACTGCAGCACCGGGCATACAATGACTATGCAATAGAAGCTGAGACGAAACTTTCATTTACTGATTGGTGTGGCAAAATGACTAAGGAACACCCACAGTTCCAATACTGGAGTCTCACGATGGCATTGGAGAACAGCATCCTGACCTTTGTGCGCTCATTGAGGGAGGCTGACTTTGAAATGTACTTAGATGCTTTATGGGAGCTTCTTCCGTGGTTCTTTGCTCTTGACCATACGCACTATGCAAGATGGGTCACAGTCCATTTGCGTGATATGATGGACTTGCACAAGACACACCCTAAAGTTCTGGATAATTTCCGAGCTGGCATGTTCACGGTACAAAAGACCCAACGCAAATTTTCTTCAATTGCTACAGATCATGCACATGAACAGAACAATGCACGTATCAAGGGAGATGGAGGAGCTGTGGGTCTGCTGGACAATGCCCATGCTCTGCAAAGATGGATGGTTGCAGGTCCAGAGGTCTCAAGGGTGATTGATGAGTTTGAGACTGCACAGGAGCAACATGAAAGCAAAGCGCCATCACTGCATCATGATCAGAATAAAAGCACCCAGATGACCTTTGACAAACATGTCAGATCACTTGTATCAGTTATCGAGGAGCTAGGTAATCCATTTCTTGAAGAAACCGCTGACCTTTTGGTCCTTGACACAAAGGATATAGCAAGTGCATCAGTCGTACAAAGTGTGAAAGACGTGCAGAAAGTGGGAAAGGAGGCTCTGGAGTCATTTGTGCAAGAGAGGCTGATTGAACGCTCAAAGCCTTTGAATGATGTCATCCCGCGCAAAAAGTTACCTCTGTTTGGCAGCTCATCAGTAACAGACCAGCTGACAGATAAACACAAGGTAGCCTCATTGAAGAGTGATGTTCAACTGTTTTCTCGCCTCTATATTGCCTGTCAAACCCGCGAGGGAAACCTGGATGAATTTTTCCGTCATGAAAATCAATCTTTCCCTCCATCTCTGTCCAAGGATGGGAAGCTTCGACCTGGTACAAAGAGCGACCTTTTGGACTGCTTCGAGGAACTTTCACCATCAAGCACACAGATGCCAGAGGTGACATGTGTCATACTTGACGGGGCAGTAATTGTTCAAAAGCTAAAGCCCGATGTTGGCACAGTCAAAACATTTGGCGAATATGCCGAAAAGGTCTTCATCCCATTTGTTTTCTCACAGTACAAATCTGCAACCCGACTTGATCTGGTGTGGGACCGTTACCTACCCAACAGCCTTAAGAGCATGACCCGTGAAAAGCGTGGCAAGGGGGTTCGCCGACGAGTAGATACCTCAGTTGCAATTCCTGGACAGTGGCAGAACTTTCTTCGAGTTGATGAAAACAAGCGTGAACTCTTCAGCTTCCTTTCCAATGAAACAATTAAATCATTTGAAGACCAGCGCAAGGAGCTAGTTGTCACACTTGATACAGAGGTTCTTATTGCTCCACCACGCATTGATCTAGAATCACTCTCCCCGTGCACTCAGGAAGAGGCAGATGGTCGGATGTTCCTACATGCTGCTGATGCAACACAGAGAGGGCATAGTAAGGTCCTCATACAAACTGTGGACACAGATGTTGTCGTGCTTGCAGTTACAGCATCCCAGAAGCTTTCAGTGATGATATGGTTACAATTTGGGACAGGCAAGAACATGCGATTTATCTCTGCACATGATATAGCCACAGCTCTTGGCCCTGAGAAATCTAAAGCCCTCCCCATGTTTCATGCACTAACAGGGTGTGACACTTCTTCAGCGTTTAATGGGCGTGGAAAGGTAACTGCATGGAATGTGTGGGAATCATTCCCTGAGCTCACAGAGGTACGAGCAGAAATTTGCCACCAGAGCACAGAGATAACTGAAACCTGCATGAACGTCATTGAGAGATTTGTTATTCTGTTGTATGATCGCACAAGTACTGCTACTGACATTAACATTGTACGAAAGAAACTGTTTGCAAAGAAGGGCAGACCTGTGGAATCAATTCCACCAACACATGATGCCCTTGTGCAGCACGTAAAGCGGGCAGTATACCAAGGTGCACTATGCTGGGGACAAGCATTGCATGCTAAGCCTGATCTACCAAGCCCCACTGAATGGGGTTGGCAAAAAACGTCTGCTGGCCAGTTCAAACCAATATGGACAACACTTCCAGAGGCTGCAAAGATCTGCAATGAACTTGTTAAGTGTGGGTGCAAAAAAGGATGTACTGGTCGTTGCCGGTGTAAGAAAGCTGCACTTCCCTGTACTTCTCTCTGCGCATGTGATGGAGAATGCAGCAAAGACTAGAAAACCACAAGATGGCACAGTTACAGTCTGCGATGTCATAGACACTTTTAATCACTGAAGAATGCCAACCTGTTAAGAGTATTTATATGCATTCCCAGTATGCATGATACTATGCAAAATTAATATTTTCATATGACTGCTTAATATTTTATGTTACCATTGGATTCCTAGACCCTAAAAATGTAGGTGTAGGCACTGCAACCATTTAGATAGCTGTTCTAATTATGGAGATATTCATCAAAACAGGTCTGTTATGGCGGCCATCTTGGATTTCAAGATGGCTGCCATATACTATTGAATATTTTATGTTGCCATTGGATTCCTAGACCCTAAAAATGTAGGTATAGGCACTTCAACCATTTTGATATCTGTTCTAATTATGGAGATATTCATCAAAACAGGTCTTGTATGACGGCCATCTTGAATTTCAAGATGGCCGCCATATGGGGTGAAATTGGAGATGCCCCCTGGACTAAAAATCTTTATTTTGGGGTATTCTAGCCATGTGCCAAGTTTCATGCTTTTAAGGGAAAAGGCACAATTCATCAGTTAAGCAGCCCCACTATTACCCGGTAGAGGTGGTTCCTCAATGGTTTTCGGAAGCGGTAGACGACTCAATGCGTCTACACAATACATTTCACGTCCTGGCCTGTACACAAGCTTGTAGTCATAACCAGCAACGGTTAGAGCCCAACGTTGCCCTTGACCAGATGAAGTCGGTGATACTGCCTTATCCTCCCCCAACAGACCGAGCAGGGGTTTGTGGTCAGTTTCCAATATGAAATGTCCGCCATAAAGGTACTGGTGCATTTTACCTACTCCAAAAATGCAAGAAAGTGCCTCGTGGTCAACCTGCCCATACCGACGCTCCGTACTTGACAGTTTCCTCGATGCATATACAACAGGTTGCAAAAGACCAGCATCGTTGGTTTGCAATCGTGCACAACCACAACCTACTCCGTAAGATGATCTGTCAAAGCTCAACGTGCACTCTTTCGTAGGGTCGTAATGTACAAGCAATGGTGACGTACATAACAGGCTTTTTGCATCCCTGAAAGCCTTGTCTTGAGCAGAACCCCATTTCCAATAAACGCCTTTGCGCAACAAAATGTGCAACGGTTCGAAGACAGTACTCAGGTTTTGTAGGAAATTACCAAAATAGGTTAACATTCCGAGAAAAGCCCATATGCATTGGTGGGAGCGGGAGCGTGCTTGATAGCTTCCACTTTACCTGGTGAGGGCAAAATGCCTTTCCGTGTGATGCAATGACCCAAGTACTCAACCTCAGGGGCCATGAAGAAACATTTCTCACGACGGAGACAAAGACCTGCACTGGAGAGGTGGCTTCGCACTTCATTCAGGTTCTGGAGGTGTTCATGGGCTGACCTGGAGGTGTTCCTGGACGAACCTGGATGTGTTCCTGGGCTGACCTGGAGGTGTTCCTGGACTAACCTGGATGTGTTCCTGGGCCGACCTGGAGGTGTTCCTGGGCTGACCTGGAGGTGTTCCTGGACTGACCTGGAGGTGTTCCTGGACTAACATGGAGGTGTTCCTGGGCTGACCTGGAGGTGTTCCTGGGCTGACCTAGAGGTGTTCCTGGGCTGACCTGGAGGTGTTCCTGGGCTGACCTAGAGGTGTTCCTGGGCTGACCTGGAGGTGTTCCTGGACTAGCATGGAGGTGTTCATGGGCTGACCTGGAGGTGCTCCTGGACTAACCTGGATGTGTTCCTGGGCTGGCCTGGAGGTGTTCCTGGGCTGACCTGGATGTGTTCCTGGGCTGGCCTGGAGGTGTTCCTGGGCTGACCTGGAGGTGTTCCTGGGCTGACCAACCGGTCACCAATACATCATCCTGAAACACAATCGTGCTGGGTACGGTTCTTAATAAGTTCTCCATTTTTCGCTGGAAAAAGGGCATCGATTGTACGTGAACAGTCCACAGTGTGTACTGACACAGGTGAAAGTTTTAGATTAGTCTGAAAGTCCCATTTGTGCATAAGCATTAGTCAAGTCTAACCTTGTCTCACCTCCAATGACAGCAGTGAACAGGTCCTTCACCTTGGGCAGAGGATATCCATCCAGTTTTGAATGACGATTTATGGTAGTCTTGTAGTCCCCACAGACACATAAGCTCCCATCAGATTTCAGCACAGGTACAATTGGAGCAGCCCAGTGGGAGTATTCAACTGGGGCGATGATTCCTTCATCCAGAAGACGATCGAGCTCCTGCTCAATTTTTGCTCGCATCATCTATGGTACAGGTCTTGCCCTATGGTAAATAGGCCTAGTGTCGGCAGCCACATGAATCTTAACCTTGGTTCCTTTAATCGTACTCAACGGACACAATGGCTGAGCCGATCACAGGCACAATTTCACTGGTATGTGTCTTCAGTTTGTTTTTGGTTCACGAGTTATCAAACAGAGTGACCACTATATTCGTCATGTGTGTGTGTGTGTGTGTGTGTGTGTGTGTGTGTGTGTGTGTGTGTCTGTCTGTCCGCAGCATAACTACCCAATGATATCATGAGGTAGTTCTGTCCTGCCTAGAGCGGGCGTATTGCGCCCATTGTGGGCGGAGCCAGATGATGTCTTTTTGTCTTTGATGACACCCAAAAAGATGTCTTTTTAGGGGGTAATTGAGTTCAAGCTACATCTTCTCCGAGGGAGTTGGTGGAATCTGACAGGGGTTTCGGTATTTGGTTAGGGCAATGGCATGTGTCTAGCCGCACGGAGCTCGATTTTTTATTTTCGCCCCAAGGTCAAGGTCACAAGGTCACGAAATTTAGAAAAGTCGATTTTTGATGGTTTTATTACATTGTTCGCTTCCTGATAGGGTGAAATGTCATACATGATCTTATATTATCACATACATCATGAAATACAAGTTTTCCAACAAATTTCAGAATCTTCGACCTTTGACGGTCACTGGTCACAAAGGTCAAATTTTCAAAGTTGTCGGAATCGAACCGAATTTTCGATATTGTGTAGCTAACTAACCTCAAAACTGATTATTCATTATTTTATATCTCATTTCAAGGTCAGTAATCTTCGTTTTGACATTTCCAGGCCAGCACCACACACAATTACGTACAGCTGGCTCTTAAAGGCCTGCGCACGCAGTGCATTGGGGCCCTTTGTAAATAGGCATGTACACCGCATGTCGGGGGCCGACACCTGCCACGTGGGCCCCCGACCCCCCAGTCCGGGCCTGTTTCGGTTATAGTCTGTCTTTTGTCATTGAATACCGCTCACTCGTGAACCATCGTCGTCTCCAGACTTGTCTGGTTTCAATACAGTACGTGAAATGTATTGTGCAGATGTATTGAGTCGTCTACCGCTTCCGAAAACCATTGAGGAACCACCTCTACCTGGTAATGTTGTTCATCTGCTGTCTCGTGTAGAGTGTAGAGAGATTGTCACTGTTTGTAGAGATGAGCTCACTCAGCACTTCACAAGGTTACTACGGTACATGTACATGTATTGTCTTTATACTTGACAAAGAAGAATGTTTAGGGGGACCTTGGGTTGGTTAGTCTGCAGCGGTGTCATTTTGCCTTTTGTATGTAATATGTAAATATAAAATATGTTGCATTTTGAGTTTCCTGCTCCAATTGCAACCGGAAGTTTCGAACGTGCGAGCTGCGCCAGTATGGTGTGTTTAACTTGGTGTGGACACAATAAACGAATCACAATACCACTGGAGATGAGACGGTGCGGAGTATTTAATGGAGCACAAAAGCACAACCCTCGAGAGGCACAAAACCACCGAAACACACGCAGCCAGAACCCCCACCCACAGAGGGTCATCTACCATATAAAACAGTGTGTGTGTGTGTGTGTGTGTGTGTGTGTGTGTGTGTGTGTGTGTGTGTGTGTGTGTGTGTGTGTGTGTGTGTGTGTGTTTCATAAAGGTGGGTTTTAAAGGCTTTGAGTAGTGCTTTAGGAGGGATTTGAGTAGGCGTTTTAAAAGGGCAATCTTTGAACACGACTGTGTGTCCACCGGTTAAAAGACCTAAAAGACTGAGGACCCAAAAGACCCCAAGGACCCAAAAAACTGAAAAGACCCTGAAGAACCAATGGACCCGAAAGATCCAAAAGACCCGGAGGATCCAAAAGACCCAAACAACCCCAAGGACTCAAATGACAAAGAGGACCAAAAAGACCCCAAGGACTCAGAAGACCCCCAAGCACTCTGAAGATCCAATATACCCCAAAGACCCAAAAGACCCTGAAGACCCAATGGGCCCAAAACACCCAAAATACCCTGAAGACTGTTAAAGACCCAAAAGACCATGAATACCTAAAACACCCCAAAGACCCCAAGACCCTTAAAGACCCAAAAGACAACAAAAAACCCAAAAGGCCCTGAAGACCCAAAATTCCCCAAAGACCCAAAAGACACAGAAGACCCTTAAATACCTCAAGGACCCAAAATATCCCAAAGACCCTTAAAGACCCAGAAGACTGAAAAGACCCCGAAGACCCAAAATACCCCAAATACTCAAAATACATCAAAGACCCAAAAGACTGAAAAGACCACGAAGACCCCCAGAGACCTAAAATAGCCAAAAGACCCTTAAAGACCCAAAACATCCCAAAGACCAAAAAAAAAATGAAAAGACCCAGAAGACCAAAAAGTCCTTGAAAACACAAAATACCCTGAAGACCCTTAACGACCACACAGAACCAAACAATCCAAAACACCAAAAATAACCCAAAGACCCTGAGGACCTAGTGGAACCCAAAGACCCAAATTACCCCAAAGACCCAAAATACCCCAAAGACCTTGATGACCAAAAAGACCCGAGGACCCAAAGACACAGAGGACCCAAAAGACTCAAATGACCCCAAAGACCCCGAGGACCCAAATGAGCCAGAAGATCCCAAGGATGCAAAAGAGCTTGAGCACCCAAAAGACTCAAATGGACCAGAGGACCCAAAAGACCCCGAAGATTCTGAAGACCCAAAAGAAGAGTAATTATGTCTCTTACATTGGAATTGTAGACGGTGGCTTGCAAACCAAGCTTCAAGGTCGGCGTACAGAAGCGTTTTTTTTTTTAAAATCACAATAATAGGTGAAATTCACTGAACGTGATGTGCAAAGTGCGCAGAGTAAACCGAGTGTTCATTTACGTCTGTAGGATATCTAATAAATAAAGAAGATATAGGCACACCTGACACTAGGCCCAGGCTTCAAACTTTGGCACGCTCACGCGGCTGCGCCGTCAAATAAACTGTTCCAACCCGTCATTTTTCACGGGCTATATACTACTTAATGTATAATAGCGTGACCTCTTTCTTTTTATCTCGCTTTCACATTAAATTTCTTGTATCAATTAACAATTTTACAAAGGGATGAACAAAGATGCCAAGGCTGAATAAATGCAAGCAGGTACCTCAACACAGGAGATCTCAAGCAAACACAGGGGAGCAAAGAACAACCACATTAATATAAAAAATATAACCACGTCAGTGTGAAGGCAATCCAAACATGCATGGCCATCAACAAACCATATATGCATACAGGGCCTAACGTTAGGACATACAAAAGCAGTTCACATGAGTGGATGACATTGGAATAAGAAACAAGTATAAATTATCCGTGTAGAAAATACATTGTTGGTGCAACAGATGTTACATAACCAGTGTCATTACAGGGTCATTATAGGGGCAGACTACCCTCCATCCACTGGGGTTTATTCTGCCCCCAAATTACTAGCATCATTCCTGAAGTATGAAATCTGTCAGACGTTTCGGAAGGCGTCTCTGTCGAGTTGAGAGCCTCAGAGTGGGCGCAAAGGAAACCTGGCTAGAGGGACAAGCAAATGGCTGGGTAGGTGTTGTAAAAGCTGGTGTTATGGGATCAGGAGCCTGGACCGGGGTCTGCAGCACAGAGGAAGACCCAGGCTCTGGATCAGGTATTGGCATCTCTACACCAAGAGGCAAATCAGGGATTTGTTCCGGAGCCAGTGACTGGGGCAGAACTGGTTGATCCATCGTAGGCCGCGAAGTTTACATAATGGGCTCCATGGTCGCCAGCTTTGGAGCTGTGGAAGGGGTAGACAACTCAAATGGTAGCTTCCAGGATTCTTTTGAGAAGTTGAATGTGTAAAACCAGAGTCAGTGTATATCAACTCCCAAGATTAATTTTAATGGTCAATGTTGTTTTTGCACTTCCACATTGTAATTTACGCCACCGACCTGCATCTTTTCAACCGTTATTGCTATGTAATGGTGGTTAAAGGGGGACGGGATGGGGTATTACTTTCTTTTGTAAGATTTAATTCTAGACGAGTCAACAGAGACTTTCCTTTCCTTTTCTTGTAAACTGAAAATCATTCATCATCTGCGGCTGTTTTTGATTTACCTCTATTTCGTGTGTGTTCCGTACGTGTCCCACAGATTTTTGTTTTGGACGGTTGTCTTGAATTTCTTCATCTATTATCATACGATCTATTTGCCTTGATGAATGTGTGAAATCGCGCATTCTTCTTGCCCGGTTTTGTTGTGCACCACTCCATTCAATCCCTTCTGAATGACGGTCTCTAACTTCTGTTGTTTCCTGAAACTTCACTTTGATTGGCTGTTTTTCACATTGTTTTACTTCTTTTGGCCTCAAATCAAGAGACTTCATTGGCTCGTAAAATGTACTTCTCTCTGTCCTAAGTTGCTTGTTGGCGAGGTCACTTTGATGCCTGCAGCTCTGAGAAAATTGGCGTCCCCTCGGCCAGTTATTTTCCTGCGTATCTCTTTTGATGTAATGTGATGCCGTTCGAAAACATCTTGCGCCGACATCTGGAGGAACATCGACTCTGTCTACAATAGCAGATAGGGTGAAAGGTCGCATGTAGCCAGGATGGCTCACAAAGTAGCCAGGAAGTTGGTGTGGTTGAATAGGCAGACAATGACATGTAGTAGCTTGGTGTTTGGCTGCTGAGGGAGAAGAATAAGTTGCACGACCAGTGCCAGATCTGTCAAATGGATTATTTTGTCGAGGTATTAAAGTTACTGAAGGATCTCTTTGACAAGACACAGAGGACCTGATGGGAGTGTTTGGGCTGCATCTGAAGCAAGGTGTCTTGGTGGGAGTAAATCCTGCATGGTGGTTGGTGCTGCTTCTGAATGGGCTGTTTTGAGAGTGAACTCTGGTGGCAGGCGGCAGGTGAAGTGTGGAGCTTGAAGAGTATTGGTGGCCAAGGGCAGAAGAATATACTCGTGAGGTCATGGTCTTGATTGGGGTTTCAGGTTCTGAGCAGGTTGTGATTATATCTCTGAAAGAGAGGGTAACTGATTAGCGATGCAATAAGGATGGAGTGGGTAAATCACAAAGATAAAAAAAGCAAAAGGGAAAGTAAATTGATATACAAAGATCATCCTTGTCACCTAAAGTCATCATCCAATGAAAATATGAGCTTGGATCTTCAGTAGTAACTTGGATGAGCAACAGCCAAACCCCATATTAATAGAAAAGAAATTCATGTAGAGGTTAGAGGTCATGTTATCCACATGTAGCATTGCAATAACAATCTTGTATTACATAAAGGAGTTTTTGTGGTGTCATAGGTGGAGGAAGCTTCCAGAGGCATGGGGGGTGGGGGCGGTTTGGGGAGGACGGGTGAGAGGGTCTCACCTCCCCATGCCTTTCCCCACCCCCATCCCATCTCACAGGTTTAATCGTGAGGGACTGTGGAACTGTGAGCTTCTAGTCCCTCTTTATCAGTTGCTCAGCCTGCTCTAGGTGCTCAGGCTGCTCTAAGAAAGGAGCTGCCAATGTCATTCTCTATTGTGTACTTGTCCATGTGTGACGTTTCTGTTTTAATGCCAATATTGACCTCTGCCACCGAAGGTGGGTGGAGGTTATGTTTTCACCCTTGTGTGTTTTTCTGTTTGTTTGTCTGCAAACAGGATATCTCAAAAAAGTTGTCTATGGAGTTGGATGAAATTTCATGGACAGGTTGGGTGTGTGACAAGGAAGAATTGATTCCATTTTGGTGAAGATCCAGATCCGATAAAAAAAATTTCAGTGATTCTTCACCATTGAGAAATAGACGGCCAAAAACGATATCTCAAAACGATGAGGACAGATTTAGATGAAACCTGGTGGACAGGTTGGGCGTGTCACAAGGAAGAAATGATTCAATTTTGATGAAGATCCGAATCCAGATACGAGGATTTATTAATTTTTTAAAGTGATTTTTCACCATTGAGAAATGGGGCCAAAAACAATGTATAGCGTGATAGTTCAAAAAGTTGTTGACAAGTTAAGACAAAACTTGGTGGATAAGTTGGTTAGGTGACAAGAACAAGCCGATTCGATTCCGGTTCAGGTCCGGATCCAGATCCAGATCCGGCCTACGATTGGGATGCAAGACGTAAACTGTTCAGCCTGGCGAAGGTACACGCTCTACGGAGTGCCGTTCTAGTTACCTGTGCAAACACTTGTGGTAAAGCGAAGATTTATTTCGGATTATGTGGTGCATTGGCATGAAGCATTTATAATCTGTGCATGTCTGTGCAACCATGTAATCCATGCTAGTTTGTAAAAGTTAGCATTCGCAAATAAGTTTGGAGGGGAAATTGAATGTTATTACAAGTGCACGCAGTTAAATACATTTACGGAAATATGTGGGGAAACGTTTTGGCTCCTGTGCCCATGGTTTGGGTTTTAACTTACAGTGCAAAAGGTAAATTGACGATAACAATTACTGCAGGTTATTTATCGCTGAGATAATCATTGTCTTGGGATCATTGTGAGAAAGTCTCTCGGCCATCAGGATAGATGAGTTTTAGATGAGCTTTAATGACGCATCATTTTAGATGAACGCATTTCAGATTTTAGAATGACACATCATCAATGACGGTTTTAGATGACGCATCATTCTCTGGGAAAGTTAATTGGATCTCCAGGATGTGCTGAGACCATAATATTATTTTGGAATCTGTAACACTCATTATTACTGTGAGAAGACGTTGGCCCACATTGGCAACATTATTACTCTTGAATGTGGAAACACATTGGATAATGCATTCATAAAAAAATCTCAATCAATTGGTAAACATACAGACATACAAATAATGCACAATGAATTATTAATGACAAACCTAGTGTCTGAATCCTGTCCTTGGTCAAGGTGACGTCTTCGTTTCTGCTTTTTTACAATCACTATACAAATAATCACCAGCAGGAAAAAGATGGCTGCTCCCACTGCTATGTAACCAAAAACAATTGGCGAGAGATCTGAAGAAGACAAATGTGGCAAATAACAAGTAAAATATGCAATGACTATTGTCTCAATATTTCTCTGTCTGGCCTTGCCAGACTGTCTCTGCCTGTATAATTTACTTTTCTATTTCAGGCTCTTGTCTGATTGGTTTTCTCGTTCTTCGTCATTGTGTGGTTATTACCTTCGCAAAAGCGGAAGGTTATGTTTTGATCGCTGTGTATTTATTTGTATGTCTGTGTGTGTGTGTGTGTGTGTGTGTATGTTATTCGCATAACTCAAAAAGTATTCAACCGAATTGCATGAAATTTGGTGGGATGATTGGTTATTATACGGGACACATTTGATTAGATTTTGGGAGCAATCGGGTCAAAGGTCAAGGTCAAGGTCACGAAAAGGTCAAAATCGTATTTTTGTTGTTCTGTTCCCTACACTCCCATGCCAAGTACAGAACAGTAGCTGCGGCGAAGGTATGCGCTCTACCGAGTGCCCGTTCTAGTTGGTTTTGCATTTTTGTTTTTCAAAACGTACCTGAGGCTGTAACTCGCACAAATATATCCTCAATTTCGATCCCATTGTTCTGACAAAAGTAGTGACCTGCACAGGAATGAAACACACTGATATGGTATCACACAAGATAACAGAGCGAATATGTATATTTACAACAGTGAATATGAATATGCACATCTACAACGATGATGAAATAATTGAGTGTACTTTACTGTCTATGGTATCTCATGGAAAGAATTCCTTGACAAACTAATTGTGAATTAAAACAATAGACTTTTTCAACTGAAAGCCGATAAACGTATGATAACGACTGTGGAAGGAGGTGCAACTGGTGTTTCGAGTGTTAGGTCTTTGTGAGAGCAAAATAGATTTTGTAAGCTGTTTTACTATTTGACAATTATTATATGAGCTAATTAACCTCGCCAGAGGAGAGGGCATTGCATTTGATTTGAGTCCGTTTGTCTGTTTGTCCGCACAGAATAAATATGATTTTCTCTGCAACCGTTGGTCCGATTGACACTAAATTTTCACCATATGTGCAACTCTACCTGTAGAATTGTTTAATGATCATTATGACGTCATAGATCACGTGGTTCGGCCGCCATCTTGGAAAAACCGAAAAACTTTGCACCTCCATATCTCGGAAAGCGCTGAATATCAAAAATTGAGACATGGCTCATTGTAAAGAACTCTCCATGGGGAATAAAATATGTTGATGATGATGTCATAGCAGCCTCCATTATGACGTCATAATTCGACAAGTACAAAACATCATCCTGTCAAGATGAAATTTATTGAGCGTCATGTAGCCATAAATTGGTGGAGAAAAAATAATAATGGTGACGTCGTCGGTCACCTGGTTCGGTCGCCATATTTGTTTTCACACAAAAGCCTTAAAAACCACTGAAAATACATCCTGGCGAGGGTCTGCAATCTCTGATTGCTCTTTATTGTTTGTCATGTCATTGAGGGTTGGTGGTGTAATGTAAAGACCCTGGATGTCACATCACAATTGAGTGTTCTTTCGACAACAACACCATATACAGTATTGTACATGGATGATTCAAATTGGACCCGAATTTTGTTTTTAACTTAGTTTATATTTGTAAGTTGCAACAATCATACTTACATTGCTTTTCCAGGTATTATTGAGCTTTTGGGCACATACTTGGTCCATCGGAGGAGAAGTTTTCAGATGTGTTCAATGTACAATACTTTACGATGTGTATTTAACCAGTGCAGTACATATTCTAAACATGTAGTTGCTAATTCAAGTACATAATTAGACGTTTGCATGGGCGGCACAAGAGAATTTTTAAAAAAGAAGAGGAAAATGGTTGTTTTATCCACCAAGAAAGATGAAAAGGTTCTGAAGTTTCAGATTTTACTCTTTGTCGAAGCGAAAGAGGACAAAGGGTAAGGCCTGAAACAGCATCATCTTTTCATCTTTCATGGTAGATAAATCAACCATTTTTTCTTGTTCATATTCGTAATAGCCTTACTGATCAAAAACGACTTACCCCAGGTCCAATTTAAGGTCACCAAACATGCAAGTCAGTCACAAGGTGATAAATTTAGACTGTAAGGGGGTATTTCATGAAAGTACCCAAATTTTGTTGTACCTAATATAGCCATTAACTATAGCTCAGCTATGTTGTAGCCTGTTGCTGTCTTAACAGTTAAGGTGACTGGCTTGAGATCTTAGGGTCCTGGGTTTGAGCCCCTGTCGTACCGTTGAAATAACTCCAGGTGGGTTGACTGAGCCTGTCATCCTTCCGAGGTCAGCAAAATGAGGACCAGCTGACTGGTAATGGGGGGCATTGCATCAGTGGCGTTGTCGCGCCTCCAGAAAATGATACAGCCAAGCAACCACAAGTTGCATACAAACCATCACCACCATTTTTTTTTTTGCGAAGGTGAGTATCATCATGCAGAAGATGACAACATATGAGTCTATCTCATTATTGATGGTATATCCCTGCCTGTGGTCATGCATAGTGGATTGTGTGCATGTATGATGATGTTGCCTTCATGAAAATCAACAAGCACAATCCCTTGCATTCCTCAAAATGCACTCTTTGCATTCCTCAATCGCTTGCACTCCACTGACATCATCACGTTTCCAGCAGCAAGTTGAGTTTTGAATTTTTTGATGGTGGAGATTTCGATAGCGTAACTGCATCCATGCCTTTTTTTTTATTCTGGAGCGTCTTTGGTTTTATCAAGTTTTGTCACATATTTCACCTTATTCCTTTGAGTAGATTCTGGAGTCTGGATTGAAGCAAGTGCACTGCCGACCAGGCCTCAATTGTGGCTAAATCCTCTATAAATGTCTATATCAATTACAATACTCTGTGGTGGCTTGATCTCCATCTTCATCGAGTCCACTTGCATGCTTTTTCGCAGGTAAACAACTCTTTCTTATTTATTGTGCTCCATTTTGTATTCATATGCCCATGGTTGTAAGTTATTGGAAGCTCTGACTAGAGGATTCTCACCAACCTTTATGTACAGTAAAGTATCAGAAGTAAATTGAACATCTCATCACTGTATGCAGATACATTGTAAGAGATGGCTCCAACTGTAAAGAGTCCATTTTTAAATGTTACCTGTTTGACAAGTAATGTTTCTACAATGTAAAATTATTAGGTGCTTTGCTATAAACTAATTACTATTTACAATATGCTTATAATTGAAAAGAAATACCTTGATTGTGATATTTATTAATTTCAATTGTTTTTATTGTGGTTGTGTGTAGATGTCACACTGAGATGTTTTGCCTTCATCTTTTGTGCTGATGTTTCTGATGATAAGATTTAGGCTGAACACCATTCTGGCCTCTTTGTGAGCTGTAGCATTCCATTCACCTTTCACCTGCAACACGTACAATGACAATAACAAACATCCCAATCATATATATGTATATATCTATATATATATGTATATATTGTTACGGATTCGTTACTTCCGTTGTTGTGGTTTTCATCCACTGTAAACATTTTTGATACCATGTACTATTATTGTTATCGTTTAAGTGAAATAGAGATTACTATTTTCAAAAGGTAAAAAAAGTTAATGTTTTAAATGAAACCGGAACCAGATGACGACGACGAAGAGGAAGAAGAAGAGAAAAAAAAGGGCGGAGCGAGTGAGTCGGACAAGAAGCCTAGCTGCTTCGAGGTCTGTAGCGAACGTTGGTGAACGAGGGTCATGAGTGAACGTTGGGTTTCCCGGGAAAGGGATTCCTGCGACAGAGTTGTCATCGCTGTGACAGATAAACCTGCGTGACAGGTTTTGCGGTCGATTCCGAAGAGAATCGTTGGAGTGCTATTACGTCTCGAGAACGGGCCGTTGGCCATTTTGACTCGCGCCCGATTTTCGCATCGCCCCAGGTTTTTCACCTCGCTTCAACCATTTTCACCACATCTAGACGTTAACCTGGTGTGTGTGTAACGTGGCTTTTGAGTGGGAAATTTGCGGTTCGCCAATTGGGAGCCGTGGAACGTCCATACCCGAAGGTGTGATTTCCCAGTCGCCTGGAGGGCACCTTTACGCATTTTTGGCAGCGTGACTGTCACTCAACCGAACGGGATTCTGGTCTCGATTAGACATCGTTCTGACGATCACTGGAGCGGATCGACTTTGGCTTGATGCCGGAATAGAGACATTGGGAATGTTCTTGTTTCACTCACTTGGAGCACAGTGAGTTATATTGTACGAAACTGATGGTACCATCATAGGAAGGATATATTGGTTGTACAATTGATTACTATTGTTTTTTGGACTGTTATTCTTGTGTGATCTTAATACAATACTTGTTTGTTGGTAACAATTGGTGTGGTTTCACCATTGATCTAAGACATACAGAATAACACATCTTTCAGCCGTGACTCCTCTCGGGGCTCGGAGGTACACCGTGACCGGGGTTTGGGGAGGAGCACGTAACAGAAAAAAAAATATATATATATATATATATATAATATTATATATATATATATATATATATATATAATATTATATATATATATCGTCACCTTCGTGCCATTCTTGCTCAAGTCGAATTTTATCAAAAATGACATTTTGTTATCCGGTGATTGGTTATTGTGTCTAGTTACTGTCAATTCATAATAGAATGTCTATGCACGTTTTTTTCGCCGAAAAAAATGTGTTTGTTCAACTCCGTGCCATTTCTGCTTATCGGGTGTTCGTGCTATTTCCGCTCATCGTGTATCACCGAAATAATGACTCCTCCCATTAAATTCAACGAACCCTAAACCATCTCTATAACCCTAGTTGAAAAAAGTGGGGACGGACGGACGGACATCGAGACCGGCATTATTAGTGACCTATCTCCGGAAGGAGATTACCTAAAAAAAAACTATAAAACAAAGTCAATGTATCATAAAAATTAATTTACTGATTATTCGTTCCAAAGGGCCGTCAGCATTTAGGTAGAACCGTGAGCAATATTGTCTCTCGCACTTCTCCGTGCCCTAATTGCCCAAGCCAAAATTGCTCACGGTGATTTGCCCAAGCCAAGATTGCTCACGGTCATTTGCCCAAGCCAAAATTGCTCACGGTGATTTGCCCAAGCCAAAATTGCTCACGGTGATTTGCCCAAGCCAAGATTGCTCACGGTGATTTATAATCTCTGTTATTTATAAATTTAGCTTAGTTACATGTTTCTCTACAATTGCATGCAATGATAATCTAGGTTTTCTTCACTTAACAGAATTTAAATTCAGTACTGATCCAGACGGCTGAAAAAAAACGTTTTTTGTGATTATGTCGTAAACGCTTTGTTCGACTTGAGCAACAATGACACGAAGGTGACGATATATACTATATAAGAGACGTGTTGGTCTGTCTGTGTGTGTGTGTGTGTGCGTGTGTGTGTCGCCAATTTTCTCGGAGATGGCTGAACGGATCTTCGTCAAACTTTCAGAGGTGCATCAGTGAGTGCCTGGGAGTGTTCTCGGCAAACAAAAAAAAAACGTTTTTGAAAAAAAAAAAAATTCGTTTTTTTGGATTTAAATAAAAAATCGCCCTGTAGTGCCTAAGCCTTTTTGATTAATGACAGTTATATACGAGTACACATTCACGTAAATAAATACAAAACAATCACCAGACATTTGAACACAAATAAATCAAACAATTCCGGAAGTGTACGAAGTTGGTAGTAAGGCTTCTTCTTCTTCCTGATGAGCATCACACAGAACTCAGAAACGTAATGAACGGTACATTCACCAGAATATATTCAACACAAAGGTGAAATGATGATTTGACATTTGTGATTGATTCTGATTTGGATGTAATTGCTTTTCCATTATATTTTCCCTCATTTCAAATTTGTTTCTTTTTCGCTTGAGCAACGCCCGGGTATTCCAGCTATAAACACTTATATACTTTACTCGGGGTACAAATACAATTACAACTTAAATATAATTACAACTTTGTCTGGGGGGTAACATAGGCTATGTGGCCGCGGCCTCTGGCGGGATGTGGGGGACCGGGGGAGGGGCATACATTTTCTATGTAAATGTGTACCGTGAAGCACCACCTGGTGATGGTGGCAGAGGGTATTACAATTTCGTTTTTTAGCTGGGCAACACTGAGGTTAAAGCACTCTTTGCATGGGTAAATACTTTCTCCTTCTCATCCCCCCGCAACCCCCAAAACGGAGGGATCTGTCAAAGCTCCCCCCAAAATATGTATTTGTAGTATATCTTTCCCCTCCCTCTCCCCTCACATCTCAAATCCCTCCCCCTTCCACTCCCCCCACACCCTACCTCACCCCTCCCTCTCCTACCTCCCCCCTCCCCAACACCAGGTAGTCCTGCTAGTATATATATATTATTAGGACAGTATAATTATATATATATACAGTCAAGTGAAAAAGTAAGTACACCCCATGTAAAGTTTTGACTTTTTCAACATATTTCAACATACAGCTATTTGATCTTCATTTCAACAATATTGATAGATAAAGGTGATATAATATAACAAATATAATGAAACATTTACATTTTGTCGTCCATTGTATAATTTAAATAAACATAAATGCAAATTTCGCATGTGGAAAAAGTAAGTACACCCCCACATTTATCACTACTTGAAATACCTAAAATTAGAATCAGCTGCACCAGCTCAGGTGCAAATGATTAGAACATCGTTAGAGAGGATCTTCGAGGAACCTGTCTTATTTAAACCTCAGACATTTAGTTTGGTTTGCTCTTTGTTGTTGAAGTGTGCGGCGTCACCATGCCTAGATCAAAAGAGCTATCCAAGGCCTTCAGAAAGAAGGTTATAGATGCCTACGAGTCTGGGAAGGGATTTAAAAAGATCTCCAAACAATTTGAAATCAATCATTCGACTGTCCGGAGGATCATCTACAAGTGGAGAAGATTCCAAACAACTGCCAACTTGTTCAGGCCAGACTGCCCCAGCAAGTTCAGTTCGAGAGCAAACCGCAAGATGCTGAAAGAAGTCTCTAAGAACCCCAGCATGTCATCATGGGACCTACAGGTAGCTCTTGCCACTGTTGATGTCAAAGTGCACAAGTCTGCTATTAAAAAGAGGCTGCACAAATTTGATCTACATGAGAGGTGTGCCAGGAGGAAACCTTTGCTGTCCAGAAAGAACATCAGGGCAAGACTAAAGTTTGCCAATGAACACCGAGACAAAGACCAGCACTTCTAGAACAATGTGCTCTGGATAGATGAGTCAAAGGTAGAGCTATTTGGCCACAGTACAAGAAGACGTGTTTGGCGAAAACCAAAGATAGCATTTGACCACAAGAACCCGATACCAACTGTAAAGCATGGTGGTGGAAATATTATGGTTTGGGGCAGCTTTGCTGCATCAGGGCCTGGGCAGCTCACCATCATAGAATCCACTATGAATTCTTCATTGTACCTGAGGGCGCTTGAGGATAATGTGAGGCCATCTGTCGGAAAGTTGAAGCTCAACCGAAGGTGGACCTTGCAACATGATAATGACCCTAAACATACCAGTAAATCTACCAAGGAATGGCTGAAAAGAAAGAAATGGAGGGTTCTGGAATGGCCAAGTCAAAGCCCAGATCTAAATCCCATCGAGATGTTGTGGGGGGATTTTGAAACGAACTGTGCATGCAAGAAACCCCTCAAACATCTTAATTTGTTGTTGAATAAATTATTGCAAAGTCAATTTGACATTGTTTTTTGTTCAATTAGATCACCTTTATCTATAGATACGGTTTAAATGAAGATCAGATATTGATATGTCCACATATTTTAAAAAGATTAAAAAACATTTCATGGGGTGTACTTATTTTTAACTTTTATTAAAAGATATATATTGTTACGGTTTCGCGCGACCCCCGTTCCCTTACCAAGGGGAGATTAAGCCCCTTGTTCTTCTTGGGTCGCCGCAACCACGAGACTCGAGTCGCCACTTCCGGTCGGACACGGGACAGGGTTTCGGGATGATGTTCGCACGTACCTAAGTACCCACGCTGCCGCGGAAGCGGGGATCAAGTCTCGCATGAACCACGCGTAATTTGAGTGCACCCGAGCGGATGGCGCACCACGTGGTCCGTGCTATTACCTTGGTATTGGAACCCGATTAGAGCGATATTATTCGTACCACGCTCAGTCAATGAGGGAAAAGACGAGACGGCCGAATCAAAGAAATAACAGGTTTAATAATTAATTATTTACAATGTTCGGTAGCAGAAGCAGAGACACAGGGCAGATCTTATACAATCGTAGCTTAAATTACCCAGACAATGGGCCCGTTCACACTCACAGGGGGAATGAAGGAAGGATGGTTCATGCGCTGTACGCGCCGGCTTTGTTGTTCAGGAACCGCTCGCCCGGCGTGGCCCTCTGCGGTCACAGCACGTCCCTCGACGAAGGCAGGCAGGCAGGCGGGAGGGATCCTTGCGGCGTGTATCTCGAGCAAAGGCAGAGCAGGCAGGCGGGAAAATATACGCGTCTCTCGCCCGGCACGGCGGTCCTTCACAGCGCGATTAATCAACGGCGCGCTTTTGCTCTCGCAACTCAATTCAGGATCTGACTCAAGCTCAATTCAACAGAGGACCCCGGCTCATAACTTGGTTCAGCGCACCTCTCCTCAGAACTACTAATTCAACACAGCGCTTCGAACTGATAACTCAAGCTCATTACTCAGCGCAGGTCCTCCTCAAACTTAGTTCAGCGCACCTCTCCTCAGAACTGACAAACGCCTCTCCCCATAACTCATCTCAGCGCACCTCTCCTCATAACTGACAAACGCCTCTCCCCATAACTCGTCTCAGCGCACCTCTCCTCATAACTGAGGTGGGGGCTTTTGGGCACAGGGTTACATGGTTCCGCCCTGGCCTGCCTCAAATGTTCCAAACCACGCCTTTTGCCGCAGTGCTAAGCCACTCCCCTCGAGCCCTGATTGGCAGCTCATGCTTACCAGTCACTCCCACTTCTCCTGTTCCACCTTCTTTCGGCTTGCCTCGACTTGTCAGGCCAGCCTCGTGGTGATTTGCGCCAAAACTCAAAGTATCGAGGCGGCATAAAGCATTGGAAGGGGACCTAACTCTCAAGGGCTTCCGGTCCGGTCTGAAAAGGACGCAGGCGTCACATGCTCGCCGCTTCTTCGACTGGGCCACTGTCTGTGGCTTGCTTTTTTGGTGGTCGTGCGGATTTTTTGGCCATTGAGTCTGCCCTCCGCATAGTCCCGGCTCTGCTCCCTGCTTCGCCTACCCGGCTCCTTCGCCTGCTCGCTGTTTCCTCGGGCACGCTCTCGTGGGTTGTGTCCTTCGCAGCGGTGTGGCGGCGGTTTTCCCGCCGTGATCTTGATTTGTAGCGGCGGCGGTTGATTGCCGCTGCATTTCCCGCTTTGCCGTGATCAACCTTGGCCTCGTGATCGTCTCTTTGCTCCTGTCTGCCCTCTGCTTGGTCCCGACTCTGCTCCTGGCTTCACCTACCTGGCTCCTTCGTCTCCTTCGTTTCCTTGGGCCTGCTCCCGTGCGTTGGGACCATTGTTTCACCTCAACCTTGGCCTCGTGCTCGCCTCTCCGCTCCTGCCTGGCATGGCTCTGCGGTACTCCGCCGCAAGGCTCCTTCTGCTCAATACCCACTCCACCCCATCATGCATCTCTGCCATCAAATCAAATGGACTCCTCCGACGACCCAGGTACATTCACCGTGGCTCCGGTCGTAAGTTTGTATATGTACAATCAGGTCACTCCATCCCCGTCCTCTGGTCGGCTCAGCGCACTCCCACTCATCGTCCCAGTGCACCTAGTCACGGCAACGCACAAAATCGCATCTCCTGCCTGCGAACCCTGGCTAAATCACCTGAATTCATCCCCGCTGTTCAAAACAACATCAAGCTCACCCTGTTCAACACCCGGTCCCTCAACAACAAATGCCTCATCCTCAACGACTACATCCTGGAGAACAAACTGGACTTTCTCTGTCTCACCGAAACCTGGCAACAACCACTGGACTACTACACGCTCAACCTCACCACACCCAATGGATATTCCTATGTCAATAAACCACGCTCGGAGGGCCGAGGTGGTGGAATTGCCGTTATCCACCGTCAAGACATCAGGACCAGCCTCATCCCCATCGCCTCATCCTCATCCTTTGAACACCTGGCTTTTAAACTCTCTGGTCGCACGCAGTCAGTCATGGCTGTCGTCTACCGCCCTCCCAAACCACACCCATTATTCCTGTCTGACTTCTCCTACTTTCTGACCCAGCTATGTTCCCTCTCCCCCTCAATCCTCCTCCTTGGTGATTTCAATATCCACATGGACTCCACTGACTCCACAATAACCACTGACTTCACTGATTTACTCACCTGCTTTAACCTCACTCAACATGTCAACTTTCCTACGCATATCCGTGGTCACATTTTGGACCTTGTCTGCTCCACTGGATTAATTTTGCACCATCTCTCTGGCTCCGACCGCACCCTCTCTGACCACTTAGCCATCACTATGACCATCAACATCCCCACCCCAACACCAAGACATTATCGCACTATCAACTTCCGTAAGCTAAACACTCTTTCACCGACCTCATTCTCATCCACCCTCTCTGAAAAAATGTCCACTTCTCCCTTCATTGACCTCCACACCCCTTCCGACCTCACTGACTACTACAACCACACTCTCTCCTCCTGCCTTGACCAGCTTGCGCCTTTAAAAACCAAAACAGTTTCTTTCACCCATTCTGCTCCCTGGTTTACCCCTGAACTCCGCCTGATGAAAACTCGTGCTCGCCAACTTGAAAGACTCCGCAATAAAACAGGTCTCACAGTTCACTCCCAAGCCTACAAGGACCACCTACAACACTACAAAGATGCCCTCTCCCACGCCCGCTCCGCCTACTACTCTCAAATTATCCACTCTGGCTCCGGAAACCCAAAAGCACTCTTCTCGACAATAAACAAACTCCTCCGCCCCCTGGACACCACCACCCAGTCATTCACAGTAGACAACTGCATCTCCTTCCTTTCTTTCTTCCAACGCAAAATTGACAACATCTACAACAGCTTGACCACTGCCGCACCCGCTCCCCCTCCAACCACCTGCCCCCCCTTATCCTGCCTTCCCCTGTCTCAATTCTCCCCGGTCTCCCCTACTGACCTCTCTGAACTCCTCATAGGAATGAAAACTGCCACCTGCACTCTTGACCCCATCCCCTCCAGCTTTGTCAAGGCCTCCCTCCCTGCTCTCTCTCCACTTATCATTGCAACAATAAACTCCTCCCTGTCTACAGGCATCGTCCCACCATCCCTCAAAATTGCTGCTGTTACCCCCATTCTAAAAAAACCTGGTCTAAACCCTGACACCCTAAACAACTTCAGACCCATCTCCAACCTACCCTTTCTGTCGAAAGTTTTGGAACGCGCTGTAGCCACTCAACTCAAACATCACCTCTCTGCCAATAACCTGTATGAAACATTCCAATCCGGATTCCGCTCCAACCACAGTACTGAAACTGCTCTCCTCAAAATCACCAACGACCTTCTCCTCTCCTCTGACGCTGGCAACCTCAACATTCTCGTCCTCCTCGACCTCAGCGCTGCCTTTGACACCATCGATCACACCATCCTCCTCACCCGACTTGAATCCACCTTTAACGTTACCGGCACTGCCCTCTCCTGGATTAAATCATACCTCTCTGACAGACGCCAGTTCATCTCCATCAATAACTGCAAATCCCCCACTGCTCCCCTCCCCCAAGGTGTCCCCCAAGGTTCAGTTCTTGGCCCCCTCCTCTTCATCCTTTACCTGTCCCCCCTCGGTCACTTAATCCGCCGTCATGGTCTCCAATTCCACTGCTTCGCCGATGACATCCAGCTTTTCATCTCCACCAAGTCCGTCTCCACCGACACCCACTCTATCCTGACAAACTGCATCTCTGAAATAAAATCCTGGCTTCAAATCAACTTCCTCAAACTAAACTGTGATAAATCTGAAATAATCATCATTGGCCCAAAAACGCTCACAAAATCCACCCATAACTTTGCCCTCAACATCGACGGTATCCCAGTATCCACCTCCCCTCTCATCCGGAATCTTGGCGTCATCTTTGACCAAACCCTCTCCTTCGACAAATACACTAAACAGATCACAAAGACAGCCTTCTTTCACCTGAAAAACATCGCCCGTCTCCGCTCATCCCTCTCCTCCACGGCTGCAGAAACCCTCATCCATGCCTTCATCACCTCCCGTCTGGACTACTGCAATAGCCTCCTCTATGGTTCACCCTCAACAATCACCAATAAACTCCAATACATTCAGAACTCCGCTGCCCGTCTACTCACCCATTCCCGGACCCGTTACCACATCACCCCCGTCCTTTACAAGCTTCACTGGCTCCCCATCTCCCAGAGAATCCAGTACAAAATTCTCCTCTTGACCTACAAAGCCCTCCATAACCTGGCCCCATCCTACCTGGCTGACCTCCTCTCCAGACACACTCCCACCCGCATCCTCCGCTCTGCTGGTACCAACCTCCTGACCCCCCCCCCCCCCCATCCAGACCAAATTCAGATCCTGGGGGGACAGGGCCTTCTCCATCGCTGCTCCCACCCTCTGGAACTCACTACCTCACACCATCAGAGACTCCTCCTCACTCACCACATTCAAAACATCACTCAAGACCCACCTGTTCAGCACTGCATTCAACATTCAACCCACAGCATTTAACCCCTGACTATCACTTCTCCTTCTCCCTCCTTTTGCTTTAAATATTTCCCTATTGATTCTTGTCTTTTTGCAATTGTTGTTTTCATGTTTTGTTATGCATTATGTTTTGCACTCTGTCAAAGCGCCTTTGGGCTTCATGAAAAGCGCTATACAAAATAAATGAATTATTATTATTATTATTATTATTATTCTACTCAACGCAAAACTGCACAAGGGAAAGGTCTACGCTTACACTTACTAAGAAATAACTGAGCTTAATCGAGGCTACTTGTTGTAGTGAGACTAACTAGGAGGGGAAAATTAACCTTTCTTGCAAAAACACAGAACTGCAACAATATATTGTTGCAGTTTTGAGAATACAGGATAACCCCCCTCATAGGTAGTTGCACCACAACATGTAGCCTCGCTTTAGTTCAGTTATTTCTTATTCAATGTTAAGCATAGTCTCCTTTCCTGTGTTAGTATGCGTTGAGCAGGCCATTAAGTGTAGGCCTCAATTGGGCTAGAATGCCATGTGCTAGGGCCTAGAACAAGTCTGGCAGGCCTGAAGGAGGAGCTGCAGGGGAGTGGCCGGTAAGCGGCAGGCAGCCAATGAACGTACAAGGGGAGTGGCTAACAACAGCAGCCAGAGGAGGGGCTTGGAACATTCGGGTAAGACTCTGGGGCGGGGCTATAAGACCCTGCCCCGAGCCCCCCGCACCAGTCACGAGTCGGAGTGAGTCTCAGTCGCCGAGTCACACAGTCGGAGTGAGTCTCAGTCGCCAAGTCACCCAGTCGGAGTGAGTCTCAGTCGCCGAGTCACCCAGTCGGATGTTTGCGAGGACGGTCCCTCCTGGGGCCACAGACGCCAACGAGCTCCCTGCACACATGCCGTGAACATCCGAGGGACACGCCCGGTGAGCTGACCGTAGCGAACGGCGACAAGGACGCGTTTGGAGCGCGTACTTTTCCTTCCTTCTTTTCCCCGCGTGAGTGAGTGGGCCCTTGTCTGGGGATAAGTTAAGACTGATTAAGTATCTGCTCTGTGTCTATTCTCTTTACCCTGATCACTGTATAAATTGTAAATAAACCTGTGTTCTTCCTTCCATTTGGTCGTTCATGTCATTTTCGCACCTGGCTTCGCATTGTACGAATAAGACCGCTCAATCGGGTTCGATAAGAATTAACGGCACGAGTCACATGACATGCAAACCGCTCGGCGTATCCGACTAGCGTGGCTTGTGCGAGGTCCAGTCCCCATTCTCGTGGCGGCGTGTGTACTGAAGGTACGTGGGGATTCGACCCGATACCCTTCCGCAAGCTCGCTACGGGAGTGGCGGCTCGGCCTCGTAGACTCGAAGCTCGAAGGGGGAAAAGGGTTTAACCCCCCTCTGTACGTCGACGGGCTCGAGAGATCCGCAACAATATATAAAGTAATAAGCAAATATACCACAACTTTTGTTAACATACTGCAGTCTTATTATTCACACTTCTGTACCACCTGTGCTTGAATGGAGATTTTTGTCCTATGGGCAGAGTGAATTTCACTGGCAGGGTGATTTATCAATGTATGTGTCCGTTGGATGGACGTTAATCGTGTGTTCCGTCTGCTTGCATTGGTTGGTGGATGTTAAAAATCCCATGGGGTCCTACTTTGCAAAGAGTAGGTGAGCTATCGACGGCATCATGGCCAAATTCAAAATTCCTGCCCTAAACTTCGTCGAACATCAGGGTTGGCCAGCCAGTTCGTGAAAGACTTGGGCCAAGTTTCCTCCAGCCAACCCCACAATATTCTGATTCTGATACATGTGCCATACTCTATTGTAGAGTTGGTGCTGCCGAAGCATTTTCTTGGCAAGGGTTATACCAGGCGGATTGCCATTGTTGTGGGAATAATTGTGCCCATTAAAAATGAAGTGCAAAATGAAAGAAAGCACAGGCATAAAAAGAGGGGACGCTCTAGCCCCTAAATGTCTGAACAAGGGGGGCAGAAGGACAACAGGAAACAACAATATTATGTTACCGAATGTGATAAATCTCTGATTTGTACTGTATAGTTTTTGCCACAATCACCACCTATACAATGGAGATTTTACCGTTATCTGGACGTACTCTAACAGTAGCAGTGCTGCATGCTTTGCGTTTCATAATATTGCAATGGAATTATCACACCAGGCTGATACTTCTCAAAGTTTCAAAAATTCTTTCAGATGCAGTTAGGTACATCACCGTATTTGCTCCTTGCGGGGGTTGTGCCATACAAGAGGATTCAGATTAGTCCACATTGCTTTATAAAAGGAATCAAATGGGGGACATTCATCTATATACAGTATTAGCAGGAGTACCCGGCGGAGGGGGGGGGGGGGAGGAGGGGAGGGAAGCAGGAGAGGGAGGAGGGGAGGGAAGCAGGAGAGGGAGGCGTGGGGAAGGGAGTGGGTGGAGTGGAAGGGTGAGGGGAGGGGGGGGGGTGAGGAGAGAGGGAGGGGAAAGATATACTACATATTGTTACGTTTGTAGGGGGTAGACAATGATTACCTTAGAGCCAGGTAGAGTGTATAGATTAGTGTGCTCCAACAGTCATGAAGAAGAAGAAACCTCGTAACATAAGTAGGAAAGTTGTGTAGACCATATGCCGGGTAAGCTTGTATCTTCGTCCCCAAGAGAGGGGTTGGGTTTGTTAATTAGCGAGTGATTATGGGTAAATTAATCCTGTGTATGTAATTGCCTCTGTAATCTTTTCCTGTGTTCTTTATGACACCGCACTACACACCATAGACAAGTCAAGCAGTCGACACCATAATTAATAACGCTAAATAAAAACCAACCGGAAACCAGGCATCAAGCACTACCGCTGTTAACACCGACTTGGTGAGCACACAGGCACAGGCAGGGCCATGAGCATTGAGCCACGCCCTGAATAGCAGTGATTGGTCCGGGATTTGATTGGCACAAGGACTGGTAAGATGGGACTCGCTGATAGGAGTGGACATGGAGACGTCGTGGGATGACGTCAGAGCCTCGCTGTTACGGATTCGTCACTTCCGTCTTTGTGGTTTTCATCCACTGGAAGCATTTTTAGTTCCATGTACTATTATTGTTATAGTTTGATTGAAATGGAGATAACTGTCTTCAAAGGTAAAAACTAGTGCTTTAAAAGAAAAACGAAATGGATCGGGAGAAACCGGAAGAAGAAGAGGAGGAGTAGAAAGCGGCGCAAGTGAGGTCGGGAGAGAAAGGCCGAGCTGCTTTGAGGTATCGAGCAGATGCTGGTGAACGTTGGTCACGAGCGAATATTGGTTTCCCCGGGAAATGGATTCCTGTGACAGAGTCGTTATCGCTGTGACAGTTAAACCTGCGTGACGGGTTTTGTGGTTCCGAAGTGAATCGTTGTTGGAGAGCAGGTACGCCTCCATTATGTGCCCGTCCGCCATTTCACCTCGCTCCAGCCATTTCACCGCGCCCCAGCCATTAGCCTGGTTCGCGTGTGTGTCTTGGATTTCGATTGGGAATTGGTGGTTTTTCCGCTTGGGAGCCGCTGCTTGTTCATATCAGCGTCATTGTCTGGTGAACTGAAGGTGTGAATTCCCAGTTGCCTTTTGGGTGAACTTTGGCCTGACCGACGTCGGCTCGACACCCACCCAGCGGCTCTTTGGCAGCGTCGACTGTCAGCCGACCTGGGTTCTGGTCTCAATACGACCTTTGTCTTGTGATCACCAGAGCGTGGATCGACTTTGGCCTGGTGTCGTGACAGTGACTTTGGGGGTGTTACATTTTGCTCACGTGGAGTACCGTGAGTTATTGAGTTAAGAAACTGGTGGTACCATCATAGGAATTATCTGGTATTTGTTGTGCAATTGAGATTTTATATTGTACTTGCAAGTTGTTATTATTGTGTGATCTTAATACAATATTTGGTTTTTGGTATCAACTGATTAGTGTGGTTTCACCATTGGTCATTGGCACACATAATGGCACATCTTTCTGCCGTGACTCATTTCGGGGCTCGGAGGTACACCGTGACAGGGGTTTGGGGAGGAGCACGTAACACTCGCGTACAAAACAATTAGAGCAGTGGACATTTTGTTTTTCGGGGTCTGGATCTGGTGGTGAACGGTCGTGTGCCGACATTTTCTGCTTCTCGTTCTGGATCCCAGAGTGAATGGTCACAATTGCTCTTGCGCAAGGAAGTTTCATCATGAACAGTCGTGTTCCGACATCTTCATAGTGATCGTGAGAAGGAAGAGCTGTGGACCGAGAACTGCAGTTTCCCGCACACGGACGACTAAGATGAGCGCGGCTGTGCGAACATGTGTGTGCGAGGCCTAGTTTGCACCCACGGCAGTGCAATCTGCAGTTTTCCCATCAAGGACGCGAGGGGGATTTGACAATTCCTGACGAGATTCAAGAGCGATTTGAGATAAGTGTCACAAACTACACATATTTATTTTTCAGGTATTTTATCCCTTTCTGTATTCGGGTCTGTTTGGAAGCGCTCCAATTAGGAATTTAGTTCATAGTGCATTTTATTTGTTACCGGCATTTTTGGTTAATAAAGCCGGCATCTTCTTGTACATCGTAAATCCTGTGTCGGGTGAGTTAATTATTGCAGGTTGAAGACTGCCAGTCGGATCCGTGAAGGTAAGCGCTTACAGCTTCTCCCCCACTTGCTTCCCTCGTGTGTAACGAAGGTCCACCATTGAATTAAATGCCTCGGGGTTAAGCTGGAGGGTGGGGTGTCTTTGACAGGCCCCTCCATTTTGGGTAGGGGGTGAAGGGAGGAGGAAAAATTTTCCTATGCAAAGAGTGCTTCATAACGTCAGTGTTGCACAGGAGAAAAAGGAAATTGTAATACACTCTACACCATCACCAGGTGGCGCTACACGGTACACATTTATATAGAGAATGTACGCCTCTCTCCCAGTCTCTCACACCCCCGAATGAGGCCGGGGCCATATCGCCTATGTTCCCCCCCAGACAAAGTTGTATTTGTATTTGTACCCCGAGTGAAGTATAAAAGTGTTTATAGCTAGAGTACCCGGCGTTGCTCAAGCGAAAAAGCAACATTAACATATTTGAAATGAGGGCAAATATAATGGAAAAGCAATTACATCCAAATCAGAATCAATCACAAATGTCAAACAATCTTTTTACCTTTTCATTGAATATCTGCTGCTGAATGTGCCGTTCATCACGTTTCTGAGTTAAGTACGATGACGTTCATGAAGAAGAAGAATCCCAACCACCAAATTCGACAGCTTCCGGAATTGTTTTATTATTTGTGTTCAAATGTCTGGTGATTGTTTTGTATTTATTTATGCGAATGTGTACTTGTATATAACTGTCATCTATCTATAATTCCAGTAATCTCTGTACGTTTGTACGTTTGTACGTTTGTCTGTCTGTGACCGCTGTTTCTCGACAACCACGGGTCCGATATACTTTTAACTTGCCAGGTATATTGCTGGGGACCCGAGGATGTGCCTTTTCAAGGTTTCATATTAATCGGACAATTACTTACCGAGCTATGTCCAAAAAACGATTCAACCAATCAGAGAGCAGCGAACGATCGCGTGTGCCGAACGTGGCGGGCACACTCTGCCTCGGATGGCACATTTGAGAGCGTATTCATTTATTTCACGTTTGCAAACTATGTTGGCGTTAAACTATGTTTTACAACTAATAAAAACGAATTTGCGATTCATTCGCTTTCCTGCGCGTTTGTGCACGCGATGGCGATTTCTTTACCAAACTCCGGAAGTCGTTCGCTTTGGACCAAACCATTGCATGTAAATAGAGGGGGGGGATTGTCACCACTCGCAAGCCGTTCGCTTTGGACCAAACCATTTCATGTAAATAGAGGGGGGGGATATAATTTTAGATATAGATATAGTACGGGCATGCCCTAGTATAAATCAAAAAGGCTTAGGCACTACAGGGCGATTTAAAAAAAAAAAAAAACTAACATTTCCCCCCTAAAACACTGCCAGACACTCACTGATGAACCTCTGAAAGTTTGACGAAGATCCGTTCAGCCATCTCTGAGAAAAATGACGACACACAGACACACACACACAGAACAACAGCTCTCTTATGTAATAGATTTAATGTATCAGCAGTTTTATATCCGTCGGTTTCTCTCTTTGCACCCATTAGTTGGCCAGTTGACCTGACTCCACCCACAGCAATGTCATTGGTAGGAAAGTTGACTCCACCCACAACGACGTCATTCGTATAGGAAGGTTGACATTTTGATTTTCATGCAGTTCGGACCGAACACATCGTCGAACCTGTCATATTCACAATCGCAATGCCCATCCTTTACATTGCTAAACATAAACTTCTGCGAACTTGCGAGGCAGCGCTTCGTTGCCTATACACCGTCCCAAAAAAGGGAGCGTTTTCTACGGAACTCTGTTTCGCGGGTCCCTGCTCGTCTCTGCAAAAGTGACAGGTAATGAAAGGTATAGCTATCAGCTTATCAGCAAGCATGAAAGAAGAGTTTACCTTCATCTTTAGCTCCAATGGCTGAATACAAACCTATTCCTCACCATTCTGATATCGTTTTCATTGAAGTTCCATCCGATCGAATTTTTGTTGTGGCGATGAGGATAACGAATGCGGCATTCCAAAGTCAAAGTTGCGCCCGATTTCACAGTTATTTCCTTCTGCCTCACTGTTGCTGCTATCCTCAATACTGTATGGAGTTTTACAAAACAAAACATTAGACAGTACTTGGCAAAATCATTGTAGCATAATGCAAAATCATTGTAGCATAATGCAAAATCATTGTAGCATAATGCAAAATCATTGTAGCATAATGCAAAATCATTGTAGCATAATGCAAAATCATTGTAGCATAATGCAAACGCATTGTAGCATAATGCAAAATCATTGTAGCATAATGCAAAATCATTGTAGCATAATGCAAAATCATTGTAGCATAATGCAAAATCATTGTAGCATAATGCAAAATCATTGCAGCATAATGCAAAATCATTGTAGCATAATGCAAAATCATTGTAGCATAATGCAAACGCATTGTAGCATAATGCAAAATCATTGTAGCATAATGCAAAATCATTGTAGCATAATGCAAAATCATTGTAGCATAATGCAAAATCATTTTAGCATAATGTAAAATCATTGTAGCATAATGCAAAAGCATTGTAGCATAATGCAAAAGCATTGTAGCATAATGCAAAAGCATTGTAGCATAATGCAAAAGCATTGTAGCATAATGCAAAAGCATTGCAGCATAATGCAAAATCATTGTAGCATAATGCAAAAGCATTGTAGCATAATGCAAAATCATTGTAGCATAATGCAAAATCATTGTAGCATAATGCAAAAGCATTGTAGCATAATGCAAAAGCATTGTAGCATAATGCAAAATCATTGTAGCATAATGTAAAATCATTGTAGCATAATGCAAAATCATTGTAGCATAATGCAAACGCATTCTAGCATAATGCAAAATCATTGTAGCATAATGCAAAATCATTGTAGCATAATGCAAAATCATTGTAGCATAATGCAAAATCATTGTAGCATAATGCAAAATCATTGTAGCATAATGCAAAATCATTGTAGCATAATGCAAAATCATTGTAGCATAATGCAAACGCATTGTAGCATAATGCAAAATCATTGTAGCATAATGCAAAATCATTGTAGCATAATGCAAAATCATTGTAGCATAATGTAAAATCATTGTAGCATAATGCAAAAGCATTGTAGCATAATGCAAAAGCATTGTAGCATAATGCAAAAGCATTGTAGCATAATGCAAAAGCATTGTAGCATAATGCAAAAGCATTGCAGCATAATGCAAAATCATTGTAGCAAAATGCAAAAGCATTGTAGCATAATGCAAAATCATTGTAGCATAATGCAAAATCATTGTAGCATAATGCAAAAGCATTGTAGCATAATGCAAAAGCATTGTAGCATAATGCAAAATCATTGTAGCATCATGTAAAATCATTGTAGCATAATGCAAAAGCATTGTAGCATAATGCAAAAGCATTGTAGCATAATGCAAAAGCATTGTAGCATAATGCAAAAGCATTGTAGCATAATGCAAAATCATTGTAGCATAATGTAAAATCATTGTAGCATAATGCAAAATCATTGTAGCATAATGCAAAAGCATTGTCGCATAATGCAAAAGCATTGTAGCATAATGCAAAATCATTGTAGCATAATGCAAAAGCATTGCAGCATAATGCAAAATCATTGTAGCATCATGCAAAATCATTCTAGTATAATGCAAAATCATTGTAGCATAATGCAAAATCATTGTAGCATAATGCAAAATCATTGTAGCATAATGCAAAATCATTGTAGCATAATGCAAAATCATTGTAGCATAATGCAAAATCATTGTAGCATAATGCAAAATCATTGCAGCATAATGCAAAAGCATTGTCGCATAATGCAAAAGCATTGTAGCATAATGCAAAATCATTGTAGCATAATGCAAAAGCATTGTAGCATAATGCAAAAGCATTGCAGTTTTATGATCTGGTTTGATTTTGCATATTCCAAAATATTTTTCCAAATTATGTATGGTTGCCAACATTTTAATTTTTTTTGTATACAAGATCGAGGCTCGTGAAAGAGCTAACATTAATCACACAGAAAGACAAACCGACACATAAAACATATAACATGGGGAGCGGTAGACAAGATGGGGAGAGAGGGGGAAGGACACAAACACAACATTTGAGAGCAGGGACATCGAGAGGTCTGTGGGAGGGAGAGGGCTTTGAGGGGGGGAGGGAGGAATGGGAAGGGGGGGGGGGTGGGAGAGGTATAAAACATATGGACACTGCCAGGACTTCCAGGAAAGAAGTTGGAATTTCAAACAAGGTGGATCTGGGGTGAATTAGCGGGGGTAGAAAAGATCAAGGTTTTGGATGGGGGAAGATAAGAGATGGTGGTGAACAGCTGTTTTAAAGACCTGGAGGGAGGAGTGGGATTGAAGGGAGTGTGGGAGTTTGTTCCAGAGGTGGGAGAAAAGAGGAATGAAAGAGTGAAGGTGAGCAGAGAGCCGAGATTTTGGCGAGATTAAGAGTGTGAGATTTGTCAGGATTGAAAGACATGTTCCACTTGTTTGACCAGTCTGTGATTTTGTCCAGGTCTTCAGAGTGTGAGGAGGCTGCAGACTGCCGATCTGAGGGAGAGGAATGGAGCGGCAGAGAGTGGAGTCATCAGCAAAGAGATAGAGAGGATTTTCCAGAGAGTCGGAGAGATCATTGATAAAGAACAGAAAAAGCACAGGGCCCAGAACACTGCCTTGGGGAACTCCAGCCTGAACAGGAAGGGGAGATGAGAGAAATCCATTCAGGGCCACACGTTGACTACGACCAGAGAGGAAGTCCGCAAGCCATGCATGGAGATTTCCATGGATACCATAGGAGGAGAGTTTGGTGAGCAGATCTGGGTGCCAGACCGTATCGAAGGCACGTGATATGTCAAGGGAGACAGCTCTGATTTCCTGTTTGGCATTGAGGACCTCCATCCATTGTTGAGACAGCAGAAGCAGCATGTCCAGAGTAGAATGACCTGGTCTGAATCCAAATTGATGATCGGAGATAAAGCCATTGGAGAAGAGGAAGGATTTGATATCCGAAGCAATGATGGATTCCATGACTTTGCTGATAAATTGGGAGCATGCTGATTGGTCTGTAGTTGCAAGGATCTGTTTTTGCACCTTTTTGTGTAAAGCGGTAATGTTTGCTGATCTCAAGGATCTGTTTTTGCACCTTTTTGTGCAAAGCGGTAATGTTTGCTGATTTCCAGGATACTGGCAGATGACCTTGAGCAAAAGAGAGGGTGAAAAGAACAGAGAGAGGGTGAGATAGAGCGGCAGAGCAGGATTTTAGGACCCGTGGGCTGATGCCGTCTGGTCCAGTTGCAGAATCAGAGTCGAGGTTTGACAAAAACTCCTCCACCTTGTCAGGAGAGAAGGACACAGAGTCCAGAAGCAGTTGGGTTCGACTGGGTAAGGTTGGAAGAGAGAGAGATGGGTTTGGGACACAATATTTTGAGGCAAACACAGAGTTGAGGCATTTGGCTTTGTCATGTGCGGTGTCAACTGTGTAGCCATTTGAGGTAAGGGAGGGGATGGAGGGGGAACAAACACCAGAAACGGATTTGACCAGACGCCACCAGGATTTGGAGGAAGGAGACAGGTTTGAGAGTTCAATCATGAGTGTGGAGAGATAGTGCTTCCTGGCACTCCTGAGGGCAGAGACACACTTGTTCCGAGCTTAGTGGAAGGAACTGAGATTGCCTTCAGTTGTATTAGCCTTCCAAGAGGCCAAGGCAAGTTGTTTCAGGGAAACTGTCTCACCACAAGATTCAGTGTACCATGGACGGGAGGAAGGGTAAGACCATTGAAGACAAGATGGGATAAATCTGTGCATGAGAGAGAGCAGTTTGCTTTGGAAGAATTCCCAGGAAGAATTGATGTCAGAGGCAGTGGAGATGGGAGACCAATCCAGACGATTGATGGCTGCTTGAAGACCGTGCCAGTCGGCCTGAGTGAAATGCCAGATTCGTCGACGCTGAGCAGGCTATTTGAGAATGGCCAGAGAGATGTCCACTTTAACAAGCACATGATCAGAAGAACCGATTGGAGCAGAGGAAGAGCAGCAGACATTAGCAGGGAAGTTTGTCATAACCAAGTCTAGAAGAGAAGATACACCATTGGCTGAGATTCGGGTTGGGAAATTGACAGATTGTGTCAATCCCAGTGAGTCGCAGAAGTCCTTTGCTGAGGTGCCATGCCTGGTGAGAGATGAACCCACACCCATCCAGCTGGCATGATGACAGTTGAAGTCACCACATATGAGGAAGAGAGAGTTGGGATGAGTGGATAGAAGTTGGTCCATGTTGTCAGACAGTGAAATGAAAATGGAGTCATCACTGTTTGGAGGATGGTACAGAACACATATGAACAAAAGGTGGGAGCGGAGAGGAAGCCGTAGCCAGAGGTACTCCTGGGGGTGAGGTGGAGAGAAGGCAGTGCAAGGAGAGTGAGGAAGAGAGTTTTTGATAAAGATAGCCACCCCACCACCAGGACGAGGCATAGGTCTATCATACCGGAGGAGGGAGTAACCCGGAAGAGATATTAAGGAATCAGAGACATCTTGAAGAAGGAAAGTTTCTGTTGAGCAGATCAAGTCTGGATTGTTAGAAGCAACCTGTATGGAGAGATCAGTAAGGTTTGAGTGAAGGCCCCGGATGTTTGAGGTCCACACCCTTAATGAAGATAGAGGGGGAGCATCGGGTACAGGACAGGGGAGGGGATGAGGTAGCGTAAGATGAAGGATGAGAGGGGGAGGTAGGGAGAGCAGTTGATAGTGTCTCAGAGATTACAGAAGAGTTACAAGAAAGGGAAGGATGAGGAGAACGAAGGTTTGATGGTGAAGGGATGAAGCACAGTGAGGGGTTGTTTGAGGGGGGGCAGAGGAAAGTATAAGGTTGGGCGAGGTCAAGGTATGAGATAGAAGGGAGACGAAGTGGGGAGGAGGCAGCTTTTAGGAGGAGGGGGGAGGAGGGAGAATTGGAGAGGAATGGTATGGGGGGAGATTTGAATGGGAGGGGTTTGGGGGGAGTTTTTAAGGGGAGGAGTGAGGGGGGAGTTTAGGAGGGGAGGGGCAAGGGGGGAGTTTAGGAGTGGAGGGGCAAGGGGGGAGTTTAGGAGTGTAGGGGCAAGGGGGGGATTTGAAGGGGAGGGGCAAGGGGGGAGTTTAGGACGGGAAGGGAAAGGGGGGAGTTTAGGAGTGGAGGGGCAAGGGGGGAGTTTAGGAGTGGATGGGCAAGGGGTGGGATTTGGAGGGGAGGGGCAAGAGGGGAGTTTAGAAAGTGGATGATTAATGAAAGACGAACATTGTTAACAAATTGGGTTTATTGTGATTTCCAAGTTAGCAATCCGATTAAGAACGATGGAGGAGGGATGGAATGAATGTGAATTTAGAACATGTAGTGAGGGAGACGTATAAGAGATTGAATTTATTGTTTTTCAAGTGGAATGAGTTGGAGAGGAAATTGAAAAAAGCCTTTTATATAGGAAGAAAAACAGCGTGTTGTAATATCCCACTGAATAAAACACTGAAGGGGAAAGTTTAAACATATTTAAATAATATTTAAACAGAACCGTGAACAATCTTATATGCACAAAATACCAACGGGGGAGGGCCGAGAGGGACAACCACGAGTCACGTGAACAGGGTAAAAGGTGGATGGCAAGGAGATAATGAGGGTGGGGTGAACAGCACACCTGGACTGAAGTACAGGATGAGACAACAGCACACGTGGAGAAAGGAAAATATGTTTTTTTTGTTTGTTTTTTTTCTGGGGGGGGGGGGGGGGGTGGGGATTTAAAACGTTAGACAAAGAGTATTATGTTCGGGGTAGAGAGGAAAAATCTAAGAGCCAAGCAAAACACGAACATTGAGACATTGAGAGAAGACGAACATTGAAAGAAGAGAAAGTGTAGGGTGGAAATAATCCGTGGTGCGAGATGATAGGTGGCTCCCCCAGCCATGGCAGGGAAATTTTGTAATTTTTAACCTTAAATTTGTACATTCTAAGACACTCTTTTATGCAAAATTAAAGCAGAATAATCTTGTTTTCCTGATGATTTTTTGTTACATGTAATTCATGAATATGTTTTGGCCTTTAAATTGTATAACATAATAGCAAAGGTACCTGGCGTTGCCGGGCAGCACAGGGTCGCTTCGCTGACGGGAATATTGAGAGGAGGGGAGAGAGAGGAGAAGAGCAGGAGGGAGCAGGACGATGGTGAGGGGGAGCAGGAGGAGGGGTCACTCAAGCACTCAAGTGGCTTAAGCACTCAAGCAAGCACTCCATTTGAAACCGTTGATAGGGAACGGACTGTTTGGCAAGCACTAGTTATCTGCTTGGTAACTGAAACACCCCTGGACATCTGGACAGCATACTGTACAATGGTACATACAAAACGTCACCAAAAGGCCACTTTTCTAAATTAAAGAGTTTAGATATTAATCATGACAATTATACTTGTAATGAAAAAGTAACTTGTCCAGTCTTCAACGTGGTTTTAGTTTTTAAAATGTACATTAACTCAGAGGTGACACGTTGAGTGTACGAAAGTGAATGTGTATATTTAAAAGTGTAAGTGTACACAAATTCTTTAAAGTGTATGTGTGTGCATGGCTACAAAACTGGGTACACTATTATACAGATGAAATAAAATGCCCTCAATTAATAAAAATGAACTGAATGAAAAGACACCTCTAGTTTTATGTTGTAGCAAATAGTCTTGAGGACCTGCAAAAGCCTGATTCATGCACATTATATCATGCACTTGCGATGGCTGAGTAAACAAGACAAAAATGGCATATTTTCGAAATAAAATGTAACATTCTCACTGTCAATTTTTATTTCATTGTCTTTCAATAAAAAATATGCATTGACGATTAAAATTGTAATTAAATGGAATGTTTGATGTCTAGTATGTCTCCTGGTGCTGGTTTTTACATTTTCTGAAATTCCTCGAAATGTGCAATGCGTGGCAAAATAAGTGTGCATAACGCTTGGTGTCCACCAAATTCACAATAATTGTGATGTCAGTTGTATTTTCAAATCACAAACGACTCGTGAAATGAACGAGGTGTGTAGGTTAAGAAATACCTTAAGAAGCTTATTCAATCGATCAATCAGAAAGTTATTTTTTTTTCGCGATAATCTTGTCGTATTTTTTTTAGTGTCCACCCAGTTATGCACGAATCACATTGCAGCAAAAGTGAAAAGAAACCCGCTTCGCTCAAAAACTTGATTACGTGTAATGCGGGTCCTGTTTGTTGTGATAGCAAAGCAGTCACTCGCTGGCAGACGACCACCCGTTTACAGATGACGTCAGAACTTGTTTTCATGTCCGTGTCCTCCAGTGCTGTGTTATGCACGAATCCAGCATGCGAAATGCACTCTCGTTTCCATTTTGGTGAAAACGAAGCATGTAGCAGGTCTGATGCTTCAAACTCGGATACTCCAATATATACAGAACAACATAATACATCATACTTACTGTTTCCTGAAACATTATTTTACACTCAGATGTAACACTTAGTGTACCCAGTATTGTAGCCATGCACGTGTACATCATAAATTGTAAAAGAAGAAGTAAAAAAGAAACCTCTCAGGAATTCCCCGGCAACCCCCCAACTAATTAATTAAATACGCAAGCATTTCACTTCCATGGCGATTTTCATTGGTGAAATATAGTTTGAAAAGTCGGGCAAAAACCAAAAGTTTTTTTTTATTATTAGACTTCAGCATTTCCTTTCTTCTGCATTATGATAACGTTCCTTCGTTGGGCGGTGTATATTGGACAGTTGCCGCGATTACTCTGAACAACACATGCATTTGCATTGGCCAACAGCTTCTGTGTGTTTGCATGCTGCTCATGAACTGTGAATGCCACCGAGAGCCGCTGTGGCATTTCACAGACCATGGCTAGTGCAGCACAGGCACGGTTCTCATTGATACAATGTTTTGCTTTAAGTTGCATCCTGTGAATCAACCAATGAGAAACATTATACGTTTCGTGGGTCAATAATGCCTGTAAATGGGACAGCATTTGCCACTTGCTGCTGTGTACTTTGAATAATACCAATCAAATGCAATGGGATTATGGATATGATTTTCCAGGCAGAATCAAGGAAACCTGCCCAAAGGCCGACAGAAACCATGTCACAACATGAAATTCTATCAAAAAATTTGATGAGATATTATTTTGTGAAAGCCAAATTTTCGCCGCGAACAGAACCTGCAACAACAAGCCATCACAATGAAGATGTGGAAGAATCTATATACCGTATATATTAAAAGCTGGGTTTTTTTTTTCTTTGTATACTGAATCGAGGCTCGTGAAAGAGCTAACATTTACTTCACAAACAAATCAACCAGACAAACAAAATATATAAAAAGAGGGAGCGGAAGACAAGATGGGGAGAGAAGGCGAAGCACACAAACACAACATTTGAGAGCAGGGAGATGTGTGGAAGGGAGAGGGCTTGGGGGAAGGAGGCGTGGGAAGGGGGGGGGGGGCGGAGGAAGAAGTATAAAACACAAGGACACCAAGGACTTCCAGGACAGAAGTTGGTATTTCAAAAAAGTGGAATTGGGGTGAAATTAGCGGGGGTAGAAAAGATCAAGGTTTTGGATGGGGGAAGATAAGAGATGGTGGTGAACAGCTGTTTTAAAGACCTGGAGGGTGGAGTGGGATTGAAGAGAGTCAGGGAGTTTGTTCCAGAGGCGGGAGAAAAGAGGAATGAAGGAGTGAAGGTGAGCAGAGAGTCTTGATTTTGGCAGTTTAACCATCAGAGGGTTGCAGGCAGATCTTGTGCGACCTGTAGGAATATTTGTGGGACAGAGCCCAGAGAGAGCTGGGGGGGGGGGGCAAGGCCAGAGAGGAGTCGGTAGAAGACGGAAAGACCACCAACCTGCCTGCGGTGAGTGAGTGAGAGGCCTTTGGAGTTAGCTTCATCGCGAGAGATTCCAATGATTCTGAATGCTTTGGTTTCAACAGCGTGAAGACGAGCTAGGTGTGAGGCAGGAGCACCAGCCCAGAGGGGAGAGCAGTATTCCATTGAGCTGCGGATGAAAGCCTTGTATGTGGTGAGGAGCTCAGGTGTGCCAAGGAAGGACTTCGCACGACGGAGGATGCCCAGTCGGCGACTGGCTTTGGAGGCCAGATTTGAAATGTGGTTTTCCCAGGAAAGATCATGGCAGATAGTGAGATCCAAAAGCTTGAGTGACAGAACTTCTTGGAGAGGATTATTCAGAAAGTGTATGGGAGGGTTGTCCAGTCGGTCTTTTCGGAGAGACATCGTAAGAGTGTGAGATTTGTCAGGATTGAAAGACATGTTCCACTTGTTTGCCCAGTCTGTGATTTTGTCCAGGTCTGCAGAGAGTGAGGAGGCTGCAGACTGCCGATCTGAGGGATGAAGAATGGAGCGACAGAGAGTAGAGTCATCAGCAAAGAGATAGAGAGGATTTTCAAGAGAGTCAGAGAGATCATTGATGAAGACCAGAAAAAGCACAGGGCCCAGAACACTGCCTTGGGGAACTCCAGCCTGAACAGGAAGAGGAGATGAGAGAAACCCATTCAGGGCCACACGTTGACTACGACTAGAGAGGAAGTCTGCCAGCCATGCGTGGAGATTTCCATGGATACCAAAAGAGGAGAGTTTGGTGAGCAGAGTGGGGTGCCAGGTATATTTATTTCTCTGTCACATAGAAAGCGACCTCAGGTTCATGGAAGTGACCTCACGACTGCCTTCGTCCCATTGGTTGGACGGCTCACACAACTCCACCCACAATCAAATTCATGTGCGACCATTTTGTGAAGCAGCATATGCCACAGGCCTCAGGCCTCTGGGGTCAGTCCATGGCTCAGTGAAATTTGAATCATCCCAGATAAATATTCACGATGTATTATATATGCATATAAGCAGCACTCATGTTTTTGCTTCATGTATGCACACCGGGATATTTTATTATTATTTTCGGGACGATCTCGGCAGCAATCTGTGGCATTGTACACCGCGCAAATAAAGGGATGAACAAATTATTTAATATATTAAGGTTTTTGAACGTAATTTCGGTTTTAGCCTGACTTTGCAAGGCTGAATAGTATGAAAATATGGAAGAGAGTTCCTTCATGCATGTAATTAAAATATAGGGATGAGCATTTTGTTCCATTTGTATTGATATTGCACTTGTCGTAGTTGTTGTTTTGAAAATCATGTCTATTGATCTAATGTGTGCGGCGAAAGTCTGGTGTTGGCATCACAATTAAGGTGACTGGCTTGGGTTCTTAGGGTCTTGAGTTAGAGTCCCAGTCATGCTGTTAATTAAGATCAGGTGGGTTGATTCAGCCTGTCATCCATTTTGAGTCACCACTCCGCCGCATCATACTTGAATGGCTCATTCTTCCCAGTCATCTAGATCTAGTACATCAATGATCTAGTACTCATTTTTTCGACCTCGAAAGGATGATAGGCTGAGTCAATCTACCTGGTGTTAATCAATGGTAGGACAGGGGCTCAAACTCAAGACCCTAATATCTTAAGCCAGCCTCCTTAACCATTAAGCCAACATCAGGCTTTTCACTATTTGACATAACCTTTTATGGGAGGATCATATCATCAATGGCCTGTTGCCATCTGGGTATTCTCCGCAGAGTTAAGATATTCTTTAGCCCCATTTAGCTCATCACGGTGCACAAGGCATTCATACAGAACAGCATGGAGTATGGCGCCCCGCTCTGGGCTGGTGCTCCCGTTTCCCATCTTGGACCTCTGGAAGTGGTCAAAAGCAAGACGTTCCCCACCACTCTATCTTAAAGCAGGAGGTGAATTCCCAAAGAATGTCACGCTCTTACCGTCCGCAAGTTAGGGGACTCTCTATTTAGCCTTCTCTTCAGTATTTATGAATTATTTACAAAAACTATCTACAATTAAAATTATTTATACAGGTAAATATATCGTGGACATGATGGACGATCAACTAGTTTGGATATAAAGGATTACACCACAGAATGAATTGCCAGATGATGTTGGAAAATCTCAGGAAGAGCGTGTTAAGTCTTCAAGTGAATCAAGTGAACATTGAGAATCTCCTTGAGGTGAGGCATTCAAATGAAGGTCTGCACATCAGGCACAACACATTGTGTAGTTCCTCATTTCACGCCCTGTATTTTAGGTCATTCATTGTGGGTGACCACTCTGGCTTCACCACCTAACAGGGATCACAAGTCCATTCAGTCTCTTGCTCAGAACCTACATGCCTCTACTCTTCCCTCGCCTTATCTGGGGGACTTTCCACTCCTCCCATGTGGTCCAATTGATCAAGGCCTGCTGTGAACTAGTCACAACAATTCACCTACAATTCTTGGCATACCAAGGATTGGTCCACAACGATTAGCTCATATGAGGTCCACAATGCTCCATCGCTTCAATGGTGGTCATAATTCAGCTCCACAGGCCTTCTTATACAGGGTGTCTCAAAATAGATGGAACCCATTAACATGATAATAATTTATTACTCAGACAAGAAACTCCAAAAAAGATTACATTTCCTGGAAGCTGATATGATAACAATAAAAAACTGAAGATTTGAGGTCTCTAGCTCAAAGGATACATTTATTAGAGCAGATGTTCCAAATGACCGCCTTTGCGCCTTAGACACACTTGAAGCCGACGAGCGAAGTTGTCAATCACCCTGACACACTCTTCCTTCCTGATGGCACGAATCTTTTGGGTGATGGCCACTTTCAGTTCAGAAATGGATTGAGGACGATTCTCATACACGTGGTCCTTCAAGAACCCCCAGAGATAAAAATCTGGGGGGTTCAGATCGGGTGAATGCGCCTGCTGATCAGCCGATCAGGGAATCGGTGGTCCAGCCACTCCATCGTGATGTTGGCTGTATGTGTATGTGGAGTTGCCCCATCCTGTTGGAACCATTGCACATCTCGATTCACGCCACGACGTCTCCCAAGTCCCCTCCAGAACGTGTTGAGCACCACAATGTAACGCTCCTTTGTGACAGTGACTGCCTCCTCGTCTGCGTCTTCAAACCAAAACGGTCCGATTATGCCATGTTTTGAGATGGCCACCCAGGCCGTGCATTTCACAGAGTGCAAGGGCCTCTGAAGCACCTCGTCTGGGGCTTGTGTGCCCCAGAACACATTGTTCTTGCTATTGACATGCCCACAGAGCAAGAAGTGTGCTTCGTCACTGAACCAAACATCATCAAGAAAGTCAGGATCCTCTTCGATCTTGTTCTCGAACCACCGGCACATCACAACACGTTTTGCCATGTCAGCTGGTGTGAGTTTATGCTTGATCTGGATCTTGTATGGGTACAGCTGAAGAACCTTGATCAAGATTCTTTGCACTGACGCACGTGAAAGACCCAGCTCTTGGCTACGTCTTCGGATGGACTTTTTCGGGCTCCTTCCGACAGAATGTCTCACCGCATTCACATTGTCAGGAGATCTTGCAGTCAGCTTCCTGCCAGACTGGGTGTTTCTGCCTTCTTGTTGAGGTTGTTTACTGATCCAGTGGCTTGAAATTTGTGTGCCCAACGATAAATTTGGTTTTTCTGGGGATAGTTGTTGAAGTTGAACTTCCTGCGAAATTTTGCTTGCACCGTTTTGAATGATTTCGTCTCCAAATAAGTAGTGACGCAAAATATTTTTTCCTCCTTTGTCCAAGGCATTTTGATTGATAATTATTAGTTGTTATGGTCTCCTCTCTTCAAATCTGGAAAAAAAAGAACAAGAACATTAATATTGGCAGAATTATTAGCAGTGACATGGGTTCCATGTATTTTGAGACACCCTGGTACTCGTACTTTTAGGTGACATAACTTGTTTTCCTTTCCTAAATGCAATAATTTCTTCTCTGGCATCGAATTAGTGGCCCACAAAGCTTTGGAAATTCCTCCTTCCTTCACACTTCAGGGCACTTGACCATGCTTATGCTTTCCGCTTGAAAGGTTCATTCATGGCCACAGTTTCCTGATTCTATTCAGGCAGCTGGAAGATTGGATTTAAAGATGAAAATCACAAGATACTTAATCTATTACAAGCAGCCTTGAATCCTTCATTCTATTAGCTCAGGCGTTATTATTGGCGTCAGGAAGGGCATCCGGCCATAAAATCATTGCCTCAAAAAGAGAACCATGACAATTACAACTACATATGGGCAGGGTACAGCCCGAAGTGGAGATCGGTTTCTGAGGTTTGGGACATGGAATGTAGGGACAATGACAGGGAGATCAGGAGAAGTGGTGGAAGTATTGGTCAGAAGAAGAGTGGACATATGTTGTGTGCAAGAGACGAGATGGAAGGGAAGTGGTGTGAGAATGGTGAAGGGTAGGCAGGGACAGAAATACAAGTTTGTGTGGCAAGGGTGCCTGGAGGGCATGAATGGTGTTGGTGTCCTGTTTTCTGAGGAGTTTGTAGACAGTGTGGTGAGTGTGCCTAGAGTGAGTGAAAGGTTGATGATGGTGAAAATGATGATTGGAAAGCTCTTGGTGAACGTCATCTCGGGATATGCTCCGCAGGTTGGTCGGAGCGATGAAGAGAAGGACAGGTTCTGGTGTGCGATAGAGAAACTGGTGGAAAAGATGAAAGATGAGGAAGTTGTTGTGGTAGGAGGAGACCTAAATGGACATGTGGGAAGGAGTATGGATGGTTTTGAGGGAGTTCATGGGGGTTACGGATATGGTGTGAGAAATGGAGAAGGAGAAAGGATTTTGGAGTTTGCTGATGGAGCTGATTTGTTGATTTGTAATACTCAGTTCCAGAAAGAGGACAATAAGCTTGTTACATACACGTCAGGTGGGTCGACGACAACCGTTGACTACCTGATGGTGCGTAGGCGAGATAGGGGGCACCTCCGGGACACAAAGGTGATCCCGGGGAAGGAGGCTGTTTCACAGCACCACTTGGTTGTCTGCGACATAAGGGTGAAAGGTGCGAGGAGAGCTCGGCGGGTGAAGTACCAACCGAGAATGAAGGTTTGGAGGTTGAAAGAGGTGACAGTAAGGGAGGCATTAAAAGGGAGGATGAGTGGGGTAGAGGATGATGTGGTTGAGCTTGAAAGTGGATGGATGTCAATGAAAGCTAGTCTGTTGGGAGCCGTTGGTGAGGTATGTGGATGGACAAAAGGACCACCGAGGCACTCGGAAACATGGTGGTGGGATGATGAAGTTGGAAAGAGGATTGACAAGAAGAGGAAGAAGTTCAAGGAGTGGCAGAAGGCGAAGGGTACGGGAGCAGAAACAGCAGAGCATGAAAGTTATAAGGCAGCCAGGAAGGCTGCAAAGAAAGAGGTAGCAAAGGCGCAGGAGGCATGTAGGAAAATGTTCGGAGAACGCTTGGATTCGGAACAGGGTCAGAGAGCAGTATTCAGGATTGCAAAGCAGATAGCGAAAGAGAGGTGTGATGTGATGGGGGTGAGTTGCTTGAAGGATGAAGTGGGACAAATCGTTGTGGATCCAGATGGAATTAAAGGAAGATGGAAAAGATGTATGGAAATGCTGTTGAATACAGAGAATGAATGGGATGGCAACATAGAGAGTAACCCAGTTTTAGGACCGGCAGAGAAGATAACTGAGAAGGAAGTTGAGGAAGCGATAAAAGCAATGAAGAGTAGAAAAGTGGAAGGGCCGACGGGAGTTGTGGGAGATATGTTGAAGGCAGCAGGAAGTTGGGGTGTGAAGAGAATGACAGAGATCTGTAATCTGGTGGTGAAAGAAGGCCGCATTCCAGTGGATTGGGAACGGAGTTCCCTCGTCCCTCTATAAAAGGGGAAAGGTGACGCTCTGGAGTGTGGCTCGTACCGAGCGATAAAGTTATTGGAGCATGGAATGAAGGTATTGGAAAGGGTGTTTGGAGAGGAGGATAAGGAAGAAAGTGAAGATCGACGAAATGCAGTTTGGATTTATGCCAGGAAGAGGAACGACAGACGCACTTTTCATTGTGAGGCAGTTGCAGGAGAAGTACATGGAGAAGAGGAAGAAGTTGTTTCTTGGGTTTGTTGATCTGGAGAAAGCATTCGATAGGGTTCCACGCAAAGGATTGACATGGGCATTGAGGAAGTTAGGAGTGGAGGAATGGTTGATCAGAGTAGTGATGGCAATGTACAAAAGAGCGCGCACAGCTGTAAGGACAAAGGACGGGAACAGTGGTGAGTTTGAGGTGAAGGTGGGAGTGCATCATGGGTCGGTACTAAGTCCACTACTATTTGTAGCTGTGATGGAGGTGCTGGCTCAGAACGTAAAGGAGGGTTTACCGTGGGAGTTGTTGTATGCAGATGATCTGGTGTTGATTGCGGAAAGTATGGATGGACTGAAGGAAAAGATGAACAAGTGGAAGGAATGTATGGAGACAAAAGGTCTGAAGGTGAATATCGGAAAGACGAAGGTGATGGCAAGTGGTAAAGCATGTGGTGAGGTGGAAAGAACTGGGAAGTGGCCCTGTGCTGTGTGCAGGAAGGGTGTCGGAGTGAACTCCATTCAATGTACAATGTGCGCTGAGTGGGTTCATCAAAAATGTAGTGGTCTGAGAGGGTCATTAACCAGTGTGGCAGCTACATGCAAATGTAAGGTGTGCACAGAGGGAGCTGCAGATGGAGGAAATGTTGAGTTGGATCTTGGAGACGGCGTGAAGCTGGAAGGTGTGAAAACATTTTGCTACCTCAGAGACATGCTGAATGGAGAAGGTGGATCAGACTCGGCAATGGTTGCTCGAGTGAGATGTGCATGGAAGAAGTTTCGGGAACTGAGTGGCGTGCTGATGAGGAGGGGAGTGTCGTTGAAGCTGAAGGGAAAGGTGTATGCTGCATGTGTGAGAAGTGTTATGATTTATGGGAGCGAGACATGGGTAATGAACGTAGAGCAGCAACAAAGTCTGGAAAGGGTGGAAATGCGAATGTTTCGATGGATGTGTGGAGTATCGTTGAGAGAGAGGAAGACAAATGATGAATTGTGAAAGATGATGGGAATAGAGCCTGTGATTGATGCTGTGAAGAGGAACAGGTTGAGATGGTTTGGTCAATTGTTGAGGAAGGATGAAAGTGATTGGTTGAGAAGAGTGATGGAAATGAATGTAGAAGGAAGTAGAGGACGGGGAAGACCGAGAAAGACTTGGCTAAAGATGGTGGAAGAAGAAATGCGGGCAAGGGGGTTAACAAGGGGAGATGCAGGAAATAGGGCAAAATGGAGAAGATTGTCATGGGGACCGCAAGGCTAGCCCCCGCTCTAGCAGGGAAAATGGCCTTAAAATGCATGTTGTTGTTGTTGTTGTTGTTGTATTAGCTCAATCCCACGTTCAAATTGAAGAGACAAGAAGATGAAGACAGTTTTTAAAAAAAGATGCGACTTAGATGCGCCAAAGCATTACATTCATATTAATCATGCAAATGGAACAATATTCACTTCAATCTTCACAAACAGTGAAGAATGATTCATCATGATTCAAACACTTCATCATGATTGATACACTCACCTTGTGCGTACCTTTTCTTTCCTGTACATCTTTCCCTGTAGTCTGTCCTCAAAACCCTCTTAATGTACAGTACTTCCATACATACATGTCTACCTCATCTAACATTCTCGTTTTCTCTTTACATTTGCTTCTTCCTTCAAGATCATTTCTTCCCAAAATCCCCCAATATTCACAATCTTTTCCTTCAACTCTCTTCAACAATAAACTTCCGTTTAGACAATAACCCTCCGTCTCCAATAATAACCCTCCGTAACAATAACCCTTCAACAATAACCCTCTGTAATAATAACCCTTCAACAATAACCCTCCATAACAATAACCCTTCAACAATAAACCTCCGTTTAGACAATAACCCTCCGTCTCCAATAATAACCCTCCGTAACAATAACCCTTCAACAATAACCCTCTGTAACAATAACCCTTCAACAATAACCCTCCGTAACAATAACCCTTCAACAATAACCCTTCAACAATAACCCTCCGTAACAATAACCCTTCAACAATAACCCTCCATAACAATAACCCTTCAACAATAACCCTCCATAACAATAACCCTTCAACAATAAACCTCCGTTTAGACAATAACCCTCCGTCTCCAATAATAACCCTCCGTAACAATAACCCTTCAACAATAACCCTCTGTAACAATAACCCTTCAACAATAACCCTCCGTAACAATAACCCTTCAACAATAACCCTTCAACAATAACCCTCCGTAACAATAACCCTTTAACAATAACCCTCCTCCGTTAACCTCCAATAACCCTTCAACAATAACCCTCCTTTGTTAACCTCCAATAACCCTCTGGGTGAGACTCCAGGTCTTTAAAACAGCTGTTCACCACCATCTCTTGTCTTCCCCCATTCAAAACCTTGATCTCTTCTACCCCCATTAATTCACCCCACATCCACTTTTTTGAAATCCCGACTTCTTTCCTGGAAGTCCTAGCAGTGCCCATGTGTTTTTTTTTTTTAACCTCTCCCACCCCCTCACCCCCCATTCCCACGTCTCCTCCCCCAAGCCCTCTCCCTCCCACAGATCCACCGATGTCCCTGCTCTCTAATGTTGTACGTGTGTGCTTTCCTCTCTCTCCCCATCTTGTCTCCCGCTCCCTTTATTATATGTTTTATGTGTCGATTTGTCGTTTTGTGATTAATGTTAGCTCTTACGCGAGCCTTGATCTTGTATACAAAAAAATAAAAACAAAAAAACCCCTCATGTCCTTCAACTATTTTTAAAGACAATTCTTCAACAACTCTGAGGTGTGCCTGGCACTCTCCCTCAATCTGTCTTTGCCATCATCACAACCTCCTTCAATAACAATCTAAACTTTCTGCTAATGAGCACGCCTAATTTGTTGTTGGCAAGATTAAGGCCAATAGTTTTAATGCTAGCTCACACAATTACCTCCTACTACTACCACTACTACCGACTACTACTACTACAACTCTAACAGTCCCCAATTTTTCCCACCTTTTTGTGGGATCAATTGGTGAAACGTTTTTGACCCAAATCTTTCAGGAACAGGTTGACAAGGCCTGATGTTCAACTGAAGGTAACATAAATTTGTAGTTTAGTCAGAGTTGTAACGATACCTCGCCTACTCGAAACAAATTATACCGTGGGGACATCCAGTTAATGTCCACCTGAGTGATGGCGCACACATTGATGCATTTCCCTGCCTACGAAACACCAGAAACCCAGGCTAGACATCTCAAAGGTTTGTGCGCATACCTCGAGCCTACCCTGCCTTCTGATACACCATTATACCATACTGTATTTATAAATCACAGTGAACGATGGATAGGAAAGGTACTTACACGACAAAGCGAAGAGCAAGACCACTTGGCATTTTTCCATGGTGAATATGAACAATAAAAATGGTGGCCCAGTTCCACTGAGAGAGAGAGAGGAATATTTGATAAATCACTAGATGTAGAATAACTGGTGGAATCGCCTCATTTAATTCGCTTATGCTTTGCTTTAACGATTGAAGTCGCCTTTTCAAGTGGCTTCGGCACCACAAGACGACAACTGAACTCACTGGTTCCTCGTGAATTTTCACTCACTGGCACTGATGACACATTCCGCAACAAAATGAGAAGTCTTAGAACGTTTCCCAAGCTATATTTATCACACTGAATGCGGAAACTTTTTAAAAACGGAAGTTTGGTTTTGAGTACGGATTCAAACCACATACTGTTTCCAGAACAAGCCATCATTACATCCTGCTATTTTGTTGATAACGGTATGGCATAGGTTGAGGTTTTTTTTGGTATTGCGCTCAAGCTAAAGTGTGGGTAAAGTATTATATTGCTTGGATTGGGTGTTTATTTTTATTTTTTATTTGTATTTTTAAACTTTTTTGGATCTTTAATTAGATTTAGTGTTGAAAAATCCAGAAACATGTTATAAAGATTCACAATATTTGATAAAAGAATAGATTTCATTGAACAAGTGTAATTGATAACTCCAGCACAAAACTAGCGGTCTGGGTTGGCGACACATGGGAATAAAAAGCAAATCAAACTAGAAGGCACTCAGTAGAGAGCATACCTCCACCTGGTTAGCCATATCACTCAATGGTGAAGAATCACTTAAAAACTTCTACTAGCCGGATCCGGATCCGGATCTTCACCAAAATTGAATCGATTCTTCCTTGTCACACACACAACCTGCACACCAAGTTTAGTCCGAATCCGTCAACAACTTTTTGAGATATTCTGTTCATAAACGGACAGACAGACAGACAAACGGACAGACAGGGTGAAAACATAACCTCCATCCACCTTTGGTGGCGGAGGTAATAACGAGCGTTATCCACCGTGAACGATCCGTCTCTTCTGCTGCCTCGAAGGGTAAATCCCAAAACGTCAGAACCTTGTGATCCTTCACTAAACAAACTCAATCATAAACAGCTCATTACAGACCAAATGCACATCTGTAATAATTTCCATTTCCAAACTTATGCCAAATGGCACGACTAATAAATTAGCTCCGTCATCGAAGGTGGGTGGAGTTTATGTTTTCACGTCTGTCTGTCTGGAAACAATACATCTCAAAACGTTGTAGAGTGGAGACGGACTCGAACGAAACTTGGTGGACATGTTGTTTGTGACGAGGACGAATTGATTTGATTTTGGTGAAGATCGTGAAGTGAAGCGGAAAGCGGGGTTAAGCAATCGGGTGCGTACGTATATCATACGTACGTGTCTGCATTTTAAATATATATTTTCTGAGCAATTATTGGTGCGATTGACACAACATTTTCACCATAGCATGCGTCGACTCATGTAGATTTTTTTTTCTTATAATTATGACGTCGTAGGTCATGTGGTATGGGCGCCATCTTGTTTAAATGTATTTATTCATTTTGTCACCATGCAACAGAAATTGTCGCCATGCCACCATGCAGAGTTTCCACAGAAACTTGCTCTCTCTTATGCACATTTCCATCCCATCTCATTTTCATTTATCCTACACTTTTTCCACCCTTGGTACACTGAATCTTGTGGTGAGGCAGTTGCTCTGAAACAACTTATCTTTTTCCCTGGAAAGCAAACCTGACTGAAGGCAATCTCAGCTCATTTCACGAAGCCCACAACAAGTGTGTGTCCACTACCAGGAGAGCCAGAAACCAATACGGTATCTGTCCATCCTCAAGAATGAACTTTCAAATTTGTCTTCCTCCTCTAAAACTTGGTGGCGCCTTGTTAAGTCTGTCTCTCCCCCTCCATCTCTTTCCTCCCTTCAAATGGCACCACAGCAGACTCTGGTCATGAGAAGGCCGAATGCATAAATTCTGTGTTTGCTTCCAAATCTTGTGTCCCTAACCCCTTGCTCTCTGTACCCACCCGACGTAGTGGCACCCAACATGCTCCTGCATTAAGTGTCTTTTGCACCTGAGAAGGTGGAGAAATTTCTGGCAACCCTCGACTCTGATACTGCAACTGGACTCAACGGCATCAGCTCACCCCTCCTAAACCCCACTCTTCTGCTCTTGCACAACCTCTGTCTGATCTTTTCACCCTATCATTTGTGCTAGATCGTCTTCCATCTGCTTGGAAACCAGCCAACATCACCGCATTACATGAAAAGATTCAAAAATCCATCTGCTTAACTGCAGACCAATTAGCTATTAGCTTGCTTCCAAATCATCAGCAAGGTCATGGAATCTATCATCACAGGTGATATGAAATCCTTCCTTTTCTCCAAGACCTACTATCAAATTAATTCAGATTCAGAGCATGTCACTCTGCCTAGGACATGCTAATCCTACTCTCCAAACAATGGATGGAGGCCCTCAAAGTCAGACGATCAGCGGCATCTCTCTTGGCATATCCCGAGGTTTCGATACAGTCAAGCATCCTGCCTTGCTCTCGACTCTGCCCTGGCCCACAATCAACCCACTTCTGTTGAAATTCCCAAATCCAGAATCACTGGTCACCTCCACTAATTTGTTCCTCTTTTATTCCCATTTGTGGAAGCAATTTCCTCATTCTATTAAATTTCATTCTTTCCTCCAGGTCTTCAAGACAGCTGTTCACCAGCATCTCAGATCATCCCCCATCAAAAACCATGATCTTTTTCCTGTCGACCCCCTCATAACACCCCACCCCCTGCACGCCAAAGCGTACCTCCTTCCAAATGGCTCACTAAATTCCTCTACTCTCATATCAAATGTGTGGCTCTCAGTGAAAACTTTTATTTCCTCTACCTGCTAAGGTTGGGGTACCCCAAGTCAGGGTTTTGGCCCAGTCATATTCCTAATCTTCATCAATGATCTCTCTGACTCTCTGGAAAATCCCCTTTATCTTTCTGCTGATGACATCCCTCATCCTTCTGATAGGTAAGCAGCAGCCTCTTCCCTCTCTACAGACCTTGACAAAATCACAATCTGGTCAAACACTTGGAACATGTCTTTCAATCCAGACAAATCTCACACTCACTAACTCTCTCCGAAAGGACCGAATGCAAACCTTACTATCTACTTTCTTAACAATGCTCTTGAGGAAATCCATTCACTCACCTTCTTGGATCTCACTATCAGCCATGATATTTCTTGGGCAAACCCCATTTCAAAGTTGGTCTCCAAAGCCAGTTGCCAACTGAGCATCCTACATCATACAAAGTCCTTCCTTGGCACACCCAAACTCCTATCCACATGCAAGGCCTTCATCCACAGCTTTATGGAGTACTGCTCTCCCCTCTGGGCTCACGCACCTGCCTCACACATTGGGAAACCAAAGGCTTCTCGATTATTGGAATCTCCTGTGATGAAGCTGAGTCTATGGGCCTATCACTTTCACATTGCAGACAGGGTGCTCTCTGTCCTCTACCACCTCCTTGTTGGTCTTGCACCATCTGCTTTTTCCTTGCTCCCCTGCCCCCCCCCCACCCCCTCCAACCTTCCTCACCCCCACCAAATCCCCCAGGTTTCTGCAGTGTGCACGTATTCCACTATCAACTCCTTTCTGATGAAGCTCCCAAATCCAGAATCACTGCTCACCTCCACTCATTTGTGGCTCTTTTATCCCACCTGTCGCATCAACCTCCACATTCGATTCAACTTCATTCCTCCCTCCAGCTCTCCATGACAGCTGTTCACGACCGTCTCAGATCATCGATCATCCCCCATCCAATCAGTTTACAGATTATCATTTTTATGTCATTGGAAAATACAGGACATTATTCTCAATTTAAGTTGTCAATCCGTTTAAGTCGTTGACAAAGAATATGTTATGAGAATATGGAGAAAATAATTAATAATTAGTTATGGAGAAAAGCCCTTGTGAGTCCTGCTGCAACAGCGCATCAAGTGGGAAACGAACCGGTTTTTATGTCTCCGCCTCCGAAGGTGCTCGGAGACATTATGTTTTCTGGTTGTCCGTCCGTCCATCCGTACGGGCTAAACCTCGTTTTCTCAGCAACCACATGTCCGATTGAGACGAAACTTTCAGGGTAAGAGTGACACCCATGCAGAATGTGTTTATGATAATTGTGACGTCATAGGTCAAAATGGTATGGCAGCCGTCTTGGATTAAATGCAAATAATTAAAAAATATTTCCCGGAAACCGCTGAATGCATAAATTTTAAACTTGGTACATTGTCAAGTACTCCCAATGGGGGAACAAAAGCATGATAATGATGACATCATAGGTGAAGATGACATCGCCTTCTTCCTCTTCGCCTTCTTCAAAAGGCTGCTTTCGACTTGCTCACCAAATCTATTCATCCCAAAAAAAAATTCCATCTCTTTCAGTGCCTCTTTTCTACATTCCCTAAACTCTCCTGCACTCCATCCTCCCTCCAGCGTCCTTAAACGTATTTTTGACTCGAAGGTCACAAGAAACTCATTTTGCAATAAATGTTCGTTTCCCATTAATCGTACACTTTCTAAAATCCAATCTCACCTCTCCCCTCCAAATCTTCCCCATAACCCCTCCCATCCAAATCTTCCCCATCACCCCTCCCCTCCAAATCTTCCCCCTTGCCACTCCCCTCCTAATCCTCCCCATCACCCATCCCTTTCAAATCTCCCCCCTTGCCCCTTCTCTCCTAAACTCCCCCCCACACCCCTCCCTTCCAAGACTCCCCCTCACCCCTCCCCTCCTAGACTCCCCCCTCACCCCTCCCCTCCAAATCTCCCCCATATCCCATCCCTTTCAAATCCCTCCCCTTGTCCCTTCCCTCCTAAACTCCCCCCTCGCCCCTCCCCTTCAAATCTCCCCACCCTCATTTCTTCTCAATTTCCCCCCTCTCAGTCCCCCTCCTCAAAGCGTCCTCCCCGCTTCTTCCCTCTTCCAACTCTCACCTCCATCTCCCGCAACCTTCTGCCTTGCTCTTCCCCCTCCACAAATAACACCTCATTGTGCCTCACCCAATCACCATCAAACCTTTTGTCCGCCACATCATTCCCTTTCTCCGAGCTATTCTGAAATCTCTGACACACCTTCAACAGCTCTCCCTACCTCTTCCACCTCTTCCACATCTTACCCTACCCCTCCTCCCCCCTGTTCTGTATCCGATGCTCCCCCATCCTCTTCATTAACGGTATGGACCTCAAACATCCGGGGCCTTCGTTCAAACTCAACTGATCTCTCCATACAGGTTGCTTCTGTCAAACCAGACGTGATCTGCTTAACAGAAACTTTCCTCCTTCATGATGTCTCTGATTCCTTAGTATCTCTCCCGGGTTACTCCCTCCTCCGGTATGATAGACCTGAGCCTCGTCCTGGAGGTGGGGTTGCTATCTTTATCAAAAACTCTCTTCCTCACTCGCCCTGCACTGCACTCTCTCCACCTCACCCCCAGGAATACCTCTGGCTACGGCTTCCCCTTCGCTCCCACCTCTTGTTCATATGTGTGTTGTACCGTCCACCAAACAGTGATGACTCCATCTACATCTCGTTGTCTGATAATATGGACCAACTTCTATCTACTCATCCCAACTCTCTCTTCCTCATATGTGGTGATTTCAATTGTCACCATGCCAGTTGGCTGGGTGTGGGTACCTCCCTCACCAGCCATGGCTCCCCAGCAAAGGACTTCTGCGACTCACTGGGACTGACACAATCTGTCAATTTCCCGACCCGGATCTCAGTCAACGGAGCATCTTCTCTTCTGGACTTGGTTATGACTAACTTCCCTGAAAATGTCTGCTGCTCTTCTTCTGCTCCAATCGGCTCATCTGATCATGTGCTTGTTAAAGTGGACATCTCTCTGACCATTCTCAGGGAGCCTCCTCAGCGTCGACGAGTCTGGCATTTCACTCAGGCCAACTGGCACGGTCTTCAAGCAGCCATCAATCATCTGGACTGGTCTCCCATCTCGACCACCTCTGACATCAACTCATCCTGGGAATTCTTCCAAAGTAAATTGCTCTCTCTCATTCACAGATTTATCCCATCTCGTCTTCAGTTGTCATACCCTTCCTCCCGTCCATGGTACATGGATTCTTGTGCTGAGGCTGTTGCCCAGAAACAACTTGCCTTCGTCTCCTGGAAAGCAAATCCAACGGAAGGAAATCTCATTTCCTTTCACAAAGCCCGAAACAAGTGTGTGTCCACCCTCAGGAGAGCCAGGAAACAATATCTCTCCATTCTCAAGACCGAACTCTCTTATCTGTCTCCCTCTTCCAAATCCTGGTGGCGTCTGGTCAAATCTGTTTCTGGTGTTTGTTCCCCCTCCATCCCCTCCCTTACCTCGAACGGCTACACAGCTGACTCCGCACATGAAAAAGCTGAATGCCTCAACTCTGTGTTTGCCTCTAAATCTTGTGTCCCAAACCCATCCCTCTCTGTACCCACCATACCCAGTCGCACCCAGCTGCTCCTGGACTCCGTGTCCTTTCCTCCTGACAAGGTGGAAAAGTTTCTGTCAACCCTCGACTCTGATTCTGCAACTGGACATGACGGCATCAGCCCACGGGTCCTAAAATCCTGTTCTTCCGCTCTTTCACTCGCTCTCTCTGTTCTCTTCACCCTCTCTTTTGCTCAAGGTCAACTGCCATCTGCTTGGAAATCAGCCAACATCACCGCTTTGCACAAAAAAGGTGCAAAAACAGATCCTAGCAACTACAGACCAATCAGCCTTCTCCCAATTATCAGCAAAGTCATGGAATCCACCATTGCTTCGGATATGAAATCTTTCCTCTTCTCCAATGGCTTGATCTCTGATCATCAATTTGGTTTCAGACCAGGTCACTCTACTCTGGACATGCTGCTTCTGCTGTCTCAACAATGGATGGAGGTCCTCAATGCCAAACAGGAAATTAGAGCTGTCTCCCTCGACATATCATGTGCCTTCGATACGGTCTGGCACCCCGCTCTGCTCACCAAACTCTCCGCCTTTGGTATCCATGGAAATCTCCACGCATGGCTGGCGGACTTCCTCTCTCGTCGTAGTCAACATGTGGCCCTGAATGGGTTTCTCTCATCTCCTCTTCCTGTTCAGGCTGGAGTTCCCCAAGGCAGTGTTCTAGGCCCTGTGCTTTTTCTGGTCTTCATCAATGATCTCTCTGACTCTCTTGAAAATCCTCTGTATCTCTTTGCTGATGACTCCACTCTCTGCCGCTCCATTCCTAATCGCTCAGATCGGCAGTCTGCAGCCTCCTCACTCTCTGCAGACCTGGACAAAATCACAGACTGGGCAAACAAGTGGAACATGTCTTTCAATCCTGACAAATCTCACACTCTTACGATGTCTCTCCGAAAAGACCGACTGGACAACCCTCCCATCTACTTTCTGAATAATCCTCTCCAAGAAGTTCTGTCACTCAAGCTTTTGGGTCTCACTGTCTGCCATGATCTTTCCTGGGAAAACCACATTTCCAAGCTGGCCTCCAAAGCCAGTCGCCGACTGGGCATCCTCCGTCGTGCGAAGTCCTTCCTTGGCACACCTGAGCTCCTCACCACATACAAGGCTTTCATCCGCAGCTCAATGGAATACTGCTCTCCCCTCTGGGCTGGTGCTCCTGCCTCACACCTAGCTCGTCTTCACGCTGTTGAAACCAAAGCGTTCAGAATCATTGGAATCTCCCGCGATGACGCTATCTCCGAGGGCCTTTCACTTACTCACCACAGGCAGGTTGGTGGTCTTTCCATCTTCTACCGACTCCTCTCCGGCCTTGCTCCCCCAGCTCTCTCTGGGCTCTGTCCCCCAAATATTCCTGCAGGTCGCACAAGATCTGCCTGCAACCCTCTTATGGTTAAACTGCAAAATCAAGACTCTCTGCTCACCTTCACTCCTTCATTCCTCTTTTCTCCCACCTGTGGAACAAACTCCCTCACTCTCTTCAATCCCACTCCTCCCTCCAGGTCTTTAAAACGGCTGTTCACCACCATCTCTTATCTTCCGCAATCCAAAACCTTGATCTTTTCTACCCCCGCTAATTTCACCCCAAATCCACTTTTTTGGGGTGCCTTTTGTCTTCTTTCCTGGAAGTCCTTGGTGTCCTTCCGTTTTATACCTATCCTGCCTCCCCCCAGGCCCTCTGCCTCCCACACATCTCCCGATGTCCCTGCCCTCAAATGTTGTGTTTGTGTGCTTCCTCCCCTTCTCTCCCCATCTTGTTGACCGCTCCCCTTTTTATATACTTTGTTTGCTTGTTTGTTTGATTTGTTTGTTTGATAAATGTTAGCTCTTTCACGAGCCTCGACTCTGTATACAAAAAAAAAGGAAAAAGAAAAGAAAAGTGGTATACCAGCCAAAAATGTTTTAATCAGATTCTTTATCCTAAAAATCTGAAATTGCATGCACATGATCTATGATCCATTTGTATTGAAATAATAAATTTATGATATCATAGGTCACATGGTCTGGCAGCAATATTGGATTGAACCTTTTTTTTTTTTTCCCTTGACATATCACGTGCCTTCGAAACGGTCTGGCACCCAGCTCTGCTCACCATCTCTCCTCCTATGGTATCCATGGAAATCTCCACTCATGGCTGGCGGACTTCCTCTCTAGTTGTAGTCAACGTGTGGCCCTGAATAGGTTTCTCTCATCTCCTCTTCCTGTTCAGGCTGGAGTTCCCCAAGGCAGTGTTCTGGGCCCTGTGCTTTTTCTGGTCTTCATCAATGATCTCTCTGACTCTCTTGAAAATCCTCTCTATCTCTTTGCTGATGACTCCACTCTCTGCCGCTCCATTCCTCATCCCACGGATCGGCAGTCTGCAGCCTCCTCACGCTCTGCAGACCTGGACAAAATCACAGACTGGTCAAACAAGTGGAACATGTCTTTCAATCCTGACAAATCTCACACTCTTACGATGTCTCTCTGAAAAGACCGGCTGGACAACCCTCCCATCCACTTTCTGAATAATCCTCTCCAAGAAGTTCTGTCACTCAAGCTTTTGGGTCTCACTATCTGCCATGATCTTTCCTGAGAAAACCACATTTCAAATCTGGCCTCCAAAGCCAGTCACCGACTGGGCATCCTCAGTCGTGCGAAGTCCTTCCTTGGCACACCTGAGCTCCTCACCACATACAAGGCTTTCGTCCGAAGCTCAATGGAATACTGTTCTCCCCTCTGGGCTGGTGCTCCTGCCTCACACCTAGCTCTTCACGCTGTTGAAACCAAAGCGTTCAGGATCATTCGAATCTCCCGCGATGAAGCTATCTCCAAGGGCCTTTCACTTACTCACCGCAGCCAGGTTGTTGGTCTTTCCGTCTTCTACCGACTCCTCTCCGGCCTTGCTCCCCCAGCTCTCTCTGGGCTCTGTCCCCCAAATATTCCTACAGGTCGCACAAGATCTGCCAGTAACCCTCTTGTGGTTACACAGCCAAAATCAAGACTCTCTGCTCACCTTCACTCCTTCATTCCTCTTTTCTCCCGCCTCTGGAACAAACTTCCTCACTCTCTTCAATTCCACTCCTCCCTCCAGGTCTTTAAAACAACTGTTCACCACCATCTCTTATCTTCCCCCATCCAAAACCTGGATCTTTTCTACTGCCGCTAATTTCACCCCAAATCCACTTTTTTGAAATACCAACTTCCTTCCCGGAGGTCCTTGGTGTCCTTGCGTTTTATACTTCTCCCACCCCCCCCCCCCACTTCCCACGCCTCCTCCCCCCAAGCCCTCTCCCTCCAACACATCTCCCGATGTCCCTGCTCTCAAATGTTGTATTTGTGTGCTTCCCCTTCTCTCCCCATCTTGTCTACCGCTCCCCTTCTTATATACTTTGTTTGTCTGTTTGATTTGTTTGTGTGATAAATGTTTTCTCTTTCACGAGCCTTGATTCTGTATACAAAAATCTCCCCCTCTTGTCTACCGCTCCCCTTCTTATTTACTTTGTCTGTTTGAGTTGTATGTGTGATAAATGCTCTTTCACGAGCCTCGATTCTGCATACAAAAAAAAAAAAAAAAAAAAAAACCTAAAACCTTAAAAAGCATCTTCTCCCAAACCACCAAATCGATTGTCAGAACTTTACTTGTGTCATTGACTAGGCATGGCGATTAAACGATGGTCATGAAAACATCATTGATCACATGGTCCGGGCAGCCATATTGGATTGAAGGAAAATATTAAATAATTATATCTCTGAAACCGCTTACCCTGTAATGTGGAATTTTACAAATATCATCTTGCACCATTGTTGCATATAGTTTGAAAATGATGATGTCATAGGACACGTGGTTTAGCAGCCATCTTCGATAGAAAAACGAACCTTGTCCGATCAACACGAAACCTCACAAACATGATCCCCTACCCATACATATGCAGAGTGTACATTTTTTAAAGGCTATATCTCACGTAGTGTGGCAGCCATATTAACCTGAAAGGCGATAATTAAAAAAATTAATTTAAAAAAAAATAAACTCGGTTTAAATGGCAGATGGCTCTGCACATCTGGTGGATGAGAGTCTAGTCGACTCCGACAGCACGTCTATACCACAACCCCCCCCCCCCCCCCCCGTCTATACCACACACTTACTTGTTACTTGTGTGTACCAGCTATAGAAAAGCAATATGATAGCAAACACACCATCATTGCTCGAGGAGACTCGACATCATCAATTTAAATTGTTTCCGTATTTATTTATTTACCATCGATCTTCAGTGTGTCTGTCCAAGCCATAACATTTTTTTTAACTGCCGTTTTTTTCAAGTTTACTTTTGGGGTTTGGGAAGTATAAGGGTAGAACACAGAGAATGAGAAATGGAGTTGTTGATGTACAGTGCGACTCCGCCACTCGGACGGGATTCAGGTCGATCAAACCTGAGGCGACACTAAGGAGCAAGGAACATCCTGTGGGGAAAGGATTCTGTGAAACAGATGATGTCCGGTATATCAGTGTTTGGCCTGGATTGAGAGATCTGTGAACTTGGAATGGAGACTTCAGATGTTTGAGATCCACACATTTATGGACGGGGGGGAGGGGGGGGGAGTAGGGGGGTTTTGGGTGGGGAGGAAGTAAATTTTATTTGGGTTATATCTTGTACTTATTTTTGCCTTTAATATTTAGTATTATTCTTCCTCATTAAATTGTATAATTCGTGATCTATTGAGACTTTACATGTGAAGTATTGGAGTGCTGTAACGCATCTCCTGTACAGAATTTTAGTTTAATCTTATGGGAAATAGCTGATCAGTTTAAATCGTCCCGCAGTTGAAGTTGTGTTTTCCAGGAAGGTAACCCCAAACCGATCATTTCCAGGGTATAAAGAATTTTTTTTGTATATCTCTGTTGTTTTGCTACTTATATTCCATCTTATGGAAGTAGAAACCTCATGTCTTATAATAATAGCGCACACAAAGCGCACACAAAAGTTGACATCTTCATGTCAACTTTTATTACATCGTCATCATTATCATTATGTTTCAAATAAAGAAGTTCGTTTTATATCATAAATCGTTTCGTTTTATGTCATAAATCTCAACTCAGAAGTGTTCCAAAACACTTCAAAATAAAGGTTCCTTGAATCGCCATTATTCCTCGGCCTTAATACCGTGGAGATTATATATCCAATAAAGACAAAAAATGATGTTCCCTTCGAAGAGAATGTTGTTGTTTTTTCTTTGGATAAAAACTCAGCTTTATTTGGGTTATACCCAAATTTGGGTTCCGCTAACTGAGACCAGCAAAGCACAAAAGCAACACGCGGACACACAGACAAGCGCACACGATAAAGGAGATAGACAACAATGTCATAGTGAGTGAGTGACATTGAGGAGGAAAGTTTCCCAGGCGGTTTAGTGACTGCACCCTTTATCATTCGGAAGAGAACACTTTCATTCTCTCACCATCTGATGCATTTCAGTCTCCAAACCGTATGTCGCACTCGTCAGAACGCTCCACAATACATCGAGGCTTTCCTCCTGAATACCAGCCTAGTTTTTCATTTTCATTCGTATTATCATTTTGTTTTCATTCACATTCCCTGTCCCCACTTTCCTTTTATCCCGTACTTCGCATGTGAAAGTGCACAAGATGGCCTACATACAGCCAGGTGGGTCAGTCTCCCTGTTTGTCTTTAACGATTTAGCAAATACGTTTAATTTTGCTCATCAAGACACGAATAGCCAATTGATAATACGGAGGATCCCTTTTTCGTTTTCTGTTTTAAATTTGATTTGATAAGCTGCCTTTGATTGTATTTAGATATCCTTTTCCTATCGATATGTCCATTTGTCTGCAGCGAAAGCTTTTGTGTTTGACTGTGTTGAGTTTGATCGTGATTTCATGAAGTTTTCCACCTTCCAAAAGTTTGCATTTAGTTAGCAAACATGAAAATGAAAAAGAATGCATGGACTGGTTTTGGCTTCATGCACATAAAACAGCTTCATGCACATTCACCAGTTGAATGTGAATTTGGATTTCTGGGAGTAAATATGGCTTACACAGCTGTATTTACAACAACACAGTGCCCCACATAGATGAGAGCAGGAATTTATAATTTGGCCGGACTACTGGCACACAATGACCAACTCCTTTTGAAAGTTGCCGGGGAATCTTCAAGGTCCACAAGTGAATGTTATTAGATGGGACCACCAGCTATACATACCCTACGAAGGATGCCATACTAGTCAGGTTCACTATGTTTTTTCGTTCAAAATCATGGTAGATTAGCAAACCTATACATTTTTGGAAACGTTATTACATGGAAAATCTGAAAATCAATGTTTACATTTGCCAATTCCGACCAATTCGATTCGACCAATTCGACCAATTCGACCAATCGACCAATTCCATTCGACCAATTCGACCATTCGACCAATCGCTTCGATCGACCATTCGACCATTCCACCAATTCATTCGATTCGATTCGATTCATCGAATTCGATTCGATCGACCATTCGACCAATTCGATTTGCCAATCAATTTGACCGACCTTTGCTCGTGTGGAACGGACTGTGAAAACGATGCGGACTATATTGTCGGATACGACACACAGGACAGTGATGACGAACTCTAAATGGCATATTCTGTAATCGTGTATGTTTGATGCCATTGACTGCCTGTGTATATTTTGTCATTGACTGCCTGTGTAGATGTGAAGTTATACTGACGGCATGTGTATATATGATTTTGCTGACTGCCTGTGTATGTTTGGTGATATGAATTATTGTGACACATTTTGATGTTATTAACTGCCTGTACAAAATGATAACATGTATTTGATTATGCAACGTATCGCGAATATAAAGACAGTATTTTGCAATTCAAAACCTTTGATTCGTGTCTTACCATTCCCCATATCACTAATTTGATACTTTCATTGGATTCCTTGTCCCTGAAAATATAGGTTTAGTATATTTTTAAAAGTTTTTAGGGTAATTAGAGGCAGAAATAGAACAAAATATGTATTTTACAGTGGCCATTTTTAAAATCCAAAATGGCCGCCATACAGGTATCTCTCCAAATGTAAACATTGATTTTTAGTTTCCTTATGCTATAGCCTTTCCAAAAATGTATAGGTTTGCTAATCTACCATGATTTTGAACGAAATATAATTTATTGACATAGTGAACCTGACTATACTAATTGATATAGTGTCTTGCCAGGCTGGCCAAGCGCAATGGTAATTGTATCTAGTTGAACAAACAATTAAGTGTTTGGAGCAAGGTGGGTTTGCAATTTGTGTGATCTGGTTTGTTGATTTTGTATGTATACTCACCCATCTGGACTCATGTACTCATTTGTATGTATTCACATCATCAGGCTACTCACTCGTCACTTTACACATCGGTAGCTTCAGAGTTCGAGTTGTTGAAAAGATAAGAGGTAATTTCAGCAAAGAAAAGGAAACAAAAGACAAAGTAATCACAATTATTCCGCAAGCAGAGGTAACATTTCTGGATTGATGAACTAAAAACTGCATAACTGTATATGGATTGAATGAAAGAATCAACGACATATACATAGGGAATAACAGACAAAACTTCCGTTTTAAACATTTTACCAAGAGACTCGAAAAGACACATAAATAATTCCAGACAAAAAGTTCCAGTGACCAATACAGCATAGCAGTGATTGGGTAGATCTCAGCAAATCAAATGTCTGTGGATTAATGAACAGCAGATTGATGAACAACTCCCATGCAAATGCAATCCGACACGTTGAAGCCATTCTGGATAAGATTGACCATACAATGTACAAAGAGAAACCAAAACAAGTACGGGATACATTCAAAGTACAAAGACCCCATGCCAAATAAATAAATATCCTACGGCGCCTGGCGATACCACCGTGCAGCATATACACCGATCCGATAAGGACGATCGTGCCCCCTTTTCCGATTGGCGGCGCTCTTGCGTCCGCCATTACTGGGAGGCGTCCCAATCCAAACTTAACTCCAGCTGGCTGCGCCAGCACAACTATCATCGTGATCGTACATGAAAAGTGTCCGTGATAATCGTTCTCAAGTGTTTCTCTATACGTGTGGAGCGGTCGTGGACACCTGGCACCTGAAGGCACACCATACAAACCCCGTTTTCGGCGATATCGCCGGGCGCCAAAGGCGCACGGCCATGCCGCCCTGAAGGCACCTGGCACCTGGGGGTACCCGGTTTCCACTTCCACCTGCACCAAACCTATTTTGTTCGCAACCGCATACCCTATGCTATGCCATGCCGAGCCCCCTTCTGCCTTAGCCCCGAGTTTCTCAACCACTACGATAACGACTCCTCTGACCGACCCGACTAGGTGCCCGTCCCTTCATCGACTCCTCCATATGGCCAGGTCTTGGCGGCCGTACCACAGCCGCCCTGCATGGATTCTTCCCTCAGAGTCCACCTCGGTCCGGGCCGGCCACCTCTGGCAACTATGGCTAGGCCCCGAGTGGCCGCTGCCGAGCCCCAAAGTTCCTTGATCACTAGGGTCGCGACTCGTCTGGCAGACCCAACTGGGCCTCCGTCCCTTCGCGCGGGCCGCCTCACCGGCTCCTTATCACTTCATCGACTCTTCCATACGGCCAGGTCACGGCGGGTGTATCACTGCCGCCCCGCATGGATTCTTCCGTCAGAGTCCACCTCCATGCGGGCCGCCACACCGGCTCCTCACCGGTCGTATAGCTCAGTGGATCGGTCGTATCGTCCACGATTCCATCTTCTCCGATGAATCTAACAAATAAATATATTTTGTATCGATATTCTTTCGGCAAAGTGAACTGAGACCGGTAACTGCATGTAATCTGAACGCTGGAGAGCAAGTCGAATGAAGCGGACGCCTCCCAACTATGGCGGCGTCTATAGAGGGTGCCCGTCCATTGAACCCTCTGTCGGATCGGTCTATTGAGACTGTATTGGGTGGGAGACCTGTACAATAATTGATTGAGTAATTGCATAATTAAAATCAATAAATAATAATCGTAAAATAATTTCTTAATCAATTGCCTAATTGCATACTTCAACCACCAGTGTTTCATCCGAAGATGTAACTTTTTGAAAATTAATGAAACAAGTTATTAATCGAAAAAAAATTAATTGATTAATTGATGAATCAATAAATCAAAATATACTTTATAGCCACATCACTTGGTCACTGTTGTGTCCGAATATCAGCTTTCTAGCTCAAACGGTGCGTGAGATGTTGCCCAGATGAGAAAGGAAATAAATAAGTGATTGATAATGAAAACAAATAAATAATAATGGAAAAATAATAAAATTATAAATCAATTGGCTACTAGAATAAATAAACCACTACCGTTTCATCCAAATCTGTAACTTAAAAAATAATTAAGTCATTAATCGAATAATTAAATAATTAATCGATTAATAGAGTAATCAATAAATCAAAAATACCCTTTACAGCCAAATCACTTGGTCACTGTTGTGTCCAAATCTTAGCTTCCTAACTCAAAAGGTGCCTGAGATATTGCCCAGATGAGAAAGGAAATAAAAAAGTACTTTATTAATCGATAATAATTAAGTAATTAATCAATTAATTGATTAATCAAAAAACAAAAAATAGCGTTTTGCCAAAGGACTTGCTCACTATTGTGCCAAAATTTCAGCTTCCTAGCTCAAAGGATGGCTGAGATATCACCCGGACAAACAAACAAACAAGAAAACAAGAAACGGGAGTGAAAACTGAGTACTCCCTTTCAGCACGGTCATTGCCGGCCCCCTTCAGTGCCTGGCGATGACATCATGCAGCACCTGGAGATGGAATAGGAAAGGAGCGGTGTACAATACTACGATAGTCATAATGTGGAAAATACAACATAAGTAATATGAAGATTCATTACAAAGGGGAAGAAATTATAAATAGAGAAAATATTGCAACAGAAAGGTGTGGGGTAAACTTCCACAAACATGAAAGCAAAAAGAAACACCAAGTGTTGTGTACACTTTCCTAAAGATAATGAGGCGAATGACTGAATTATAAAGAAATAATCCAATCAATAGATGTAGACAAAGGGATGAAAAGCACACGATTGTAATTGTGAACACTCCAAAAATAACTCGTATCCGGTTCCGGATCCAGATCGTCACCAAAATCGAATAAATTCGTCCTTATCACACATCAAACATGTCCACCAAGTTTCGGCCGAATCTGTTCATATCTCTGAGATTTCATGCTCACAAACAAACAGGGTTCAATGTATAACCTCCGCCCATCTTTGGTGGCGGTGGTAAAAATTCACATCGTAAACACATCACCAGGGGTGATCTTGAAAGATTCTTGAAATAAAAGGCAACATGTTATGCACATTGTCAACTACTAGCAGGTGTACCTGGCTTCGCCGGAGGGGGGTGGGGGGGGGGGGGGGGGACGAGAGGAAGGCAGGAAAGGGAGGGTGAGGAAGGGAGTAGGTGGAGTGGAAGGGGGTGGGGGGGGGGGGGAAGGTGAGGGGAGAGGGAGGGTGAAAGATATACTACATACACGTCTTTTTGGGGTGGCTTTGACTGGACCCTCCGTTTTTGGGGAAGGGGGGAAGGGACGGAGGAAAAACTTTCCCGTGCAAAGAGTGCTTTAACCTCAGTGTTGCCCAGCTAAAAAACGAAATTGTAATGCCCTCTGCCACCATCACCAGGTGGTGCTTCACGGTACACATTTACATAGAAAATGTATGCCCCTCCCCCGGTCCCCACACTCTGCATGAGGCCGCGGCCACATAGCCTATGTTGCCCCCCAGACAAAGTTGTAATTGTATTTAAGTTGTAATTGTATTTGTACCCCGAGTAAAGTATATAAGTGTTTATAGCTGGAATACCCAGGCGTTGCTCAAGCGAAAATGAAACATCTATCTATAATTCCAGTAATCTCTGTCTGTACGTTTGTACGTTTGTACGTCTGTACGTCTGTTTGTCTGTGACCGCTGTTTCTCGACAACCACGGGTCCGATATACTTTTAACTTGCCAGGTATATTGCTGGGGACCCGAGGATGTGCCTTTTCAAGGTTTCATATTAATCGGACAATTACTTACCGAGCTATGTCCAAAAAACGATTCAACCAATCAGAGAGCAGCGAACGATCGCGTGTGCCGAACGTGGAGGACACACTCTGCCTCGGATGGCACATTTGAGAGCGTATTCATTTATTTCACGTTTGCAAACTATGTTGGCGTTAAACTATGTTTTAAAACTAATAAAACCGAATTTGCGATTCATTCGCTTTCCTGCGCGTTTGTGCACGCGATGGCGATTTCTTTACCAAACTCCGGAAGCCGTTCGCTTTGGACCAAACCATTGCATGTAAATAGAGGGGGGGGATTGTCACCGTACTCGCAAGCCGTTCGCTTTGGACCAAACCATTTCATGTAAATAGAGGGGGGGGATATAATTTTAGATATAGATATAGTACGGGCAATGCCCTAGTATTTGAAATGAGGGCAAATATAATGGAAAAGCAATTACATCCAAATCAGTATCAATCACAAATGTCAAATCATCTTTTTACATTATCGTTGAATAGATGTTGCTGAATGTGCCGTTGATCACGTTTATTCTGTCAACCGTCGACTCTGATTCTGCAACTGGACCTGACGGCATCAGCCCACGGGTCCTACAATCCTGTTCTTCCTCTCTTTCACAGCCTCTCTCTGTTCTCTTCACCCTCTCTTTTGCTCAAGGTCAACTGCCATCTGCTTGGAAATCAGCCAACCTCACCGCTTTGCACAAAAAATGTGCAAAAACAGATCCTAGCAACGACAGACCAATCAGCCTTCTCCCAATTATCAGCAAAGTCATGGAATCCATCATTGCTTCGGATATGAAATCTTTCCTCTTCTCCAATGGCTTGATCTCTGATCATCAATTTGGTTTCAGACCAGGTCACTCTACTCTGGGCATGCTGCTTCTGCTGTCTCAACAATGGATGTCTCAACAATGCCAAACAGGAAATTAGAGCTGTCTCCCTCGACACATCACGTGCCTTCGATATGGTCTGGCACCCCGCTGTGCTCACCAAACTCTCCTCCTTTGGTATCCATGGAAATCTCCACGCATGGCTGGCAGACTTCCTCTCTAGTCGTAGTCAACGTGTGGCCCTGAATGGGTTTCTCTCATCTCCTCTTCCTGTTCAGGCTGGAGTTCCACAAGGCAGTGTTCTGGGCCCTGTGCTTTTTCTGGTCTTCATCAATGATCTCTCTGACTCTCTTGAAAATCCTCTCTATCTCTTTGCTGATGACTCCACTCTCTGCCGCTCCATTCCTCATCGCTCAGATCGGCAGTCTGCAGCCTCCTCACTCTCTGCAGACCTGGACAAAATCACAGACTGGGCAAACAAGTGGAACATGTCTTTCAATCCTGACAAATCTCACACTCTTACGATGTCTCTCCGAAAAGACCGACTGGACAACCCTCCCATCTACTTTCTGAATAATCCTCTCCAAGAAGTTCTGTCACTCAAGCTTTTGGGTCTCACTATCTGCCATGATCTTTCCTGGGAAAACCACATTTCCAAGCTGGCTTCCAAAGCCAGTCGCCGACTGGGTATCCTACGTCGTGCGAAGTCCTTCCTTGGCACACCTGAGCTCCTCACCACATACAAGGGTTTCATCGGCAGCTCAATGGAATACTGCTCTCCCCTATGGGCTGGTGCTCCTGCCTCACACCTAGCTCGTCCTCACGCTGTTGAAACCAAAGCGTTCAGAATCATTGGAATCTCTTGCGATGACGCTAACTCCAAGGGCCTCTCACTCACTCACCGCAGGCAGGTTGGTGGTCTTTCCGTCTTCTACCGACTCCTCTCCGGCCTTGCTCCCCCAGCTCTTTCTGGGCTCTGTCCCCCAAATATTCCTGCAGGTCGCACAAGATCTGCCTGCAACCCTCTTATGGTTAAACTGCCAAAATCAAGACTCTCTGCTCACCTTCACTCCTTCATTCCTCTTTTCTCCCGCCTCTGGAACAAACTCCCTCACTCTCTTCAATCCCACTCCTCTCTCCAGGTCTTTAAAACGGCTGTTCACCACCATCTCTTATCTTCACCAATCCAAAACCTTGATCTTTTCGACCCCTGCTAATTTCACCCCAAATCCACTTTTTGAGGTGACTTTTGACTTCTTTCCTGGAAGTCCTTGGTGTCCTTGCGTTTTATACCTATCCTGCCTCCCCCCAGGCCCTCTCCCTCCAAAAACATCTCCCGATGTCCCTGCTCTCAAATGTTGTGTTTGTGTGCTTCCTCCCCTTCTCTCCCCATCTTGTCGACCACTCCCCTTTTTATATACTTTGTTTGCTTGTTTGTTTGATTTGTTTATTTGATAAATGTTAGCTCTTTCACGAGTCTCGACTCTGTATACAAAAAAAAAAAAAAAAAGTATGATGACATTCAGGAAGAAGAAGAAGCCTTACCACCAACTTCGTTTGTTTCCAGAATTGTTTGATTATTTGTGTTCAAATGTCTGGTAATTGTTTTGTATTTATTTATGCGAGTGTGTATTTGTATATAACCTGTCATTAATCAAAAAGGCTTAGGCACTATAGAGTGATAAAAAAAACATAAAAACCAAGTATTTATTTCCAAATTATTTTTTGGTTTTGCCTAAAATACTCCCAGGCACTCACTGGTGAACTTCTGAAAGTTTGACAAAGACCTGTTCAGCCATCTCTGAGAAAAATGGCAACACACCGACAAACATACTCTCTTATATAGTAGATAGGAGCAGATTAGAGGGAACAAAATAATTAAGCTCAAATAAAGCAGTGGAACTCAACACAATATGATTGAGTGAATAATCAACAAAAAAAATCTCCCTGCTAGCACTCATTCCAGCCTCACCGCTGCCAGCACTCACTCCACCATCACCCCTGCCAGCACTCCTTCCAGCCTCACCCCTGCCAGCACTCACTCCACCCTCACCCCTGCCAGCACTCATTCCAGCCTCACCCCTGCCAGCACTCACTCCACCCTCACCCCTGCAAGCACTCATTCCAGCCTCACCCCTGGCAGCACCAGCTCCATCCTTACCCGTGCCAGCACTCCTTCCACCCTCACCCCTGCCAGCACTCACTCCGCCCTCACCAATACCAGCACTCATTCCAGCCTCATCCCTGCCAGCACTCGCTCCACCGTCACCCCTGCCAGCACTCATTCCAGCCTCACACCTGCCAACACTCACTCCGCCCTCACCCATACCAGCACTCTTTCCAGCCTCACCCCTGCCAGCACTCCTTCCACCCTCACCCCTGCCAGCACTCACTCTGCCCTCACCCATACCAGCACTCATTCCAGCCTCACCACTGCCAGCACTCATTCCAGCCTCACCCCTGCCAGCACTCACTCCACCCTCACCCCTGCCAGCACTCATTCCAGCCTCACCGCTGCCAGCACTCACTCCACCATCACCCCTGCCAGCACTCCTTCCAGCCTCACCCCTGCCAGCACTCACTCCACCCTCACCCCTGCCAGCACTCACTCACTCCACCCTCACCCCTGCCAGCACTCATTCCAGCCTCACCGCTGCCAGCACTCACTCCACCATCACCCCTGCCAGCACTCCTTCCAGCCTCACCCCTGCCAGCACTCACTCCACCCTCACCCCTGCCAGCACTCGCTCCACCGTCACCCCTGCCAGCACTCATTCCAGCCTCACACCTGGCAGCACTCACTCCACCCTCACCCATACCAGCACTCACTCCACCCTCACCCCTGCCAGCACTCACTCCACCCTCACCCCTGCCAGCACTCATTCCAGCCTCACCGCTGCCAGCACTCACTCCACCATCACCCCTGCCAGCACTCCTTCCAGCCTCACCCCTGCCAGCACTCACTCCACCCTCACCCCTGCCAGCACTCACTCCACCCTCACCCCTGCCAGCACTCATTCCAGCCTCACCCCTGCCAGCACTCGCTCCACCGTCACCCCTGCCAGCACTCATTCCAGCCTCACACCTGGCAGCACTCACTCCACCCTCACCCATACCAGCACTCATTCCAGCCTCACCCCTGCCAGCACTCGCTCCACCCTCACCCCGTACGTCGTACGTTACCATGAACATATATTTGACCAAAATTTGCCATGGTAATGAAATAAAGAAGGCCCAAGGGCAAACACTACAAATAAATAATTGGCCTTCACCTGACTACAAGGCACAACAGGGTCAGCAATATGTCAACATCAAAAATCTGGTGTGTATCAACAAAGAAACACAATCACTATTTACAAATTACCATTTCACTGGATCAATCCTTTCATTAATATATCCTATAATAAGATCTGGTGTCTGAGTTTCACTTTTGCATCTACAAAACCACTGGTTGCACAAAGTTGAAAATGGTACCATATTAATCATCTAGGCCACCAGCAGTGCAGTTTCCCTGTTCAGCCTCACTGTACCTCTTTTCCTGTTCTTGGAATTCCAAAATAAGAAAATTAGAGCTACAAACAACACAACAAAAATGGGTCTGGGGCACATGGTAGTATTTGTAATTGGGAGAGAAATAATCTAGTGCATTTGCAATTGCTTTTGACATATTAATATTTGGGTCTGAGTGAACAATCCTGCCGCAGTTTGACAATGTTGCAGTGGACAAAGTATGTTTAGACACTGCGTTTTGTCAACATCTATTGTATTACTGCATCTAAATGTGAATGTGACTGCCTTATTGCTATAGGAAGAGGAGCAATTTATACCAAGGGCAGCAATTTCTTCCCATTGTTTACATCCTCGTCCATCTTTCTGCTGTTCTCCTTGGGTTATTCTAATGCACACTGGCACAATTACTGTTCTGACAAATGGAAGAAGCATGGAGCAGGTAAAAAAAAAAAAAAATTGTTTTCTCTTTCTATTTCATATTTTACTTTTTGATACCATCTTGAGGAGAAAATGATAATAATGTTTGTTTGATCACGTTATGTTTGGAGGTGACAAAATATTATGCTGGACAGATAAGAATGGCGTCTTTGTGTCAAAATGTGGATCAATCTGAGATAGTACCCAAAACAGTAAAACTCAAAGAAAAAGCCGATGACCAAACTCCAGGGCACAATTTTAACACTGATACATTTGAAATTAATTGGCATGTTTTGGGGGGAGGTTGAATTAATCGAACATCTCCTGCACTGTTTTCTCTTATTACATGATCTAACCCAAAATGGTGGCCAAAAAGAAGTAAACTTCAGAGAAAAGCTTGCAATAAAAATACAAATCTCAATTTTGACCAATATCTAGGAGGTTTATTTGGCAAATTAGATGAACAGCACTGTTGTTTGTTGAGGTCAGAGAATGCGATCCAAAATGGCGGCCAAAATGTGTGAACCTTAAATTCATGTAATCAAGCTATTAGTCAGGTTCCATATGTCCAGTTTTAAGGTTCGTTCCGATTTTGTGTAAATTTGTAACCTTTTACATTTTTGAAAAGTTTGAGTTTGAAAAGTTTGAAAAGTTTGAAAAAAAATGGATTCTCCAGAATCCGAAAACCAATGTTTCCATTTGATTTGAAAATAATAATTTCAAATCCATTTTTTTCCATAAAATCAGAGTAAATCTTACTATAATTCACCAAATGTCTGTCTGTCTGTCTGTCTGTTCCCAGGTACCGCAAAAACGGCTGAACTGATCGCAACGAAATTTTGGGTGGGTAATCCTGGGACCCCCTGGAGTAAAATAGGCTATATTGTTTTTCCAATTTCAGCTTTGGTCTCCAGCATATATATAATAGAGCAAACATATATGGTTATGGATGAGACCTAAACGTCGTCTTCTTCTTCAAATAAAATTATTAACACCACTCTTAATTAACGCTCTTAATTACGTTGAGACAACCGAGACTCCTCAGACCTTTGACGACCTTTAATTCCCCCAAGACTCTTAACACCACCAAGACCCCTGAAGACCCAAAATACCCCTGAAGACCCAAAAGACCCTGAAGACCCCAAATACCCCGAAGACCCAAAACACCTCAAAGACCCAAAATACCCTTGAAGGTCCCGAGGCTCAAAAAGACCCTGAAGATGGTACTGGTTGGTACAAGTACTCTCGCCCACGGACTATTCTTTCATCTTTTCCTCTCTACAACCTTTCTGCTAACACACTCAAAACATTTTTTTCTTTCCAACCATTACCCAACAGATGAATCTTTGCCAATCACTTGTGACCTAGAATCCATCTCTGTGGTTATTCCACTATGTCCCATATTTCATGTTGGTGTGTCTCCGTCTATGTTGTCTCTCAATGGACAACAAGACCGGCCTGCATGTCAAGGGAGTGTGCTCAATGGTAGCAGTGACAATTCTCCGAGTCTCCTCTTCCATATTGGATTCAGAGAACTTGAAGAATGTGGAAGCTCTTTAGAGGTACGTTTTTAAAAAAATGGCATAGCCATCCAGAATAGTGTTTGACTGTCCGTATGTATGTATGTTTGTATATATGTATGTATATCTCTCACAAACATACACCAATCAGAGCTGAGAATCTGGTCACATGACAGGGGTGATGTGATGTCATTATGTCTGTGATGTCATTACGGCATGTAAGAAGCATGACTCCACACACGGCCATTTTGATTTATATGCCGTTCAGGCCAAACATATCATCGAACCCATCACATATCCCAATCGCCATGCCCTACCTTTATGTTTTTCATTCAGTGTGAAACACAAATAAATGGATTGTTAAAATGACCATCAAATATCAAAAGCATCGGCGTTACGGGTCTTCCAACGACACAGTGCATATAGGCCATAGGCTTCATGCCTTCATGCCTCACCTTCAGGCCACTTCGGACAAATTAGCCCAGGTTTCTTAATAAAGTAGCATCGTTTTTGTAATAATAATAATAATAATAATGTTAATAATAATAATAATATAGTAAATATAATAGTAACACTGCAATCCCTTTGTCATGACTGCAAAGTTACTGGATGAAGCGGTGTATGGTTAATCCATTGTTGATGTAATGAGAGGCGGTGTACTAATTATCGCAGGAGTAAGGAATTAGCCTCAGTTTATTAATACAGTAACATCGTCTTCATAATAATAATAATAATAACATCAATAATAATAATAATGTAGTAAATATAATTGTAACACTGCAATCCCTTTGTCGTGACTACAAAGTTGCTGGATTGAAGCGATGTTTGGTTCATTGTTGACTCGATAATAAGAGGTGTACTAATTATCGTGAGAGTAAGGAATTAGCCATACAAAGGCGATGTTTTCAAGCAAGGAAAAATGGGCAGGATACCCTGTTTCGTGAAACTTTTTAGAGAATGCCTACAATATGAAGTGTAGGCCTACTTTCAAATTTGTAGATCGCAAACCTACAGTCCATGAGCCCCATGCTGCCATGCTCCTCATGTTTGTATTTTAGGGGGCTAGTGTCATTTTAAAAACCTTTATTTAATCACACTCTGGTCTAGCAATGTTTATTAAATCGTGAAGATAAGGTTTAATTGTTTGCTTTGTAAAGGTTGGGACATCAGGGGAAGGAGGTTTGGCATGGTCCATAGGCAACATGGTGCACATGGGGAAGGGATTGGTTGGAGACCAAAATACACCCATATATGCAAACGTAATATATATGTATATCCCTTTGCTTCTCCAACATTACTTTTTCTCCTTTTTACCTTCAGATTGTGTCGAGGATTGGAAAGACTGGTGTGGAAGAATTTGGGAACATTTCGGGTTCAATTACGACCTCTGCAGTTGGGGACACCATAAGCTACATTCCAGATTTGTTGTATCACTACAGCTGTCTCTACGCACTCAGCTATCTTCTATCTTCTGCACAATTTACAGTGTAAAAAAAAGCAATGAAATCAGTGAAGCAAATAAAGTACATAATTTGCATCATAAAGACACTCTACACATAATTTAGCTGACTTTAGTTGCCACTAGGGTTCCCAAAGGGTGGGCTGGCATTGCAAAAAATAAGTCTTTAGGAGCCTTTTTGTTGGCTGATTGATACTATGGGTAGAGGCTCACACACTTATTTATTTGCAATATGCAGTTCTGTGTCTTTCATATACTGCAACAACATTTGATTTACATATGTGAATTGTAATTCAATATATAACTAGAACTGAACTCAGTAGAGCACCTATGTCCGCCAGGCTGAACAACTTACATTTTGCATCCCACTGATACGCCAGATCTGGATCCAGACCTAAACCAAAATCGAATCGGCTTGTTCTTTTCAACTACCCAACGCATCCACCAAGTTTTGTCATAATCCGGCCACAACGTTTTGAAACATCATGCTTTATATCGTATTTGGCCCCATCTTTCAATGGTGACGAATCACTTTAAAAAGTATTGGATCCAATGTTCACCAAAATCGAATCAATGACAGTTTATAGCTGGGACAATGTTCAAACCTGAGCTAGACAGCTCAGAGATGAGTGTGTGTACCTCTATGCTAGGGGTTAATCAGTTATTTCTGAATCAATATTAGGATTAGATGTTTCTTAACACCCTGATGAGCAGCTGCCAGGATCGTGTGTACAGAGAACCCCCTAGCATCCTAGATCATGCAAAAAAACCGTTTTGTGCAGTTATGGCGCTAGCATTTGAAATCTGGAGGATGTGGAGGAGGCAAGCAAGGGGCGATTTTTTTTGGGGAGTGGTTGTCATAAAGTTGGCTTGATCAAATATGGTGTGTGTGATCTGGTGTGGATCAAATATGCTTAACTAAGTGACATCACTATGAGTACAAACCCAAAAATGTGATAATGCGCTTTTTTCCGAAGTTAGCTTGATTACAATTTGAAGCAAGGTCATGGAATTTATCATAACAGTTGACATCAAATAGAGTACAGTAGAGCCTTAAATATTGTGGGGGTTACATTCCTGGAAAATGCCGCGATAGTTAAAACCAATTTCCATTGGGAAAAGGGTGGTTATGCTCCTGTGCTTCTAGAAAATATAGAGGAATGTTGGCGGCATCCAAAAATAAACGCATTACTATCGAAATAAACATTTAAAATTTATATAAATCGGTTTTATGACGACGACTCCTGCTGTGTTGAAGCAGATTAAACATTCAGAAGTGATTAAAATTACTCCTTGCCCCCACCATTTCTCCCCTATTAATCTCTTGAATCATATTCCTTTGTAATCTGTCGATGTGTTTCTTTTAAAAATCGTTATGCAGCTTCATAAGCCAGTTAATAAATAATAATAATAATAAAAAAACACTTTGTCTATCGTTTTACACTTCCGCACCATTCCATTATCAACAGTATGTTAGAAACAACAAAAGGCTTGTGTTGCGACGAGATAACCATCACCCCATTTGATTCCTTTTATAAAGCAGGGTGAAGTTATCTGAATCGCCTTGTATAGCACAACCTCCACAGGGAACAAACATTTTCACGGGCTCTGCACTGGGGGTTCTAGGACAAAACAGATCAGTGGGGATCGATGATAAATTATTTCTAAGGGTGGGGTTATAATCATAAAAAGGGAGGTGGGGAAAGTGTGTTTACCCTGCTTTATATGGTAATAATATTAATAGCAGCCTTACTCTCACATGGATACAGAACAGCTACAATAGTGACGATTCTTCGTTACACAGATATCCGTCCCCGCTAAAAATTACATGACGTGCATGCAACTTTGTGCAGCAAGAAAATGTGATCATAAAATTTACATTACATTTTTTTTTTTTTTGCAATATGCTGAATTTAAAAAAAGTTTCCTCGAAGGTTTGTTGTCTGAGTCAAATATACCGGTGAGGCTCTACTTTGTTAAATATTCCTGTCTTGTTATAATCCTGTCAATACATGGGACTGTGCACCAAAAGTGCTCTTACTTATAACAAATTCCTTAAAACATTCCCTTTAAAAATATATACCTTTCTCAGAAAGATTCCTCTGTATGTTAGTTATTTATTTCAATTCCTTATTACCCTGCGCTTGCGAAACAAAAAGCAGGGTTAGGAGATCGTCTGGGTACGTGTGGCGTACATATCTCCATTTTTAAAATTAATTTTCTTGGCAACCGTTGGTCCAATTGACATGAAATTGTACCAAAGGAGGACCTCCACCTGTAGAATTTTAAATTCATAATTATGAAGTCATAGGTCACGTGGTACGGACGCCATCTTGGAAAAACTTTGCACCTCTATATCTCCGAAACTGCTCCATGGAAAAAATTTAAACGTGGCTCATTGTAAATAACTGTACGGGCTGATCAGTTTGAAATTTCTTGAGTGTGATCTATGCAACAATTATATGAGAGAATATAAACTTATGATGTCATCGCTCACGTGGTCTGGCAGTCATATTGGATCAAAGTAAAAAAAAACCTTCAAAAACAGAAGAGTCGGCTCGCACCAAGTTGACTGCGCAGGGTAAGTATTCCATGAATACCATCTAGTATTTAAATTTTATTTCAGTCATTTTCTATTTTTGTTTACCATAGTTAACACATATGGAATTTATATGTCGTTTATGCCTTAAATGTATTCCCTTCATTTGTACTGCTGTGTTAAAATAGTTTGTGGCTTGTTCCTCTCAAACTTATTCTGTTTTTTTCTTGTTCTCCCACCCCTCCCACTCCATTTCCCCAGGGCATCAGCTGTGATATCATACCATCAAGGGAATGGATCATTTCAAAGTACTTTGCATCTTCAACTGTATAATGTAAGAAGGAGGAATATATGAATGAGCAATTATTATTACCATTAGTATGTGAATGCTGGGATGGAAAATGCTGCAATTGTGAGTAAGCAAATTAATTATAAGCAGTAATAGATGATTGTTGGTGTTTCAACTTTTTTCTTGTTTGTTACTTTGATAATAATCAGTTATATGTTTTGTAATTACATAGGACTCTGCCTACAATTACCTCCTAATTATTCCACAAAAAGGACTTCCACTGAAGACTCGGATCTTTGCTGCATTAAAGGCAACGGATCTTGACAGGAGGTCTGTCAATGTGTAGAAATGTGTTCATGCAAGTGATTGCGTGTTTTTATTTATTTATTTACCTTTGACTTCATTGAAGCGTACACAAACACGAAACTTCAAAAACTCAGAATTACAAGTTATCATCATTATCACATTTGCACTTCAAATCTGCATATGAAAAAACCCACATGAGATTATCAAAATTGAGTACAACAACAACAACAACAACAGGCATTTCAAGGCCATTTTCCCTGCTAGAGCGGGGGTTAGCCTTGCGGTCCCCATGACAATCTTCTCCATTTTGCCCTATTTTCTGCATCTCGCCTTGTTAACCCCCTTGCCCGCATTTCTTTTTCCACCACCTTTAGCCAAGTCTTTCTCGGTCTTCCCCGTCCTCTACTTCCTTCCACATTCATTTCCATCATTCTTCTCAACCAGTCACTTTCATCCTTCCTCAACACATGACCAAACCATCTCAACCTGTTTCTCTTCACAGCATCAATCACAGGCTCTATTCCCATCATCTTTCACAATTCATCATTTGGCTTCCTCTCTCTCAACGATACTCCGCACATCCACCGAACCATTCGCATTTCCACCCTTTCCAGCCTTCGTTGCTGCTCTACGTTCATTACCCATGTCTCGCTCCCAAAAATCATAACACTTCTCACACATGCAACATACACCTTTCCTTTCAGCTTCAACGACACTCCCCTCCTCGTCAGCACGCCACTCAGTTCCCGAAACTTCTTCGATGCGCATCTCACTCTAGCAACCGTCGCCGAGTCTGATCCACCTTCTCCATTCAACATGTCTCCGAGGTCGCAAAATGATTTCACACCTTCCAGCTTCACGCCGTCCCCAAGATCCAACTCAACATTATCAAAATTGAGTATTAAGACAAATTCTGAACATGATGATTGAAAGAAGGAACTATAGAAACCATCTGAAAAATCAAAGCCCATCTGCCTCTTTTTCTATTCAGACATCTTTTTCTTCCGTATGCTCAAACTGACAAACAGTTAAAAAAAAATTGATGATTTTATGCAGCCTTGACCTTTCAGCTTTAGATATAAATTTTTTTTATGAGCTTCTAGTTTTTCATTGGTGAACCAATTCTGTGACCCAATATGCAAATTGTTAAAAAATTCAAGTCAATTGGATGAAAATTGGCAATTTTATGCAACCTTGACCTTTGACCTTTTGATCTAAAAAAAACAATCGGCTTCTAGCTTTCAGGTCAAATGGATGGGCCATATTGGGTCACTGGCATTGATATTTTATGGAACCTTGACCTTTGACCTTTTGATAAAAACAACAATCTGTTTCTAGTTTTCAGGTCAAATGGACAGGCCATATTGGGTCACTGGCTTGATATTTTATGGAACCTTGACCTTTGACCTTTTGATAAAAACAACAATCTGCTTCTAGCTTTTGATTGCTGAACCAATTCAGTGACCCAATATGCAGATTCTTCAAATTTCAGGTCAATCGGATGCAAATTCACGTTTTTATGTGATGCTGACCTTTGACCTTTTGACCAAATTATTAATTTGTCTTCTCCATATTCTCATAATAATGCTTTGTTGAAAATTTAATGACAAAACTCAAATGGTAAATTTAAATCTCAGGTCAAGTGGATGAAAATTGATGATTTTAAGTGACGCTGACCTTTAACCTTTTGACCTTTTTACAAAATTATTAATTTGTCTTCTCCATATTATCATAATAACGCTTTGTGGAAATTTTGATGACAAAACTCAAATGGTAAATTGAAATTTCAGGCCAATTTAATTAAAATTGATGATTTTATGTGACATTGACCTTTGACCTTTTGACAAAATTATTAATTTACCTTCTCCGTATTATCATAACTAGGGCATGCCCGTACTATATATATATCTAAAATTATATCCCCCCCCCTCTATTTACATGAAATGGTTTGGTCCAAAGCGAACGGCTTGCGAGTGGTGACAATCCCCCCCCTCTATTTACATGAAATGGTTTGGTCCAAAGCGAACGGCTTCCGGAGTTTGGTAAAGAAATCGCCATCGCGTGCACAAACGCGCAGGAAAGCGAATGAATCGCAAATTCGTTTTTATTAGTTTTAAAACATCGTTTAACGCCAACATAGTTTGCAAACGTGAAATAAATGAATACGCTCTCAAATGTGCCATCCGAGGCAGAGTGTGTCCGCCACGTTCGGCACACGCGATAGTTCGCTGCTCTCTGATTGGTTGAATCGTTTTTTGGACATAGCTCGGTAAGTAATTGTCCGATTAATATGAAACCTTGAAAAGGCACATCCTCGGGTCCCCAGCAATATACCTGGCAAGTTAAAAGTATATCGGACCCGTGGTTGTCGAGAAACAGCGGTCACAGACAAACGTACAAACGTACAGAGATTACTGGAATTATAGATAGACTAGGGCATGCCCGTACTATATATATCTATCTATAATTCCAGTAATCTCTGTCTGTACGTTTGTACGTTTGTACGTTTGTACGTTTGTCTGTTTGTCTGTGACCGCTGTTTCTCGACAACTACCGGTCCGATATACTTGAAACTTGCCAGGTATATTGCTGGGGACCCGAGGATGTGCCTTTTCAAGGTTTGAAATTAATCGGACAAGTACTTACCGAGCTATGGCGATTTAGCCGTTCGCCGTTCGCTTTGCCGTTGCGAATGGACCAAACCATTCATGTAAATAGAGGGGGGGGGGGGGGGGGTTCTGTGGTCGTTCGCTTTGGCTTTGCGAATGGACCAAACCATTCATGTAAATAGAGGGGGGGGTTCTGTGGTCGTTCGCTTTGGCTTTGCGAATGGACCAAACCATTCATGTAAATAGAGGGAGGGGGTTCTGTGGTCGTTGCGAATGGACCAAACCATTCACATCGAATCATCGAATCACATCGAATGGACCAAACCGTTCGCTTTGGACCAAACCATTGCATGTAAATAGAGGGGGGGGGGGTTCTGTGGTCGTTGCGAATGGACCAAACCATTCATGTTTTTTTTTTTTTTTTTTTTTGGCAAGGAACGGGCACCCACGTACGGGCACGTCCTAGCTTATATATAGTACGGGCATGCCCTAGTATCTAAAATTATATCCCCCCCCCTCTATTTACATGAAATGGTTTGGTCCAAAGCGAACGGCTTGCGAGTGGTGACAATCCCCCCCCTCTATTTACATGCAATGGTTTGGTCCAAAGCGAACGGCTTCCGGAGTTTGGTAAAGAAATCGCCATAGCATGCACAAACGCGCAGGAAAGCGAATGAATCGCAAATTCGTTTTTATTAGTTGTAAAACATAGTTTAACGCCAACATAGTTTGCAAACGTGAAATAAATGAATACGCTCTCAAATGTGCCATCCGAGGCAGAGTGTGCCCGCCACGTTCGGCACACGCGATCGTTCGCTGCTCTCTGATTGGTTGAATCGTTTTTTGGACATAGCTCGGTAAGTAATTGTCCGATTAATATGAAACCTTGAAAAGGCACATCCTCGGGTCCCCAGCAATATACCTGGCAAGTTAAAAGTATATCGGACCGGTAGTTGTCGAGAAACAGCGGTCACAGACAAACAAACAAACGTACAGACAGACAGACAGAGATTACTGGAATTATAGATAGATAAAGCTTTGGTGAAAACTTGATGACATAACTCAAATGGTTAAAAAAAGTTACGGCCCAGACAGACAGACAGACACACGCAACAACAACAACAACACACACACACACACACACACACACACACACACACACACACACACACACACACACACACACACACACACACACACACACACAGAAGTGATTGCAAAACCCCGTTTCCTGCTATGCAGGGGATGGACTAATGAAGAACTAGTCTTGCTGGTGAAGGCTAATGTCGATAGGCATCAGCAGACAGGTAGAACATCTATCTATAATTCCAGTAATCTCTGTCTGTCTGTCTGTACGTTTGTTTGTTTGTCTGTGACCGCTGTTTCTCGACAACTACCGGTCCGATATACTTTTAACTTGCCAGGTATATTGCTGGGGACCCGAGGATGTGCCTTTTCAAGGTTTCATATTAATCGGACAATTACTTACCGAGCTATGTCCAAAAAACGATTCAACCAATCAGAGAGCAGCGAACGATCGCGTGTGCCGAACGTGGCGGGCACACTCTGCCTCGGATGGCACATTTGAGAGCGTATTCATTTATTTCACGTTTGCAAACTATGTTGGCGTTAAACTATGTTTTACAACTAATAAAAACGAATTTGCGATTCATTCGCTTTCCTGCGCGTTTGTGCATGCTATGGCGATTTCTTTACCAAACTCCGGAAGCCGTTCGCTTTGGACCAAACCATTGCATGTAAATAGAGGGGGGGGATTGTCACCACTCGCAAGCCGTTCGCTTTGGACCAAACCATTTCATGTAAATAGAGGGGGGGGATATAATTTTAGATATATATATAGTACGGGCATGCCCTAGTCTATCTATAATTCCAGTAATCTCTGTACGTTTGTACGTTTGTCTGTGACCGCTGTTTCTCGACAACCACGGGTCCGATATACTTTTAACTTGCCAGGTATATTGCTGGGGACCCTAAAATGTGCCTTTTCAAGGTTTCATATTAATCGGACAATTACTTACCGAGCTATGTCCAAAAAACGATTCAACCAATCAGAGAGCAGCGAACTATCGCGTGTGCCGAACGTGGCGGACACACTCTGCCTCGGATGGCACATTTGAGAGCGTATTCATTTATTTCACGTTTGCAAACTATGTTGGCGTTAAACGATGTTTTAAAACTAATAAAAACGAATTTGCGATTCATTCGCTTTCCTGCGCGTTTGTGCACGCGATGGCGATTTCTTTACCAAACTCCGGAAGCCGTTCGCTTTGGACCAAACCATTTCATGTAAATAGAGGGGGGGGGATTGTCACCACTCGCAAGCCGTTCGCTTTGGACCAAACCATTTCATGTAAATAGAGGGGGGGGATATAATTTTAGATATATATATAGTACGGGCATGCCCTAGTTAAATGAAATTGATAGAATGTTGATGAAAGTATGCTAACCACTTTGAGAAGCAAGGAGAAGGGGACGTTTTGAGCATTACCTCTTCAACAGAACAAAAGAGGGTTAACGGTTGAAGCTGAAGCTCCAGCCTGCTTCCTACAATGGTTGGTGTACTTCAATCAATGTCCTGTTGATTTTATCCATAATTCGGTTTAATCAACTGAGAGTTGACAAAGCTATGCCAACCACTGTTGGGAAGTAATGGAAAGTGACTTTTGCTCTGACATAAGGACTAATCCCTCAAAAGTCACATCTACTTTGTTTCCCATGACTGTTAGAATACAATTGCCAACTTATCTTGGATAAAACGCATCATTTGCTCTGATAAAGACCTTCATATATTTTGATCTCTGCAACCTGGCATCCCTGGTACTTGTGCAAATCTTTATGGCAACCGTGGTGCTCAAAACAATTTAGCAAAGTCTGCATCTTATAGTCTCCTGATTCATGTTCATCCCATGAGAATCCTGTCTGCAGATTCCATGCTTTATTGTCATGGAGTGAAAAGGTCATCCTGTCATCCAAAAGGATCTCTCCATCATGGTCATTGTGATGTGACATTCTGGCACTAGATTTTAAATTCTATATTCATAGGTTCAATTTCGTCCGTCGTCTGTCGTCCGTTAACTTTTCGACGTTAACACTCCAGTTTCCACAAATATCAACCAATTCTGATCAAACTTGACATGCAGCATCCATACTCTAAGGACCAGGTTGGTATTACATTTCAGCCCGATCCGTTGAAAAATGGCGGACTTAGGCGACCATTTTGTTTTTGGTCATGAAAACGACGTTAACACTCTAGCGTCCACAAATATTAACAGATTTTGATCAAACTTAGAATGTTTAACCCTTACCACACAAGGTAGGTTGCTATTGCATTCCAACCCGATCCGTCACAAAATGGCCGCCATAGGCCGCCATATTGTTTTCAGCTCCGAAACGACGTTAAGACTTTAACGTCCACAAATATTTATGGATTTTGATCAAACTTGGTGTGTGAAGTTGTCCAGTCAGTTCAGTTGAGTTCTGCTTCCCTGGAAGCTCTAGTTTTGGATTATTTTCATCATGTCCTATGTGAATCCTTTCAAGGAATTAAAATACAGAGATAAATACAGATAGATGGAGTCAGGCACATGACAGACAAACTCATATTATAATGTCGAAAGCTACATAAAATTATTCACTCAATTTATTGCACGAATAACACTCAACAATGAGGAACCTACCCCTGGTTCATATCAATGTTGAAAAAAATAAGGAAAGTTCCATTCAAATAAACTAGTGAGGTACCCACCCATGCTACACACGGGTGGGAGGCCAAAAGCAAACAGACAATGCAGATACGGCAAATGCTAAAGCATGAAACCAATAAATTCAACATTTCTGTAGCACCCTCAGTCGCATGTCAGACATGGACAGCAAGTTCGTGAAGGACTTCCATGAAAAACGTACCCGTTCGCAAATAAACGGGTACGTTCACATATAGAAACATCGATCGTGGGTCCGTGGCGAATCTGCATATGGCGATCCGCGAAGTTCACATTCAGAAAGTAGAAACCATCACGGCATGTCGTCATTTACTTGAACTCGATATCTCTTTTTTCATTCCAAACAACATAACTCCAATCACAAAATAATCTTTTAACAACATTGTTAATGTTTCCTTCATTGTAAAAACTACAAAGTCAACAGTTAAAAGGATTTTGAGCCGACAGGTGTTACGGCCTTGGCAAGATCGATGGAGACAGCGATCTGTTGGCTTATACACCGCCCAAATAGCTATGTGGAATTCTCTCATGTAGAGATTAAACTCACATCGTTTGAACTTTGGCCGAGGTCATTGTTTACTTTTAATGATGTTTATATTCGAATCAAAAAGAAGATAATTGGTTTTGGGTCATCCTTTCCGCATATCTCGTGGGGTTGTGAGTTGGAGAGACGGCTGTGATGGCGGGGAGAGGGTTGGCATTCTCTCATGTAGAGATTAAACTCATGTCGTTTGAACTTTGGCCGAGGTCATTATTTACTTTTAATGATGTTTATATACGAATCAAAAAGAAGATAATTGGTTTTGGGTCGTCCTTTCCACATATCTCGTGGGATTGTGAGTTGGAGAGACGACCGTGATGGTGGGGAGGTGGTTGGCATTCTCTCAAGCAGGGATTCAACCTATGTCCTTATAAAAGGTCTTTGTCCGAGGTCACCGAGTCCGATCGGTGCAGCCGATCGGTGCAGCTGTGCAGCGATCGGTGCAGCCGTTTGTGCGGCACCCGGGAAAATAACGTTATGCGGGAGTCCAAACCTGAAAATGCTGGAGGCCAAAGGTGAAATTGAAAAAACAATATAGCCTATTTTACTCAAGGAGATCCCAGGATTACCCACTCAAAATATCATTGCGATCGGTTCAACCGTTTTTGCGGTACCTTCGAACGGATGAACAGACGGACAGACAGACGGACGGACATTTGGTGAATTATATTAAGATAATGGTGTATTTTTTAATGTAATGCTGTGACCTGAAAATTACAGATAGTGAACAAAAATTGGAAACACCACTGTACACAGGCCGTACAATATACATGTAAATTTTGCAGCTGCCACACGTATGTGACCGGTACGTGAAATGTGCTGATCTCTTCCTGGCAGTTCTCTCATCGTGCACACATGAGCGGGCTGTGGCTCGAGTCTGGTATTATGAGCCAGTATGGATGCAAGAGGAGACCTCAGTGACTTGAACGGGGTATATTGTTGGTGCGCATTTGGCAGGTGCTTCAGTGACAAAGACTGCAGAAATTGCTAACACATCACGAAGAACTGTTTTGAAGGTGATATCAGGCCGATAAAAAGAAGGAAAGACATCATTATCCAAGGGCAACAGTGGGTCGAAGCGCATACTCGACAAGTGTGATGCACGGGCATTAGTCCAGACTCCGAGGTGAAACAGGACAGCAATGGCAGCCAAACTGTGTGCGGAGTCCAACATGGGTCATGATCATCTTGTGTCATTGAAAATTGTCAGGAGGAAACTTCACAGGGTGGGATAGCATAGCCAGGTTGTTATGCCCAAACCGCTTATAGCATCTGGCAATGTCCGTTTGGGAGTCCAGTCGTGCAAGGAGCATAGGCAATGAACTGCTGAGCAGTAGAAGAATGTGATGTGCTCCAGTGATGTCATCCTTCACCATGTTCTTGATGAATGTAGATGTGCATGTGTGGTGACAGCCCAGGAAGCTCTACAGCCCCGGCTCGTAGTGCCTGGTTCCAATAGTACAATGTTCTGGTGGTTCCATAATGGTGTGGGGCACATTTTCCTGGCATGGACTGGGTCCACTCATTCTATTAGAAGGCATCGTTGATGCAGCACGTTACCTGACTATCCTGAGCGATTATCTACTCGTACATGTAGTGCGGGAGCCCAGAAACATTTGTTTCACATCTCGAGTACAAAAGGTTTGAGGCCTGGAATATATGCATCTATGATAGGAGACCCCAAAAAGGCAATTCTTAAGTTCTGCAATTCTGCACAGCAACCAGGGGGCGCCACCAAAGACCCCTAAATGTGACTCTTAATTCACAATTTGAGTACATCTTTCAAACTTGTCTTAAAATGTTCTCTATAGGAGTGGAAATCAGAATTCCCAATTCTTAAGTTTTCAATTTGTGTATTAGGTCGCTTAAGAACGACCTAATTAATGCTAATTAACGCTAATTAGCATTTTTAATTCACAATTTGAGTACATCCATGAAACATATGGCAATGTATTCCTTAGGTCATCCTAAATCAAGATCAGTCATTCTTAAGTATCCATTTCATGTATTAACCCACTTAAGAATGCACACTGACAAAAAGGAGAAACATAGATTGTATACAAACACAATGTTTTATTTTTTTATAAACTACACAAAAATGTACTTAGTATGCATGAATTATGCTTCAAAATCAGATCATAGTAAGTCATGTAGTAAATTGGCGTCCTGGTTCTACCGCCCATCAACAATTAAATCTCAAATCTCGGAACAAAAAATAATTTTTAATGTTAATTTTATAAAAATTAATACCTAATGTCTAACTTTTACTCTATTAGCGATATTGCTGTTTTATCTCTGACTATCGCTTATAAACTATTTAACATGTTTAAGCTAATTACCCTGAACTAAAAACAAATTTTAATGTATGTAAAAACTCAACTAACTATATCAACGAAAAATTATTGAATTTATCTCAAACATCAACATGATTGTATATATGTTGTTTTATCCAACATTCCTAACATTATTTTGCTTAAAATTTCAAAAACATTACAAATTCCCTGTCAGGATGCTTTGGATATGTACCGTACTGAATATAATCGTATGAACAGGTTTGGTCGATTGTAAGCCTACACATCACCATCATCACCATCTCCTTCAACGTCCTCTTCATCAGAAGATGACTGCGCTAGGACCTCATCATCGTCAGCATCAGCTAATTCTTCATCATCTGGAACGAGCGACTCCGGAAGTTGGTCTCCCTCAAACCAGATGGGTTTATATTGATCTCCCACTAGTTCCCATCCGTCATCCTCTGATGGGTGTTGCTGGATGATTGGCTGGTCAGCATTGGCCCACATTCTTGAAACAAGCGATACACGCTTTATGTGGGCAGCAACCTCTCTTTCGCATGGAGGAATACTACTGGCATCAGCTCCCTTCAGCTTTTCAAGTGGGTTCTTTCCTCTTAACTTGGGCTTGTAAATTCTTTCGAAGGTCTTGAACCTGTAGGCGTTTAACGTTTCCTTCGACTTCTCTTTGGCTCCATACATTATAGCAGTGAATTTCAAGAGTGTGTCCTTGCATTTCTCGCTTGGCAGTCCATCTGTTGACAAAGCTTTGAAAGCTTGCTGTACATCGGGCATCTTTTCCAGCTTATTAAAGGGCTGAACCTTGCCCTTTCTTACAAATGCTGCGGTGTAATCCGAGCCGGTAAAGGCATGGAAGGCAGGGAGGGAACTGCACAGTTGTGGTCCCAGTGACTTGGATATCGCTGTTAGGTCAATGAGCCTCCGATTACGCTTGGATGTAGTACCGACATCCATCCAGATGTGGCTGCTGAATTTCTCACAATGATAGAGCAGAATAACAGCTATGTCCGTGTCTGAGGCGCGTATTACTACATTTCCATTCGAGGTGTCTGCTGCCTTTGCATGCATGCAGATCTTGGTATCCGCTTCTTCATGGTTGTTACTGAGCATGTCTACGGTATCTCGCTTGACCTCTCCTTCGCTTACGTGGAAATGGAAGCACTGGCCTGACGGAACATCTAGGAAGACATCACAGGTCCCAAGTATATGAGCGTATGCTTGATCCTGCCATTCTCTTGCAAGAAAATCAGGAAGTTCCCGTTTGAATGACCTGGACGTTAGCGCTTTGCTGATATCGTTGGGCCTTCTTTGTGCTGGACCAGTAATAATGTAGGATCTGCTGTCCTCGGCTGTTGTCCCCCGTCTGGCTCTTTCTGCATCCTTCAGTGACGGTTGAGGGTAATCATCAAAGGCTACGTGTACCCGGACTTTGGACAATGACAATACTTGGTAGAGTATGCTCCTCGCTAGACCTCCATATGTGGGTGGTAAGTTTGGAGGTAGGGTGTGCAGAAGATATTGTCCATCTACTACGTATGCATTGATCTGTTGAGGTCCGTCTCCTTTGATCTCCTTGCTCTCCAGTAAGTTAAGCAACTTACTTTTATCTGTCTTGACCATGCTCTCATCAGGATTGCACATCGTGAGTGGTACTGGTGTAAGGGGATATTGGAATATATGCTGCAGGTCAACATCACGCTTTGATGCAAGGATTATTAGGCGGCCCATCAAATCACGAGTACACTTCAGAACTGCCACTTTCTTATCCGGTGTTCGTCTATTTCTGGCACATTCGTCTACGAATGTTTTGAGAGGAGCTTTCTTTATGGGTTATTCAAACCTACTGTCATCGGCCTCGCATGCTGTGATGAATGCCTGGTGTAATGTCCTTCCACTTGCTGGCACATTCAGTAAACTTTCGCGGACTGTTTCACTAGTTGCCCTTCCTGTATGGATGTTGTACAACATGGTATCTGCATCTGTTTCGTTCCCAAACGGATTGCAACTATCCTGGATTTGTTTCACCATGGTTTTCACATCTCTATCGTCACGTTTTATTCGTGCAGGTCTCAGTTCAGCAGTTGTGTCTTCTTTGACTATCAGCCCAGCCATTTCGTGGAGTAGACTAACGAATGAAGCTCTAGTGGATTTCGTAAGCATCCAGCGAAGTCGTGCCGCATAATTATTCGTTGAAGAAGTGAATCCAGTTCTTCTCGAAGCTGCATCCGCGTTAATCGTCTGTTCTAGAGTCAAGTCGACCGGGCATCTACTGAATGGATGTTCTGTTCGTCGTACAGTAAAGACGCCTGCTTCCAGTATTTGACGTAGGCCAGGATGGCTGTCTTCCATGTTCATCAAATCGAGTTGGAACTTTGTCAGCCACCGACTGTAATTTACATGGTTTGTAGCAAAGAACAGTCCAATGAGTCCGGTCAGTGAGTATGTATAGAGATCGATATCATTCGTTAGAATCGCCCGTTCGAGCTCGTGGTATTTATGAATGTAATCTATATACATTCTCCAAAACTGGGCGGTTGCACCATGGCCTCCAGATCTTGTCACTTGGGTATATGCTTCATACGCGGCTGTGCATGCTTTGAAGACGTCCGAGTCTAGAGCAGACTGAAGCTGCTCCCACGTGGTCAGTTGAATGCTGCTTATCAATGCTTCTGTTTCTTCTCTGTGTGGGTAAGAGTCTAAGAAGGATGAGAAGTGTAGCATCTCAAGAGCAAGGGCTAGTATGGGGTGCAATCTCTTGCACCTGTTGAAATGTTTCCCCGTCAAAAATCCGTTTAAGGATCCGGTTGCAAGTACCTCAGATTCAGTCAGCATTTCTGGTCCTCCAGAGTTGGACAGGAGTTTCCCAATAGCCTTGAAGAAAGCCATTTCGATGTGGAATGGGCCTAACATTATGAAAATGTTATCAAATTTCGGTTTCTCAGTCACTTGTATTTGAAGTGCCGGCTTGGCTGCGCCCAGATCATAACTGACTATTCCGTATTTCTGTCCCGTCTCATTAGCACACCTCTGCGTGATGAGGAGAGTCTCCTGCACGACCTCTAGGCTGGTGATAGGCTGGCGTAAGTTTGGCATATATAGAACCTCTTGTTTTGGAAGGTGGTCACTGCAAATGCTTGCATTAAACCCAACCCACATAATAGGCAATACATCATTGCCAATGGCATGGCTCATCATCCACACGAGGTCCAGGTGGCGAGCCTTGTTGCTAACATCTGGAAGGCTGTAGACTGCAGTGTTTTTGTAACTGAACTTCGTCATCTTTGGTATCTTCCTATATGGCTGGAGTGCAGTATCTGTACTCTCAAGGGTTCTCTTCCTTTTGCCTGTCTTTACTTGCCGAGCACTAGTTGAGGTTGAAACTGCCATGACAGCAGATGCTTCACGTTCTTCATCAGGTGCTGGCACATTTTGGTACAGAATACCCATGGTATCGTGCAGCGAATTGGCTCCAGACATGGTTTGAGTCATCTCATCGAAATTGTCGAAGGCTAATCCGACTGGTTTACCTACGACTGTTCCTTTTGGACAAGCAAGCTTCTGTTCTTGAATGGATTCAGCTGTGGCAGTTTCAACTTCTTCCAATGTGTTGTAGCTTAAACAGTGACCAAACCTGTTCAGGACTTGAACCATTTTTTTACTGCCAGTGACCGACTTAACACTCATACCAAGAGCTACATGTTTTGCAGGTTTTGCGCGACCCCGTTGTACAATGAACAAGGCATCCTGACTAGACGAATTTGCGCGGCGCTTTACTGACTCTGTATATCGCTCTGGTTTTAGCCCTCCGTACAAAATATTGAAAAAATCTACTACAAGTTTTGGGGGTGACGAGTCCCCGTTTCTTAAATCCTCCAATGTCGGACATTCAGGAAGGTCGACCTTTTCAACCTTGAGCAACTGGTTGCGCAAAAGCAATGCTGCTTTGGCGATTGTTCTCTCATCAGTAGATGTGTAATCATATACAACACGAATTGCATCATCTGCGGTTTCTGCATTATATAAGATGTTTCCAAGCCTTTTCCCAAGTGAACTCTGTATCTTTATGCGCGCTTTGAAGTGACTCATCAATGTCCTAGAGAGGCTGAAGGCGCTTCCCCTGGGCGTTTCTGCGGATGCCGAACAAATATCAAGATAACGTTCATATACAGAATTAAGAAGTTCAGGTCTGTTGTCTATTATTACAGATTGCTCAATGTATGCAAAAATGTCCAACACACTGGTCTCAGAAGGCGTTTTTGTTTCACGTGTGTCCTTTTGGGAAACTCGATTGGCTGACAACAAATACGCACTTTTACATGAATGATGGTAGTGGGCCTCCTTGGCAATTAAATCCGTATCAACTACTTTTGGAATAACCTTACTGTCATTTAATGTCTTTGCTGCATTTTGGATCGATACACCGGCTTCAATGGTTTCACATCTTCCCAACAGTTCGACGCTTCCACCTTTGAGTCGTTTTATCTTTTTCTCACAGAATAGACAAACAGGTGGCAAAATCCCGGCAGATGATGTAGAAGGTGCCGACTCCTTGGATGGACGTAAATGTGGGGCATTGCTACGGTGAACATCACTGGCGGCTTTAACAGGCGGCGTTTGGGATGAGATGGCGGTAAAGTTCTTGTAACAAGAAACATGGTAACCATCCATTTCAGCAGGAGACGTAGGCAATCTCTGAACTACACCACAATAGACAGAGTCCTGGAAATGTTGCTTTTGCCGTCTATTAGCTGCTGCTGTTTCTACTGCTTCCCATTGCGTATCCTTGAAAGGTAGAACGTCTGGACGAGCTTTCTTGTCTGCACTGCGTTGGATGTGAAGAATACATCTGCGTTCCAATGATGAAACAGTAGGCTGGACAGTAGGCTGGACAGTAGGCTGGACAGTAGGCGTAGTATTGGTGGCCGATTCCATGGTTGCATGTTTCAAATCATTGTCTGAAAAATAAAATCACAGCGGGTGGTCAGTGAGCATGGCGAGTCAGTCAGTTTTGGTCAGTGAAATCCAAAAGAAGTTATTTCAAATTTTGAGGCAATAAGTCATTATTTTCTACTCAGCTGTGGTTCGAACCTGAAATCGGTATGCATACAGAACTTTGGATACCCTCATCTGCCTGGACATTTCCTGCGCGCCACCTAGGCCTAGGGCTACATAATTCTGTATCGGCCCCGAATGCTTATTAGGCCTACAGCATAGTATTGTTTGTTGGGTTAGGGTTAGGGTTGGGTTAGGGTTAGGGTTAGGGTTGGGTTAGGGTTAGGGTTAGGGTTACCATGTTTCTTGTTACAAGAACTTTACCGCCATCTCATCCCAAACGCCACCTGTTAAAGCCGCCAGTGATGTTCACCATAGCAATGCCCCACATTTATGTCCATCCAAGGAGTCGTCACCTTCTACAACCTCTGCCGGGGTTTTGCCACCTAACCCCAAACCCTAACCCTATTTGTTGACTTACCTAAGCAGTGATCTAGGCATTGCAGGCAACATCAGACATTCTGCAGCCGATTCAGAGAATCTATGGAGGGAAAGAGCAGGAGATTCCCCATGATTAGGTCCTATGATAAACCGACAACTCCCTCTACAGGGTGTCCCAGAAAGTTCGTCCCTCAAGATAGTGTCACAAACCTGGATTGATAATGTGTTAATATTTCCCTTTAAGTCACTGGTTATTATTCCCCAAACAATGTTGTATATTGGTCCCAGTTATTCACTGCAGGACAGTCATTTCTGTAGAGAGGCACTTCCTGTTTAGGGTGTAATTGGCTCAAGTTAGGGAAGAAGCCTCCCCATTGGCTGGGAGGCCAAAACTCCTTCCTTAACCAAAACTGAACACCCTCGATCCGGCCAGCCAGACAGGTGTGTGCATGCTCAGCACTGGTGTGGGTGTCTACTTGGGGCCTGCCCTCAGGTCAGCACTCCAGCCCCTCCCTTGCATATAAGGGAGGGCCAGCCAGGGAGTGGAGGGGGGATAGCAGCCAGTGACAACCCAAATTCCGTTACAATACTGACTGCATTCTTAAGTGGGTTGATGCATGAAATGGACACATAAGAATTGCTGTTCTTGATTCACGATGATCTACTGAACAGTTTGGGACCAATTTGAAAGATGTACTCAAATTGTGAATTAACACTCACCTTGCCAGGGACGGGGTCAATGAGTACATTTTGCGTTCTTAAGTGGGTTAATACATGAAATGGATACTTAAGAATGACTGATCTTGATTTAGGATGACCTAAGGAATACATTGCCATATGTTTCATGGATGTACTCAAATTGTGAATTAAAAATGCTAATTAGCGTTAATTAGCATTAATTAGGTCGTTCTTAAGCGACCTAATACACAAATTGAAAACTTAAGAATTGGGAATTCTGATTTCCACTCCTATAGAGAACATTTTAAGACAAGTTTGAAAGATGTACTCAAATTGTGAATTAAGAGTCACATTTAGGGGTCTTTGGTGGCGCCCCCTGGTTGCTGTGCAGAATTGCAGAACTTAAGAATTGCCTTTTTGGGGTCTCCTATCATAGATGCATATATTCCAGGCCTCAAACCTTTTGTACTCGAGATGTGAAACAAATGTTTCTGGGCTCCCGCACTAATGCCATGATGCAGCATTTCTATCCTGCTGGAAGGAGTATCTTTCTGGATGACAATGCTCCAGTCCATAGGGCACATGTTGTCACCAGGTGGTTTGAGGAGCATGAGGACAAAGTTACCCATCTTCCATGGCCCTGCCAATTGCCGGACCTCAATCCCATCGAGCATTTGTGGGGCGATCTGGAGAGTCGCCGAAGACAGCGCGGTTTCCCCCTCCATCAAACGTCGTCAATAGGAGGACTTCCTTGTGGAAGAATGGTGTGACATTCCTGCATAACATTTCCAGACCCTTGTTGACTCCATGCCACGTCATATCCATGCATCCTGGATGTACATGATGGTCCAACACCCTATAAGTGACATTCTGTTGGTGTGTCCATTTTTTTTTTGTCCACATCCTGTATATCATGTTCAGATCTAAACATTCTCACTCTTTGAAATTTGACTTTTGTTATCTTGAACTGCCTGTCTTTGTCAGACTGACCACCGTTATAGTTAAGAGTGTGAATGAGAACATTTGCTGTAAAGCTGCAATTATAATGAACACAAATGTGTTCCTCAATGGTGAATATATTTGTTAACTACAACCGCACTCAGTAGAGAGCACACCTCCGCCAGGCTGAACAGTTTACGTTTTGTATCCCACTGATAGATCTGGATTCGGACCTGAACCAAAATCTAATCGGCTTGTTCTTGTCACCTAACCAACTCGTCCACCAATTTTAGTCATAACTCGTCCATAACCTTTTTGAATATCATGTTATTTATCGCTTTTCGCCCGATCTCTCAATGGTGAAAAATCACTCAAAAATTAAATAATTCTCATATCCGAATCCAGATGCAGATCTTCACCAAAATCGAAACGATTCTTCCTTGTCAGACAACCAACCTGTCCACCAAGTTTCGTCCAAATCCGTCCGCAACTTTTTGAGATATCCTGCTATATGTTGGTTTTATCCCGATCTCTCAATGGTGAAGAATCAGTTAAAAATTAAATAATTCTCAAATCCGAATCCATATTCAGATCTTCACCAAAATCGAATCGACTAGTCCTTGTCACACACCCAACCGGTGACACCAAGTTTCGTCCAAATACATCCACAACTTTTTGAGATATCTTGTTCACAAATAAACAAACAAACAAACAGACAGACAGACAGGGGTGAAAACATAACCTCCATTCACCTTCGGTGGCGGAGGTAACAAATGTCTCTGCTTTCTCTCATTTTGCTTCAGGTGGAATGTTCTGATGGATCATTGCTTTGCAACCCCAACCACTGACCCTGCTGATAAGATACAACATGATCTTTTTTTGAGGTAAGATTTTGTGTCGACAACGAAGGCAAAATATTTTAAGAAACGAAGCGGACAGCACAAGAACATAAAAAATGCTAAAGATGGATTTCTTACTTTTGTGATGAGAAGTGGCCTTGGAAAAACGCCACAATTAGCTATCTTAACATGAATATCGCAAAAGGCAGAAACCCCTTTGACTGCCATCTTGTGCCCCTTAGTAAAGTTTGGTTGAGATTGAATAAGTAACGACCGAATGTAGCATGGTCAGACAGACAGACACCAAATTGTTTATTTTAGAATTATGAAGGAATTGAAGTGTCTTTGAAAGAGATAGGTGTGTGTATAGCATCCCAAATTAATGATCCCAAATCTTTTCAGGTGCAGACGTGACCCTCAGACAGAAATTTCATCAAACGGAGATGGACAGATGGGAAGGTTTTCTTTTGAGTTGTTTCGGTTTCTATATCAACAACACAAACAACTTACGACTTTATATCTACACTGCCACATACGACTGTGTCACATCGATGATTGCCACATGGTAAATACATCTGTGGAGTTATTTCAACATTTTACTGCATTGGAGTGAAACATCAACAGATAAAGACATACACTAAACCTATATTCACCGAGGAAAGCTAAAAACACACACACACACACACACACACACACACACACACACACACACACACACACACACACACACACACACAAACACACACACACTATTATTAACTCGGCAGGAGGTTGTGCTGATTTTTGCTCAACCAAAAATGAAAAATAATCTTACTTTTTTTTTGTGTGTACCAAATCATATCCAGTGAAAAGTTATATATACGCTCCAGAATATATGTGTGTGTGTATATATATATATATACTGTATATATATATATATATATATATATATATATATATATATATATATATATATATATATATATATATATATATATATATATATATATATATATATTGTTGCGGATCTCAGCGTCGGCCTTTCCCCTTTACCAAGGGGGGATTAGTCCCCTTGTCTTTTACTAGCCGACGTGATCCGGAGCTATGACGTTCCTTCCGGATGGCGTTGAATAGGGTGGTAGGCCGAATTCCTATTACCTAAGTAACAACGCCGCCCAGGAAGCAAAGAAATAAACCCCGCCCGAATCACGGTTATAAGTGGAAACGCCGAGCGATAGCGAACCGTGACCCGGGCCGTTAACAAGGACTACACCTGATCTGAGCGGTTCCGAATCGTGCCACGCTTACCCAATGGAGGAAAACACTGATACGGTCGAATCAGGAAAGACAGGAAGAACAGATTGGCTTATTCACAATTTGTACAGGAAGGAAAAGAAGAACACACAGTGCAGCCTTATTACAGTCTTAACTTATCCCAGGACACGGGCCCGTTTCACTCTCAGACACTCACACAGGGATTGTAGATGGTCAGGGTGATGGTCCAGGGATGATGGCGTCCAGGCAGTCTGCTCCGGTCCTCGACTCGCACCGCGGAGAAGATGGTCAGGGCGGCAGAAGCTCCCCGCGGGTCGTTGGCGTGGATCGGACAATTACGGGGCGAAAGGTAAGGCTGGCTGGGTGATTACGCTGGCGTGGCTGCGTACGTATTAGATGAACCGGGCTATATGCGCTCCCAATACAGTTCAATGGCAAAGCGCCTCTCCCACAGAAGTCCTTTTAGCACCGCCCTCATACAATGGGCGTATCCCTCGCTCATCAGTCCTCTTTCATGCGCGCTCTCCCAACAAGTTCTCTCGAATGAGTCCTTATACATGCGCGAATCGTGCCAGTCCTGTTCAAGGGCTTTGTGCGCGCGCTTATATAGCCTTTTCAGCAAACCTTCCAGCACTTGCTAGATGCACCCTCTCAAGCCATGCCCACCGAGCCCTGGTTGGTTGTTGCCCTTACCGTCACCGCCTTCTGACGTGCTGCTTGATGCAGCGGCACCTCGTCCTCGCACTCCTCCCCCTTTCCAGGCCTACCTCATGGCATTTGGCTGGTTTAGAGCGAAACCCAAAGGCAGCGAACGCTGCTGTCAAACGAGGTGGTTTAGCCGAATCGGGGCACGGGATGGATGCTGCCCAACGAGGAGATTTGGAGGGTGGCCGCAAAATGAACGGGACCTAAGCTTATTATTTCTTTACACAACACAGGTATCACTCGTGGAAATGGCCTTATCCTCACACACATACTATGACATAACTGATGTTCTAAGGGCCCTAACTGTTGCTTGTGGAATATCTATGGGGTAACTGTTGCTTGTGGAATATCTATGGGGGCAAACCTTTAACGATGTTATATGTACACTTTCAAAACCGTAACTATATATATATATATATATATATATATATATATATATATATATATATATATATATTGTAACGATTTTGAGAAGTGTAACGGGTTTTGAGAAGTGTAACGGGTTTTGAGGAGTGTAACAATTTTGGAGGAAGGGTAACGGATGTGAAGAGTATGGTTTTGGTATGGTAACATCCTGGTAATGTAAATAATGGTCGCAGCCGTCCTCCTAATTAATTTCATAGAACATACACGCAGGTCACGATATATCTTTTAAATAGTGTATTTCCTTATTCCATGTAGGCTAAGTATGTGTTTTCCACTAGATTGACTTTGCATTGTATCAAACAAAATAAGCATAGGCCCTTCCAGTTTCCCCAAAACCTCCCTTCCAATTGCCTTCTGCATTTTGGCTGGTTTTCTTCAAACCACCATTGGCCACGAGGTAAGGTTGGGGAAGAAAGGCGTGTCTCCACCTCGTCGTAAGAGGGAAGGAGTGAACCAGCCCTAACAGCCAATCAACACTGCGGTGAGTGACCCGGTAGGCGGGCCCTCGGAGTCGGCGGCTTGATTTCGCTGGAGGTGATAAAAGCGACTGCAGGGGACTGCTTTACCAGTTGAGTCCAGATGAGAGATGACTGGAGAGAGGCCTTGAGAGATACGCTGGGGGATGACCTGGAAGAGGAGCGCAATCCACCGCAAGCCCTACCTACCTACCTACCTGCCTGCCTGCCTGCAATACCCCCCTGTCGTTGGAGAGACGCGCTGAACGGAGGGAGACGGCTCCACCCCAGGAAGAGGAGCAGGTGTGCCGAGCCAGCGCGTGACGGCCGCGGATACGCGACGGAGGTTTTCCCGCCAAAACCGCGAGGGGTGCTGCGGCCTCCGATTTTGCCTTCCTCTCAAGCAATCAACCTCGAGCCATTACCTGCCTGCAATATCCACCGTGTGAGTGTGAACGTCCTGTCCTACTCGTTTGTCTTGGGGATTAAGTAAATGAAATAGAATAAGTTAACAATGCACTGTGTGACTGCTCTTTTCCATCTATTGCTGTAAATAATATTGGTCGCTCTAAAATATTGCTTGTGCGTGTATAATAAATCTGTTCTTCCTCCAAACTCTGTCTTTCTTCTCTCTTCTTCTCTTTCGGTCGCTTTAGAGGTTTCCCAATTGAATATCCGTGGGGCGATCTGGTCAACGTCGGGTGAAATCGGGTTTTAATCGGGGAGTAACTGTTCGGACGCGGTTAAATACACCACCGCTCGGTCCATATAACATCTAAAAGCCGTGTCCGTAACAATTGGTGTCAGGAGTGGGATCAAGTCGGTGAGCGGAGTGAGTGTACCGAGGTGTGAAAGAAAAGGTACGAGGAGAATGGGAACGGCTGCATGTATGAGCAAGAAAGAGGTAGCGTATGCATGTAAGCCTGCAGGTGAAGCGTCGACGGTAACCGGGTTAAAGGTTAGGTCGACTTTTAGCCGGATCGGGCCCTCGGTGCGTGCCGGGCTTCGCGTGCCGCGAGAACCAGCGGAGATCCGAGCCACGGCGGGTTCGAAAGGACCGCCGTGCGCGATCCACGCTGGGCCTCGCGTGGGGCGGCCGCGTCCGGGCTCCACAAGGCGGAGCGGGCAGCTCGATAGGAAGGGTCGTCATGGCGACCACTTTCTATTGAGACGTGCCGGCAGGTCGAGATCGGGACATTGGATGGCTCCACGCCGAAGTGGTGCATGGGATCTCGGCCCGGGTAAGCCCCCGCCCCGGCCCCGAATGCGGGACGCATCCAGCCGCCAGCACAAAAGAATCCGCGTTCAGTGCTCGGCTGTACGAAGCCGGGCTGTAGATGTGAATTGGCGCACCGAGAGGATGTAATAAGTAGACGGGTGATGGTGATAGTGATAGTGATTTAAAACGAAATTTAGAAAAGTGAATGGAATTGGCAGTAAATGGAAAATTTTTGAATTGTTGGATCTGGACTAGCAAAATTGATAGAGAGACCCCCGATGTGGTGGGATGGCAAATCCACCATCCCTCACAGGTGGGGGCAAATGCGCTATAGATTATGGGGTTTATGGCAGTGAAAACGAGCCAGGGAGGGCTTGGATAATGATAGGGATCTAGAAGAGATTGACATTAGGTAACGTTAAGTTTAGTTAGTGACTGATACCTGTAGTGGGGACGCAGGTAGATTAGTGTGGATTATAATGACGTGGGAGCGCAATAGTTTAAAGGGACCACTGGGAAGCGCAAGTTTCAGAGGGGAGAAGTTAGCTGAGATGATGCCGTGTGTGTGAGGATTGAACGGGTGAGAATGGAACAGGTGTGATTGCACAGGTGTGCAACTGAACAGGTGTGTGGAGCAGTGTATGAGGGAGTAGTGGTGATTGCGTGTTGTGTTGACCAAATGGTCCAGGAAGAAAGGAGGGTGCAGGTGGCACCAGGTATGATTGCACAGGTGTGCAACGACAGGTGAATGGAGGGCAGGTGTATGGAATAAATGGTATGGAGTATTGGAATGGATGGTCGTGGAGTGAGTATGGTGGAAATTGTGGAGTGGAGTGGATGGTGCGAAGGTGTGAATGGGGGAAGAGTGGACCCCCATCACGGATACCCGGGGCGGGTAGTGTAAGTGTTAGGTAGAGGGTATAGGTAAATTGTGGTTGGATATTGGCATCTGTGGTGCGAGTGGAAGAATGGTCTTTGGATGGGTGCATTAGTGTTGTGGAAATGGCTGGGCGTGTAGCCTGTTAGTGTGTGTAGTTGGTTTGGGCACTCCACCACTGTGAGGATGTCGGCCAGGTGAGGCCGCAGGTGGGCTCTGGGAGCCGGTAGTAGTTGTTGTGGATGGGGCCCGAGGATCCGGAGGACGGACCCGGGTAGCCCAGTGCCAGAGGGCACCAGTGGGGTGACAGAGCCAGGAGAGGGGCTGTCCCCAGGTAGTTAGGTTAGGGTGAGGAGCTAGGTAAGCTCGGGTGGCAACTACAGTGGTGGAGGTGTGCAGGTGGGTAGACCTGTTGGGAGAGGTACACGTCGCAGCCCAGAAATTGTGCTAGAGCACCGGGAGATGAATCGGGGGAGTGAGACCCCAAAATTGAGGAGCACCACAGTTTGGCCAATGGGAATTGGTTATTAGAACCCATAGTGTAAGTTGGCCAACGAATTGGCAGGGAAAGACCCCGGGTAGTGTAAAGTGTGTTAAAATCATTTAGAGGATAGTTAGGATGAAGGATCTCCTCACACCATCTGCATCCACTCACCTGAGGTGACAGGTACTCCACACCATGCCATGTTTGATTATTTTTTACTGTGCAAATGTTTGGATTGTGAGACGCATCATGACGTGGGTGTGACATTGTGCTTTGATGTTCCATCTCTGCCTCCTTATGAGGATTGATGATGAATTTGATGATGGCAAATTTTGAAGTAGAGGGATTGTGGTGACGAATTTGGTATAAGGGAAATATGGGGAAGACGTGACAGTAGTGACGAATTTGTAAATGGGTAGATTTTGTAAATATGGGGTAAGAGCAAGGGTAGTGTAGGTGACAGGGGGGTGACGTACGGTAGGGACGAGCTTTCTCACTTCGCCCTCCGTACGCATTTCACCTTGCATTGCCTTGTTTGACGTGTACCCTTGTGACCTTACCCCTCGCTCAATTGTCTTTCTTTTGTCTCCCACATGACCTGTGCGCCATTGGGTGCCGAGGGGAGCGTGCGTGAGGTGGCCATTGTGCGCCCGAGATTCCCAGAACCAGCACGCATTGCGTTGATGTACCACTTTATGGACCGCTGTTCGGCGGCCAAGTACCACTTGATGGACCCCAGGTTCTGGGGCAGGGCACCTCTGTTGGAAACCGGCCATAGTGGCCAGGGAATCTTGCTTGCGGACCTCGGTAAGGTGGCACCTATGCCAAACAGGTGGACCACCCTTAGTTGGCCCCTGAGGCCCTAAATAAAAATGGACACAAGTTGTGTTTTTTTTAGTATGTCCAAATAGGCCGCATGAAGCCAGAAGACGTCGGGAAGAACATCGGCCCAGCAGAGAAGGAGAAGACCACCACCAGTTGTTTTGTTGAGTTTATTATGAACCATGGTGACTGCGCACCGAGTGGTGCTTTGTGGTGCTGGTGGTGCTTTTGGGTGCTTTTGGGTGCTTTGGTGGTATTGGTACTGGTACTGGTGCATCGATGCAATGCGTGCTGTCTCCTCCCTCCCAACAGGAATTTCTTTCTCTTGTTCCCTAAAAAGAAAAGAAAAAAACACACAGGTCCTGGGTTGCGTTGTAAATAAGAAATCACGTCATTGTAAATAATGCTCCCCACCGTAAATGTATAGTTTCAGAATAATTCCGTAATTCGGTTAGCTGTGGGCTTGAGTCTGTTAGACAGGATGCAATGCAATAGGGGGACATACTTATTTGTGTTTTAAAATTGTCACACTCAGGGTCAGGTTAATTGTAGAGGGAATTACACCTACATGTCACACTCAGTTAAGTCTAGTAGGCCCGAGGACGTGCCTGAAGAAAGGAGGGTGCAGTGTAACGATTTTGAGAAGTGTAACGGGTTTTGAGAAGTGTAACGGGTTTTGAGGAGTGTAACAATTTTGGAGGAAGGGTAACGGATGTGAAGAGTATGGTTTTGGTATGGTAACATCCTGGTAATGTAAATAATGGTCGCAGCCGTCCTCCTAATTAATTTCATAGAACATACACGCAGGTCACGATATATCTTTTAAATAGTGTATTTCCTTATTCCATGTAGGCTAAGTATGTGTTTTCCACTAGATTGACTTTGCATTGTATCAAACAAAATAAGCATAGGCCCTTCCAGTTTCCCCAAAACCTCCCTTCCAATTGCCTTCTGCATTTTGGCTGGTTTTCTTCAAACCACCATTGGCCACGAGGTAAGGTTGGGGAAGAAAGGCGTGTCTCCACCTCGTCGTAAGAGGGAAGGAGTGAACCAGCCCTAACAGCCAATCAACACTGCGGTGAGTGACCCGGTAGGCGGGCCCTCGGAGTCGGCGGCTTGATTTCGCTGGAGGTGATAAAAGCGACTGCAGGGGACTGCTTTACCAGTTGAGTCCAGATGAGAGATGACTGGAGAGAGGCCTTGAGAGATACGCTGGGGGATGACCTGGAAGAGGAGCGCAATCCACCGCAAGCCCTACCTACCTACCTACCTGCCTGCCTGCCTGCAATACCCCCCTGTCGTTGGAGAGACGCGCTGAACGGAGGGAGACGGCTCCACCCCAGGAAGAGGAGCAGGTGTGCCGAGCCAGCGCGTGACGGCCGCGGATACGCGACGGAGGTTTTCCCGCCAAAACCGCGAGGGGTGCTGCGGCCTCCGATTTTGCCTTCCTCTCAAGCAATCAACCTCGAGCCATTACCTGCCTGCAATATCCACCGTGTGAGTGTGAACGTCCTGTCCTACTCGTTTGTCTTGGGGATTAAGTAAATGAAATAGAATAAGTTAACAATGCACTGTGTGACTGCATATTGGTCGCTCTAAAATATTGCTTGTGCGTGTATAATAAATCTGTTCTTCCTCCAAACTCTGTCTTTCTTCTCTCTTCTTCTCTTTCGGTCGCTTTAGAGGTTTCCCAATTGAATATCCGTGGGGCGATCTGGTCAACGTCGGGTGAAATCGGGTTTTAATATCGGGGAGTAACTGTTCGGACGCGGTTAAATACACCACCGCTCGGTCCATATAACATCTAAAAGCCGTGTCCGTAACAATTGGTGTCAGGAGTGGGATCAAGTCGGTGAGCGGAGTGAGTGTACCGAGCGGGGGGTTAGCCTTAGCCTTGCGGGCCCCATTACAATCATGGTTCCCTGTTTTGAGGCAACGTTTTTATGGCCGGATGCCCTTCCTGATGCCAACCCTTGGTCACGCTCTTACGATGCGCAGGGATATGGTGTACCTCATCTAAACCGTGGTACACACCGGGATCATTCATCCCAACAAGCTGGTACTCAATTTGCCGACCTCGGAAGGAGGCTGAGTCAACGCCCCTGGCGTTAATTCAGCAATCGACCGGGATTCAAACCCAGGATCCTAAGCCGGCACCCCTTAACCGCTAAGCCAACACCAGGGTTATTATATTATACCAGGGTTATACTATATATATATATATATATATATATAATATATATATATATATATATATATCTATATATCTATATATAAAGGAGGAGTGTCTGTGTGTGTGTGTGTGTGTGTGTGTGTGTGTGTGTGTGTGTGTGTGTGTGTGTGTGTGTGTGTGTGTGTGTGTGTGTGTCTGTCTGGATGTCCGCATATAACTCAAGAACTACACATCGGAGAAAAGTTTTAGACACAGATTCGGAATCAGCATAAAATCCCGGTGGTTTTAGGCTACGTTTTATTTTAATATCAATGGTTTAAAAAAACCGCACCAGCTGCAATTCCATGGTGTAGTTTGTGGCGGCGCTAGACGTTCGGCGTGTATTGCAATGGTTTGTCGGGTTTGGCTGTGGGTCCAGAATAGCTCCCATTTCCTTATGTTCCTCCACTTTTATTTTGATTCTTCTGTTACAACGCCTTCCTTATCTACCTTATATCCCCCCGACGAGGCCTCTACATAATTTCATGCGGCAGAATTTCGTGCATTTTGAGTGAAAGAAGTGAGACGAAGTTGTAGGAGGAAGAAGAGGCGCGGTCACTGTGGAGGCCTCGATCGTGAGTGGAAATGGCGGGAATTGCGTTTGTATCGTAAAGTAAAGGATCTGCATTCATTTCTGAACTTGCATTGGTGGATTGTTATACATCTGCATTATTTTTCATAAAAAACTTATGTTGAACTTGAAGGCTCCAAGCACAGACTATATATATAGCCCTCATTGAGGTAAAATAAAAGTAAAAAGCCTGCTATCGCTTGCCAAGCTAGCCGTTCCCCCCTCCCCCTCCTCTCCCCCCCCTCCCCTCCCCTCCCCCCCTCCCTCTCCCCCCTCCCTCTCCTCCCCTCCCCTCCCCCCGCCTCCTCCATTCCCCCTCCCTCCCCCTCCCCCCTTCCCTCCATTCCCCCCTCCACTCCTCCTCCCCTCCACCCCTCCCCCTCACCTCCCCCCTTCCCCCTCCCCTCCCCTCCCCTCCCCTCCCCCCTCCCCTCCCCCTCCCCTCCCCCTCCCCCTCCCCCTCCCCTCCCCCTCACTCCCTCCCCTCCCCCTACCCCTCCCTCCCCCTCCCCCCTCCCTTCCCCTCCTCTCTCCTCCTCCCCCTCCCTCCTCTTCTCCCCTCTCCCCTCCCCCCCTCTTCTCCCCTCCCCCCCTCTTCTCCCCTCCCCCCTCTTCTCCCCTCCCCCCTCTTCTCTCCTCCCCACCCTCTCCCCCCTCCCCCCGTTATCCCTCCCCCTCCCCCTCCCCACCCACTCCCCCCTCCCCTCCCCCCTCCCCCTCCTCATCCCCTCCCCCTCCCTTCCCTCCCCTCCCCCCTCCCCCCCTACCCCCTCCCCTCCACCCTACCCCCCTCCCCTTCTCCCCTTCTCCCCCCCCTCCCATCCCTCCCCCTCCCCCCCTCTTCTCTTCTCTCCTCTCCTCCTCCCCCTCCCCCCTCTTCTCCCCTCCCCACCCTCTCCTCCCCTCTTCTCCCCTCCCCACCCTCTCCTCCCCTCCCCCCCCATTCCCCTCCCCTCCCCTTCCCCCTCCCCTCCCTTCCCCACGCCCGGCAATGCCGGGTACTTCCCATGGCCAGCTGTACGTGGGCTGCTCGAGGGTTGGAAAACCAAGCAATCTTTATGTCTTGGCACCAAGTAAGAAAAGCAGAAATGTTGTATACCAAGAGGTTTTGAGAAATTGACAATTGACAAAACGTCATGCAGGAAATGTACTGTGATATTGCTCTAAAATATACATGTTCTTTTCATCATATATTTGTCTTTATTCTTATTCAACCCGGGCGAAGCCGGGTACCTCAGCTAGTATATAATATATATATATATATATATATATATATATATATATATATATATATATATATATATATATATATATATATACTGTGTATATATACTGTGTATATATATATATATATATATTTATATATATGTATATATATATATATATATATATATATATATATATATATATTATATATATATATATATATATTTATATATATGTATATATATATATATATATATATATATATATATATATATATATATATATATATATATTTATATTTATATATATATATATTTATATATATGTGTATATATATATATATAATAAATAAATAAATATATATATATATATATATATATATATATATATATATATATATATATATATATATAATATATATATATATATATATATATATATATATATATATAGATAGATATATATACAGACTTGGCATTTAATATGGAATATTTTTTTTTTCTTGACTTGGGTTTACTTTCTTAACTCAGTATATCAATCTGGTGAGTTTCTTTTACACTTTGGTGATTTATTTGTTAAAAGAACCATGTCACTGATTGTCTGTCGCAGCAAGAAGTCAACAACAGGATTATATCTCAGGTGGCATGGCAAAATGTTCGGACAGGTGCATTTGATGATTGGCTTCACAGTCGGGTATACAAGGGTTGTTGCGTTCTGTATTAGTGGAAAACAACTGCTGCACGTCTCCAAAAGTTATTGCCGCTTCCTCTGGAGATGGTCCGTCAACTCAACAATGCTGTTTCTCATGGAGTTGTGGCTTTACGAAATTATGGCATGAAACAGCGTGCTATTGCTCGGCAGTATGGCATCACTCAAGGTCAGGTGTCAAAGATCCTGAAACGAAATGCTCAGAGGGGTGTCCCTCCTCCAATACCGAGGCCAGGACGTCCCCGCAGAACCACAAGGAGGGATGATCGCCAGCTGCACCGTTTAGCCCGCAATGGCCGTACCAAGTCAGCTAATCGGCTTAGGGCTGAGTGGCAGCAACTGACAAATGTGCCTGTATCCAGAAGGCTCGTCAACCAACGACTGGTTCTCACAGGCTATCGTGCCAGGCGTCCCCTGAGAAAGCCACGCCTGACCAGACAACACCGCCAGCGCCGATTGCAGTGGGCCAGAGTGCACCGTCAATGGCAGCCAGGACACTGGAATCACGTGATCTTCAGTGACGAGTCTAGATTTCTGGTCTATTGTCAAGATGGCCACGTCCGAGTGCGCAGACAAGTGCATGAAGCCTACAACAAAGATTGTATAGTGCCAAAAGTCCAAGCCGGAGGTGGTGGGGTGACCGTTTGGGCTGCTTTTCATGCAGGGGGCAAAACTGACCTGGTTGTTCTGAATGGAAACCTGAACCAGTTCAAGTACAGGGCCATTCTGGAAGAAACATTGCTTCCATTTGCTCGTGCAGCCTTTCGAGGAAACTTTGTCTTCCAAGATGACAATGCTTGGCCTCATCGTGCTCGCATGATCCAACACTTTCTTGCTGACCGTGGTGTAGAGTATATGGAGTGGCCTGCCATGTCCCCGGATATGAATCCGATAGAGAACTTGTAGGCAGAATTAACGTGTCAAATCGACCACTTGGACCAGCAGCCGACCTCTGTGCGTGAATTGCAGCAGACTATTGTCACTGCATGGCAAGCGATTCCTGTCCAAACCTTGGCAAATCTCGTGAACAGCATGCCTCGATGTGTACGTGCTCTGCTGAATGCTCGTGGGGTTTACACGAAGTACTGAACTGTAATTTTACTGTCCCTAATCCCAGTCGTTATTTCACTTTTGTTTTTGTTAAAAAAAATTTTGGCTAATGTGCAAAATAAAGAGATACTTCTGGAAAACGTACAGAAGTTTAACACAGTACTGTCCATGAATTGAGTTCGATATCAGTTTACATCACTTACAAGGATCAATTTATTTGTTTGGAAATGTCAAATGTGGTTTTTGTTTCTTTTAAAGGTCACATTAACAAAATCTAGAATAATTTCAACATAATTCCAATGAACTTTTGGTTCTAAGACATCTTGAAAAGTAAGTTCACCCCCACAAAAAAAATATTCCATATTAAATGCCAAGTCTGTATATCGAATTGATATGAATGAATGAATATTAATATTCTCTCTTCTTATTACCCAAACCTCCCCTTCTCCATCTTTATATATTGAACTGTCATCATCCACATCGATCTAGAGAGTCTGTCCAAACTATCGCCTGCGCCGCTCTCCAAAAGAGAATAATGGGGAAGTTGCCATGGTAACTGCTGGACCCATCATTGTTGGACTAGTGAATGGTAAGATGTGAATTGAATACTATATTGAGATAGTTACTGCTATAAAGGTGCACAAAAGTTATGAATATTCCTATAAGTATGTTATACCACCATCTCTTATCTTCCCCCATCCAAAACCTTGATCTTTTCTATCCCCGCTATTTCACCCCAGATCCACTTTTTTGAAATACCAACATCTTTCCTGGTAGTCCTTGCAGTGTCCACGTGTTTTATACTTCTCCCACCCCCCCTCCCGTTCCCACGCCTCCTCTCCCCAAGCCCTCTCCCTCCCACAGATCTCCCGATGTCCCTGCTCTCAAATGTTGTGTTTGTGTGCTTCCCCCTCTCTCCCCATCTGGTCTACCGCTCCCCTTATTATATGTTTCATGTCTCTGTTTGATTTTCTGTATGATTAATGTCAGCTCTTTCACGAGCCTCGATCTTGTATACAAAAAAAAAGAAAGAAAAAAAGTATCATGGAACAAATCGTATCGCCTTTTAACAGGAAGAATGTAACTGCTGAAGGAGCTGGGGCTCCCACGTCGATCGGAAGAATGGACGCGACAAAAAGCTAGAATTCATCCGAGTTGCTTTAATGAAATCAAACACTCAGGCACTCTCAAAACCCGTTTATCTGTCAGCAATATATATCTATTATCCCAGGGGGTTTGCCCAGGCCCGGCGCCAGGGGGCGTGGCCCAGCGTCCTGGCTGCGGCCTGGCAAGTTGAGGGCGAGCCTGCCCGGGCATGCCCGGGCATGCCCGGGCGTCCCGACCGAGGCCTGGCAAGTTGAGCGCGGGCCTGCCCGGGCGTCCTGGACGAGCCCGGCATGGTGATCGCTCCGCGTCCTTGATAGGTGCAAGGCGATTGTGAAAACCCAGCGGCAGCCGCTACACACGTCCCCCCAGAATCGACTTGCACCGGCAGGGTCAATTTGAGGGGGGTCCTGATGACCCGGCCGAAGCGACCCCTGGCGGGTCGTGGGAGGGGGTCCGGTGAGGTGGTGGGCGGTCGAGTGGGGGGCACCGTGGATGGGGGGCGGCCTCGCCACGGCGGAAGGGCCACCCGTGGTGGGTGGTCGACGTCCACGTGCGCCGGCTTGAGGCGGTCCACTGCAATCCGGTCCGACCTGCCACCGATGTCGATGACGAACGACTTGTCGTCCCGTCGCAGCACCCGGAAGGGCCCGTCGTACGGCGGCTGGAGTGGCCACCGATGTGCGTCGTGACGCACAAAAACATACTCCGCTGTGCGGAGTGCTGGGGGGACGTAGGACTGGGGATCACCGTGGTGGGATGTTGGCACGGGGGCAAACCGTCGGGCGGCCTCCTGGAGGTCCGAGCGCTGGTGAGCTGCGGACCAGGGACTGGTAGCGTCGGGCACGAATTCGCCCGGGACGCGTAGCACCTGGCCATAGACAAGCTCGGCGGTGGATGCCTGGAGGTCCTCCTTGGGGGCCGTGCGAAGGCCCAAAAGGACCCACGGCAGCCGGTCGGCCCAACCGCCGTCTTGAAGGCCGGCCATGAGCGCGGCCTTCATGGAGCGGTGGAATCGCTCGCACAACCCGTTTGCTTGGGGGTGGTAGGCCGTAGTACGGTGGAGCTTGACCCCCAGGTTGCGGGCGACCGCGCCCCACAGCTCGGAGGTGAACTGTGGTCCGCGGTCTGACGAGATGTCCGCCGGTGCGCCGAAGCGGGCGACCCAGGTGGCGATGAAAGCCTGCGCCATGTCGGCGGTGGTGGTGGAGACGAGGGGAACGGCCTCCGGCCACCTGGTGGTCCTGTCCACCATGGTGAGCAGGTGTGTGAACCCCCGTGACGGGGGGAGGGGGCCCACCAGATCCACGTTGACGTGGTCGAAACGTCGTTCGGGCACGGTGAAAGGTGCCAGCGGGGCCTGGGTGTGTCGGTGGACCTTGGCCCGTTGGCAGGCCGTGCAGGTGCTGGTCCAATCGCGGACGTCCCGACGAAGGCCGTGCCAGACGAAACGCGCCGACACCAGCTTCTGGGAAGCTTTCCGGCCCGGGTGGGAAAGGCCGTGGAGGGAGGCGAAGATGCGGCGTTGCCAGGTGACGGGCACGATGGGGCGAGGCTGGCCTTGGGAGACGTCGCAGAGCAGGACAGTGTCCGCGCAGGGGATGTCGGCCAGGCGGAGGCCCGTGTCCGCCGCCCGGAGGGCTTGCACCGTGGTGTCGGTGGTTTGGTCCGCCGCCATAAGCGCAAAATCCACGCCCAGGTGGACCGCGTTCGCGCTGGCCCGGGAAAGACAGTCGGCCACGGCGTTGTTTTTGCCGGCGACGTGCCGGATGTCCATGGTAAACTCCGACACGGCGGAGAGGTGGCGCTGTTGGCGGGCCGACCATGGCTCCGTGACCTTGGCCATGGCGTAAACCAACGGCTTGTGGTCGACGAACGCCGTGAAAGGTCGGCCCTCCAGGAGGTGGCGGAAATGGCGGACGGCCAGGTGTAGACCGAGGAGCTCCCGGTCAAACGTGCTGTATTTGAGCTCGTTCGGCCGGAACTGCCGGCTGAAAAAAGCGAGTGGCTGCCAAACCCCGTTCACCCATTGCTCATGTACGGCGCCCACCGCGTAGTCGGAGGCATCCGTGGTGAGGGCGATGGGAGCGTTGAGCACCAGGTGAGCGAGCAGCGTTGCGTCGGCGAGGGCCCGCTTTGAGCGTTGGAAGGCCGCATCCATTGCTGCGGACCAGGCGATGTCGTGCTTGGCCGGCTTGCCCCGGAGGGCTTCGTAGAGGGGCCGCATGAGTTGAGCAGCGCGGGGCACGAAGCGGTGATAAAAATTCACCATTCCCAGGAATTCCTGCAGGGCCTTTATGGTGCGGGGACGCGGGAATGTGGTGATGGCCTCGACCTTGGTTGGCAGCGGCACGGCCCCGTTCTTGGTGATGTGGTGGCCCAAAAAATCAACGGCCGTCGTGCCGAAGTGGCATTTGGCCGGGTTGACGATGAGGCCGTGCTCGCTGAGGCGCCCGAACAGTGTTCGGAGGTGGAGGAGGTGCTCGGCCCGGGACGTGCTGGCGACGAGGATGTCGTCCAGGTAAACGAAAAGGAATGGCAGGTCACGCAGCACGCCGTCCATCAAGCGCTGGAACGCCTGAGCCGCGTTCTTGAGACCAAACGGCATCCGCAAGAATTCGAATAAGCCGAACGGCGTGATGACTGCCGTTTTAGGGACGTCGGCCGCCCTGACAGGTACCTGGTGATATCCCCGTATGAGATCAATTTTCGAAAAAATGACCCGTCCCGCCAGACGGGCGGAGAAGTCTTGGATATGCGGGATCGGGTACCTGTCGGGGGTGGTAGCGTCATTGAGACGGCGGTAGTCGCCACACGGGCGCCATCCACCCCCCGGCTTTGGCACGATGTGCAGTGGCGAGGCCCACGCGCTATCGGAGCGCCGCACGATGCCGAGGTGCTCCAACGCGTCGAATTCGGCCTTCGCTACGGCGAGCTTGGCTGGGTCGAGGCGGCGGGCCCTGGCATAGACCGGCGGGCCCGTGGTTGGTATGTGGTGCTCGATCCCATGCCGTACTGCGACGGCCGAAAACGTCGGCCGCGTGAGGGCCGGGAACTCCGTGAGCAGGCGAGCAAACTCGTTCGCCGCCGGGACGGTGCATGCCAGCTCGGTCGGCGCGGAGCTGCTCAATGTGCATACCAGGGAGCTGAAGGTTTCAGCATTGATTAAACGACGCCGTTGGACGTCCACCAGCAGTCCGTGTGCGCAGAGGAAGTCGGCGCCTAGCAGAGCCATGGGCACGTTGGCGGTTACAAATGTCCAAGCAAAGCGTTGGCCGCCGAAGCAGAGGGTGACGTTGCGCGGGCCGAAGGTGCGGATAGTCGATCCGTTGGCCGCAACCAAGGAGGGGCCGCAAACCGCGGATTGCCTGTCCTGGTCAGAGGCGGGTATGACGCTCAGTTGGGCGCCGGTGTCGCACAGGAAGCGCCGTCCGGACGCTTTATCCGTGATGAACAGTAAGTTGCCCGTGTGGCCGGCGCTCATGGCTGGTAATGAACGCCGGCCCGGCCGTTTCCCGGCCTGCCGAAGGTGCACGGGGGTCGGCATGTCCGGGCCTTCTGTCCGAACCTGGCATGATAGTAACACCACGCTTGGTCAGGTGGAGGCCTCGGTCGTCGTGCTGGAGGTGGTCGGCTCGGTAGAGCGGCCGCCAATTGCGTCGGCAGTTCGGCCGTCGACCGTGCCGGGTGCTCGGGCGCCATGGGTGTTGCGTCGGACGGCGGTGGGTCCCATGTCGCCGCTGCGATGCGCTGTCCTGCGGCGGAGATCTTGTCGGCTTCTCTGGCAAGGGCCCGGGGATCTGTGATCGTCGAGCTTGCCAGGGTGAGGCGTACCGGGTTAGGCAGCTGACGGAGGAACAGCTCCCGGAACAGGAATGCCGGAGAGTGCTCGCCGAGCAGTGAAAGCATGTAGTCCATTCGCTCGGAAGGGCGCGTGTCGCCGAGCTCAGGCAGTTCGAGCAGGCGCCGTGCGCGTTCCGCCGATGGGAGGGCGAAAGCATCGAGGAGAAGCTTCTTGATCGCGCCGTATTTGTCAGCGGCTGGCGGGCTTTCGAGGAGGCTCAGGGCGCGGGCCGCGGTAGCCGACCCGAGCGCAGCTACCACATGGTGGAAGCGGGTGTTGTCGGCCGTGATGCCTCGCAGGGCGAACAGGGACTCCGCCTGTGCAAACCAAACCGCCGCGTGAGCCTCCCAGAAGGTAGGCAGTTTAAGGGCGACTGCCGTGTCCATGTCGATAGGTCACCAATGAAGGAGCTGGGGCTCCCACGTCGATCGGAAGAATGGACGCGACAAAAAGCTAGAATTCATCCGAGTTGCTTTAATGAAATCAAACACTCAGGCACTCTCAAAACCCGTTTATCTGTCAGCAATATATATCTATTATCCCAGGGGGTTTGCCCAGGCCCGGCGCCAGGGGGCGTGGCCCAGCGTCCTGGCTGCGGCCTGGCAAGTTGAGGGCGAGCCTGCCCGGGCGTCCTGGACGAGCCCGGCATGGTAAAAAGAAAAAAAAAAGTATCATGGAACAAATCGTATCGCCTTTTAACAGGAAGAATGTAACTGCCTTTTAAAATTTTCATTGTGCAGAGTTACTAATTTGATGTTCCCCAAACGAAATACCTGTATGTGCAGGCACATAATCCAAACACTAACCCATTTATACATATCGATATACTGTAGTTCCATAAAATACAAGTTCTGAGTGGTAATATTGCTACTAACCATGATGTCATGACCTCCACGGCACAGTATTAACTGTTACTATGGAATAGTATCGCCACATTGTCATACTATGTACGAATATAAATATGGAACCTTCACGTGCAAAATAAAATTTGACCAGACATCTCTCCTAACTTCTTGAACTCTGACAATATGCATAGTACCTTTGCAGGTATGAGCCACAAGTCACAACGCAGTAAACAGCATGAAACAAAAATAGGACCACTAGAATTGCAGCTTATTTGGGCCCTGGCCTAATGTTGTAACCCAAATTTGGTGGCATGCTGACTGTTGGGTCTGGAGAAGAAAATTTTTGAAGGAATTTATGAAGTCCACCATTTTGACACACTTCTGGTCACTTGATCCAGAAGTTCACGTTTTAAGAGGCATGGAAGCCTCTCCTCAGTGAAAGACACATGAAAGCCCGCTTGGAGCCCGCTTGGAGTTTGCAAAAAAGCACCTAAAGGACTCTCAGACTGTGAGAAACAAGATTCTGTGGTCTGATGAAACCAAGATTGAACTGTTTGGCTTCCGTCTGGCTACTCTGCCATATAGCCCAGATCGGTGGAGTGTTGCAATGATGGTTGTCCTTCTGGAAGTTTCTCCCATCTCGACACAGGATCTCTGGAGCTCAGTCAGAGTGACCATTGGGTTCTTGGTCATCTCTCTTACCAAGGCCCTTCTCCCCCGATTGCTCAGTTTGGCCGGGCGGCCAGCTCTAGGAAGAGTCCTGGTTGTTCCAAACTTCTTCCATTAAATAATTATGGAGGCCACTGTGCTCTTGAGAACCTTCAATGCAGCAGAAATTTTTGTGTAGGCTTCCCCAGATCTGTGCTTCGACACAATCCTGTCTCTGAGCTCTGCAGGCAGTTCCTTCGACCTCATGGCTTGGTTTTTGCTCTGATATGCATTGTCAGCTGTGAGACCTTATATAAACAGGTGTGTGCCTTTCCAAATCATGTCCAATCAATTGAATTTACCACAGGTGGACTCCAATCAAAGTGTAGAAACATCTCAAAGATGATCAAGAGAATTGGGAGGCACCTGAGCTAAATTTCAAGTGTCATAGCAAAGGGTCTGAATACTTATGTCAATGTGATATTTCAGTTTTTTATTTTTAATAAATTTGCAAAACTTTCTAAAATCCTGTTTTCTCTTCGTCATTATGGGGTATTGAGTGCAGATTGATGAGGGAAAAAATGAATTTAAACGATTTCAACATAAGGCTGCAACATAACAAAATGTGAAAAAAGTGAAGGGGTCTGAATACTTTCTGAATGCACTGTACTTAGTGCATTGGAGTCATAAGAAAGACCCTAAAGAAGCAAAGATAACCATCAGGAGGAATTTGAGTTGCAGTAGTCGTAGTAGTGATGGTAGTAGTCATACTCGTAGTCATAGTCATCGTCGTCATCTGCTTACTTCCTTGTGTTAATCTCTTCTGTCCACTCTTATTTTTTTCAGTGACGCCAGGCTCTCAACATGATCAACACCTACCTACTACTACAGTTTCTACAACTGTTGGATCATCCATAGGTATCACATCCCTATCAACGACTGAATTTGCTTTTACATCCATATCACCCATAATTATGTCAGCCTTCTCAAATTCTTATCTTTCCTGGCTTTCTCTTACCCTTCTTGTTATATTTGTTATCATCGTAGCTACGTTTTTCTTCTCGAAAGGATGAAAATTTTGTTCATTTATTTCGTCACCAAATAATCACCAACCCATTGGTTTTGAGAACCCTTCATTTTTACCTCCTCGCCGAAGGTGGATGGAGGATGTTTTCACCCCTGTTTGCCTGTTTATCAACGGGATAGCTCAAAAAGTTGTGGATGGATTCGGACGAAATTTGATCAGGCGACAAGAACATCCAAGCTCATTCGATTTTGGATCAGGTCCGGAGCCAGATTCGTGGGATACAAAACATATACTATTCAGCCTGGTGGAGGTATGCTCTCTACCGAGTGCTCTTCTGGCCTTGAAATGTTTTCATGCATTTTTATTTTCATCTTTTTCTTCACTAGCATTCCCATAATTTTTTCGCACGGTCTTTTTTATATCCATTATTTTCTTCACTGCTAGACCCAGAATTTTTAAGTACATGTCATTACCTCGAGCTATGAGGGGAAGTCAAAATGTTTGCCCTTTTGAAAAACCCAAAATACAATTTTTCTTACAATGGCACGAGGAAACTCACAACTGTGAAACAAGTGTGATTGTTCAAAACTACATGGAAAATAATTAATAAACGTGCCAAGTTTCACAAGCTTGGTGGTCGGTGGAACAACGTTGTAAACCGTCTCCGACTCCCGGCCCTTTCCCATCAATACTTGTATGAAATATGATGTAGCGGATGAATACATTTTTGCATTTAGATCAAAAAAACATTTTTGTGACTTTTGTCAAAAAAAAAACAGGTCACTTGTTTCCCCAAAATGAATAAAATGAAAATGTCATTTCACTACTGTTGTTCTAAAAGAGGCATTTTGTGTTGCTTGCTGTGATAATAAATAAATTAAATAAAGTTTCTTCATCTTGAAAACAAGGTAGTTTCTTATTCATTTATGGTACAATTTTTGTCAAACAGACAAAACACCATTATGGGAACAACTTTGTCACACAAATTTTTGTTCTACATGCTGAATGAACAATGAGATTCAAATTTTCAGCTTGCCAGAGCATCTTTCCCAAACACCATCAAGGAAATGAAGGCAAGAAGGGGTAGAAATCTGTTGCTGCCCCAGAAGTACATCAGCAGGAAAGTGCTGACAACAACTCATGTACATCCAGCACATCACAACAAATGAAAACCCGGATTGAGTAGACAATGATGATGATGATGGTGGTAGTGGTGGTGGTGCGCTTAAGGTGAATGCTCTTTTCACTACTTGCACTGGCATATAGTATGTTTGGAAAATAGTCATAAAGGGTATATACAAATATAAACCATGTGGCAGCGCTAAAACCAAGGACAAAGGAAACCAATGGGTCGTGGATGCAGAATCTGTATCTGTATCTATACTGCACAAATGCCCAAACGATGGGGCTATTTATGCACAGTGGTTTGGAGGATGGGGATGGGGATGGGGAAAGGAGCACAGGTAATCTACAGTGCCTTCAAAAAGTATTCACACCCCTTGACCTTTTTCACATTTTGTTGTGTTACTGCCTGAATTTAAAATGGATTAAACTGAGATTTATTTGTCACGGATCTACTACACAAAATACCCCATAATGTCAAAGTGGAATATATATTTTTAGAAATCTTTACACATGAACTCTTAGATGCAGAGGAAAAATCCTACATAGACGCAGCCATTGGGCCTCGGAGGCCCAACGGATATATTCGTGTAATGTTTAAAAAAAAAAATTTTTATAGATTTTTTTCTTTCAGATCCTTTTTCAATCCAAGTCGATGCTCATGGATGTGTATTTGCTCAGAAAATGTGCATCATTGATATCCTATTAGTTGGAAGAATCCCATACAAGTAATGAATCTTTTTTTTTTGGCAATTTTTTTTTTGTTCTTGGTTTTTCAACTTTTTTTTCTCTAAAAAGGTTGAGGCTCATGGAGGAGTATTTGCTCAAAAAATATGATTCACTAATCCTTTTATTTAGAATGTATATGTCCACAAGTGTCAAAAATCCAACACCTATGCAGCCAGCCATTGGGCCTCGGAGGCCTCACAAATGTATTCGTGTAAAGTTTTTAAATTTTCATATTTTTGTCACTGAATTATTTGTAACCAAGTTATAGAAGCATATAATGAGGCTCATATCAAGAAAAGAATGATATAACATAGTAGTACAACAACATTTATGCGGGGCTTCGAAGGCCCCAGGCCTGCATTCGTGTCGGATTTTCGGGTTATAAGTGAAGAATGAAGATTTTCCCACGAGCCTGAATGAAATTTTAATTTTATTTGTCACTGAATTTTGTGTAACAACATGAAAGTCGGTGAAAATGAGGCTCATTCCATAAAACATATTGTACAGCATAGTTTTTGCAACAGAAAAAACAACCTTGTGGGCCTCTGAGGCCCAATCACTGCATCCAAGGGTTAATTAAAAATTAACAACTGAAATGTCTTGAGTCAATTAAGGTTGCTGGTTTAGGATCTAAGGGTCTTGAGTTCGAGCTCGTGTTGTGCCGTTAAAAAAATAACACCAGGAGGGTTGACTCAGCATGTTGGCAAAATCCTCAAAATCCTTTTGAGTGTGGCAAAATGAGTACCAGCTTACTGGCAACAGGAGACACTGCATCAGCGGCACAGCCACCCTCCTAGGATTGATGCATCTAGCAGTCACAGGCTGCATAGAAAACAATAATAAACTCTATAGCCTGTCCGCATCCACTTTGTATTTGGAATTCTTCTTCTGTATGCTAAATATGACGAAAACAGCTAAGAAAACAGCATCCACTCCCGGTCTTGCTGGCGAGGGTTCGTTTATTCTCAGCTCTCCATGCTATCCATCGAAATCGAAGTTAAGTAATTGTTCCCATTTGTATTTTCGTTATAACTATTTATTTTATGGTGTATATATTGTCTCCCGACGAAGATTTTCGGTGCAAATCTTTCATACCTGTATTGAAAATCGTGTTAATTCGGGTCGTGTTTTGAGGCCTTGTAGTTGTACAGTGAACACTGTACAACCTTGAGGCTTTGTTTTTCTCTCAGCGGTCCGTGTTTTTGTGATCCAATAACTTTCGTTCTCTGTTTTCCCAATCTTTTCACCCCATAGCCCTCTTCCTTGTGTAAATCACAACTCAAAAAAATCCAAAAAAAAACATTTCCTTCTCTGTTCTCATTCGTTTATTCATTCTTATTCGTTCGTTCGTTCGTTCTTCGACCACGTGTTTCTCCCCCATTTCCCCAGATAGATTGTCAAATTTCAACTCGTTATTTTATCGTCCATGCGTTATTGTTTTGATTATAGTTACTTTTGGTTTGAATTTCCTGTAACTTGTAATTATTTAATCGTGTTCTGCTCCTCGTGTGCGGCCTTGTAGTTGTACCCCCGTCGGTGTTTGTTATCTTAATCGTGTTTTGCTTGGCTCTTAGTTTTTTTCCCTTCTACCCCGAACATAATACTCTGTCTAACGTTCTAAATCCCCACCTCCCCCCCCCCCACCCCCAAAAACCAAACAAACAAAAAAAAAACCAAAAACATTTATTTTCCTTTCTCCACGTGTACTGTTGACTCATCCTGTATTTTCTGTCCAGGTGTGCTGTTCGCCCCGCCCCCATTAACTCCTTGCCATCCACCGTTTGCCCTTCACGTGACTCGTGGTGGTCCCTCTCGGCTCTCCCCCCGTTGGTATTTTTGTGCACATAAGATTGTTCACAGTTCTGTTTAAATATTATTTAAATATGTATAACCTTTCCCCTTCAGTGTTTTACTCAGTGGTATTTTACAACACGCTGTTTTTCTTCCTATTTAAAAGGCTTTTCTCAATTTCCTCTCCAACTCATTCCACCTCAAAAAAAAGAAATTCAATATCTTATACGTCTCCCTCACTACATGGTCTAAATTCACATTCATTCCATCCCTCCTCCATCATTCTGAACCGGATTGCTAACTTGAAAATCACAACAAACCCAATTTGTTTTCAATGTTCGTCTTTCATTAATCATCCACTTTCTAAACTCCCCTCTTGCCCCTCCCATCCAAATCCCTCCCCTTGCACCTACACTCCTAAACTCCCCCCTTGCCCCGCCACTCTTAAACTCCCCCCCTACCCCTCCACTCCTGAACTCCCCCCTTGCCCTTCCACTCCTGAACTCCCCCCTTGCCCTTCCCCTCCTAAACTCCCCCCTCACTCCTCCCCTTCAAAACTCCCCCCCAACCCCTCCCATTCAAATCTCCCCCCATACCATTCCTCTCCAATTCTCCCTCCTCCCCCCTCCTCCTCAAAGCTGCCTCCTCCCCACTTCGTCTCCCTTCTATCTCATACCTCCACCCCCCCCAACCTTCTTCTTTCCTCTGCCCCCCCTCAAACAACCCCTCTCTGTGCCTCATCCCTTCACCTTCAAACCTTTCATCCTCCTCATCCTTCCCTTTCTTGGAACTCTTCTGCAATCGCTGACACACTAACAACTGCTCTCCCTACCTCCCCCTCTCATCCTTCATCTTACCCTACTCCTCCCCTCCCCTGTCCTGTACCCGATGCTCCCCCTCTCTCTTCATTAACGGTATGGACCTCAAACATCCGGGGCCTTCGCTCAAACCTGACTGATCTCTCCATACAGGTTGCTTCTGACAATCCAGACTTGATCTGCTTAACAGAGACTTTCCTCCTTCAAGATGTCTCTGATTCCTTAATATCTCTTCCTGGTTACTCCCTCTTCCGGTATGATAGACCTGAGCCTCGGCCTGGTGGTGGGGTGGCTATCTTTATCAAAAACTCTCTTCCTCACTCTCCTTGCACTGCCCTCTCTCCTCCTCACCCCCAGGAGTACCTCTGGCTACGGCTTCCTCTCCGCTCCCACCTTTTGTTCATATGTGTTCTGTACCGTCCCCCAAACAGTGATGACTCCATCTACATTTCACTGTCTGACAACATGGACCAACTTCTATCCACTCATCCCAACTCTCTCTTCCTCATATGTGGTGACTTCAATTGTCATCATGCCACCTGGTTGGGTGTGGGTTCCTCTCTCACCAGTCATGGCACCTCAGCAAAGGACTTCTGTGACTCACTGGGATTGACACAATCTGTCAATTTCCCGACCCGGATCTCAGCCAATGGAGTATCTTCTCTTCTAGACTTGGTTATGACTAACTTCCCTGCTAATGTCTGCTGCTCTTCTTCTGCTCCAATCGGTTCTTCTGATCATGTGCTTGTCAAAGTGGACATCTCTCTGGCCATTCTCAGAGAGCCTCCTCAGCGTCGACGAGTCTGGCATTTCACTCAGGCCGACTGGGACGGTCTTCAAGCAGCCATCAATCGTCTGGATTGGTCTCCCATCTCCACTGCCTCTGACATCAATTCTTCCTGGGAATTCTTCCAAAGCAAACTGATCTCTCTCATGCACAGATTTATCCCATCTCGCCTTCAGTTGTCTTACCCTTCCTCCCATCCATGGTACACTGAATCTTGTGGTGAGGCAGTTGCCCTGAAACAACTTGCCTTTGCCTCTTGGAAGGCTAATCCAACTGAAGGAAATCTCAGTTCCTTCCACCAAGCTCGGAACAAGTGTGTGTCTACCCTCAGGAGTGCCAGGAAGCACTATCTCTCCTCACTCAAGAATGAACTCTCAAACCTGTCTCCTTCCTCCAAATCCTGGTGGCGTCTGGTCAAATCCGTTTCTGGTGTTTGTTCCCCCTCCATCCCCTCCCTTACCTCAAATGGCCACACAGTTGACATCGCACGTGACAAAGCCGAATGCCTCAACTCTGTGTTTGCCTCAAAATCCTTAGTCCCAAACCCATCTCTCTCTCTTCCCACCTTTCCCAGTCGAACCAAACTGCTCCTGGACTCTGTGACCTTCTCTCCTGACAAGGTGGAGGAGTTTTTGTCAAACCTCGACTCTGATTCTGCAACTGGACCAGATGGCATCAGCCCACGGGTCCTAAAATCCTGCTCTGCCGCTCTATCTCACCCTCTCTCTGTTCTTTTCACCCTATCCTTTGCTCAAGGTCATCTGCCAGCATCCTGGAAATCAGCAAACATTACCGCTTTACACAAAAAAGGTGCAAAAACAGATCCTTGCAACTACAGACCAATCAGCCTGCTCCCAATTATCAGCAAAGTCATGGAATCCATCATTGCTTCGGATATGAAATCTTTCCTCTTCTCCAATGGCTTGATCTCTGATCATCAATTTGGTTTCAGACCAGGTCACTCTACTCTGGACATGCTGCTTCTGCTGTCTCAACAATGGATGGAGGTCCTCAATGCCAAACAGGAAATCAGAGCTGTCTCCCTTGACATATCACGTGCCTTCGATACGGTCTGGCACCCAGCTCTGCTCACCAAACTCTCCTCCTATGGTATCCATGGAAATCTCCATGCATGGCTTGCGGACTTCCTCTCTGGTCGTAGTCAACGTGTGGCCCTGAATGGATTTCTCTCATCTCCCCTTCCCGTTCAGGCTGGAGTTCCCCAAGGCAGTGTGCTGGGCCCTGTGCTTTTTCTGGTCTTTATCAATGATCTCTCTGACTCTCTGGAAAATCCTCTGTATCTCTTTGCTGATGACTCCACTCTCTGCCGCTCCATTCCTCTTCCCTCAGATCGGCAGTCTGCAGCCTCCTCACTCTCTGAAGACCTGGACAAAATCACAGACTGGTCAAACATGTGGAACATGTCTTTCAATCCTGACAAATCTCACACTCTTACTATGTCTCTCCGAAAAGATCGACTGGACAACCCTCCCATCTACTTTCTCAACAATCCTCTCCAAGAAGTTCTGTCGCTCAAGCTTTTGAGTCTCACCATCTGCCATGATCTTTCTTGGGAAAACCACATTTCCAAGCTGGCCTCCAAAGCCAGTCGCCGACTGGGCATCCTCCGTCGTGCGAAGACCTTCCTAGGCACACCTGAGCTCCTCACCACATACAAGGCTTTCATCCGCAGCTCAATGGAATACTGTTCTCCCCTATGGGCTGGTGCTCCTGCCTCACACCTGGCTCGGCTTCACGCTGTTGAATCCAAAGCTTTCAGAATCATTGGAATCTCCCGCGATGAAGCTATCTCTGATGGCCTTTCACTCACTCACCGCAGGCAGGTAGGTGGTCTTTCTGTCTTCTACCGACTCCTCTCCGGCCTTGCTCCCCCAGCTCTCTCTGTGCTCTGTCCCCCAAATATTCCTACAGGTCACACAAGATCTGCCAGCCACCCTCTGATGGTTAAACTGCCGAAATCTCGGCTCTCTGCTCACCTTCACTCTTTCATTCCTCTTTTCTCCCGCCTCTGGAACAAACTCCCACACTCACTTCAATCACACCCCTCCCTCCAGGTCTTCAAAACAGCTGTTCACCACCATCTCTTATCTTCCCCCATCCAAAACCTTGATCTTTTCTACCCCCACTAATTCACCCCAGATCCACCTTGTTTGAAATTCCAACTTCTTTCCTGGAAGTCTTGGCAGTGTCCATATGTTTTATACCTCTCCCACCCCCCCCCCCCTTCCCATGCCTCCCCTCCAAAGCCCTCTCCCTCCCACAGTTCTCTCGATGTCTCCATGTCTCTCGGTCCCTGCTCTCAAATGTTGTGTTTGTGTCCTTCCCCCTCTCTCCCCATCTTGTCTACCGCTCCCGATGTTATTTGTTTTGTGTGTCTGTTTGTCTTTCTGTGTGATTAATGTTCGCTCTTTCACGAGCCTCGATCTTGTATACAAAAAAAAAACAAACAAACAAAAAAAAATACAAAATGATTGCAGATTTTAGTCGACCATGACCTTTTGACCTCAAAAGCAATAGGCTCCAGTGAGCCAATATGCAAACCCTACCCACATTTCAAGTCAATCAGAAAGAAATTGATGATTTTGTGACCTTGACTTTTGACCTTTTTGACAGAACACAGGTTAGACTTGAAGAATTGGGCCATATTGGGTCACTGGCATTGATATTTTATGCAATATTGACCTTTGAACTTTTGATCTTAAAAAAACCCCCAAAAATCTGCTTCTAGCGTTTGATTGGTGAACCAATTCAGTGACCCAATAAGCAACTTCTTAAAATTTCATGTCAATTGGATGAAAATTGATGACTTTTATGCAACATTGACCTTTGACCTTTTGATCTAAAAAAAAAACTGCTTCCAGCTTTTGATTGGTGAACCAAATGAGTGACCCAATGAGCAAATTCTTAAAATTTCATGTCAATTGGATGAATATTGATGACATTTATGCAACATTGACCTTTGACCTAAAAAAAATCTGCTTCTAGCTTTTGATTGGTGAACCAAATGAGTGACCCAATGAGCAAATTCTTAAAATTTCACGTCAATTGGATGAATATTGATGACTTTTATGCAACATTGACCTTTGACCTAAAAAAATCTGCTTCTAGCTTTTGATTGGTGAACCAAATGAGTGACCCAATGAGCAAATTCTTAAAATTTCACATCAATTGGATGAAAATTGATGACCTTTATGCAACATTGACCTTTGACCTTTTGATCAAAAAAAAATCTGCTTCCAGCTTTTGATTGGTGAACCAAATGAGTGACCCAATGAGCAAATTCTTAAAATTTCACAGCAATTGGATGAATATTGATGACTTTTATGCAACACTGACCTTTGACCTAAAAAAAATCTGCTTCTAACTTTTGATTGGTGAACCAAATGAGTGACCCAATGAGCAAATTCTTAAAATTTCAGGTCAATCAGATGAAAATGGATGATTTTATATGATGCTTGCTGACCATTGACCTTTTGACCAAATTATTAACTTGTTTTCTCCATATTCTCATGATATAGCTTTGTTGAAAATTTGATGACATGATAAGGAGGCCAAGATTCTCAAAACAAAATGTTTTCACCAATGAATTCCACATTCCTGGGACACCTTCAGTCGAATTCATGCATGGACAGCCGGTTCGTGAAGGACTTGAGCAAAAAACCTACTGCAGATGACCCCAACAGAAGTAAGGATGGTATAAATATTTATACGATGTCAATGGCAAAACTACAAATGCCGAATCCGGTTAAATCCCAATGGGCTCGCGCACCGAGTCAGATTAAATCCACATCCGTCCCAATTCTTATTGGTATTTTCAGTGGTATTTTCTCGCCACCTCCGGATCTCGTGATTTACGGTTCACCTCATTTGGAGTCTTCATTTAGACATATATAATGAATTCCTATTTCTTTGTTTGTTTTCGGCACAAAAAAATAACACATGGAAGACGAATTAAATGACATTATAAGCGCTAAAACTCAATGCCATAGAATAAGTAAATTAACAGCAACAACCAAAACAACAACAACAACAACAACAACGACAACGACGACGACGACGAGTACGATGACGACGACGACGACGATGATGCCGGCCCGCTATGGGCAATGTCGCCTTGTCGAACCATTCGCATTTCAGTTCTGAGACTCGGTCAGCTCGTCATGCTGCTTGGAAATCATGGCGCGCCTTTCGGCTCTTCAATCCGGGCGCTTTCCAAGATCTTCACCAGAAAAGCGAAGGTGAGCCGAGCTCCATGGGCGCTCTTCATGCTCAGGGCGACGCACCCGCTCATTCTTCATACAGTTACAGTTACAGATCATTATATATATATGATCATCGTGATAGTACGAGTGGTGACGATGGTGCGAAGTAGTTTGTTTTGAAAGGGTGAAGTGCGTGAGGAAACCTGTATTTCTTGCTTGATCTTGTGTTATTGACTAATTGAGCTGTTAGTATTTGGTGCCGTACACAAAATACGTGACGCATTGGGGGTGGGGATTCCCGGAGAAGCGGGATGACATGGCCCAGAAATATCCGGTCACGTGGGTCATGGGCGCCATTTTGTATCCATCGTTGCGAATAGTAATCGTAATAGTTCATCATTCTTTTTTTAAATGACAGGTTGCTGTGCAATTTGATCCAATATTATATTCGAGGTTTTTGAAAATGTACAGATCCCTGCAGATATATACATATATATATATATAATTATATATATTATTATATAATATGACCCTACTGCAAAGCCGCAATGAGCCGGCGAAGCCAAAGCCAAAGCCTCCTGGTTTACAACAAACATACAAAATACAAAACAAAATACAAACAAAACAAAAAAAATACAAAACGTACAAAACATACAAACTTACAAACATACAAACAAAATAACAAAATACAAACAAAACAAAAAAATTCAAAACATACAAACAAAATAACAAAACAAAATACAAAACAAAATATACAAAATACAAACGAAACAAAAAAATACAAAACATACAAACATACAAACAAAATAACAAAACAAAATACAAAACAAAATGTACAAAATACAAACAAAATAGAAAACAAAACATACAAACAAAACAAAATACAAAAATACAAAAACTGACAAAAAAATATTTGACGCCGTTTTCAGCCTCCGAAACGTGGTAATAAGCTTTTTTGAAATATTTTTTCAAATACTCGAATCTCATTGGTTCCGGTGTTTGGTGAAGATTTTCGTTGAAGATAACCAGGGCCCGTGCGGGCCTGGGGACGAGGTTGGTCTTAAAGTATTTTAATTACAAATTAGAGGTGCATAAGATTGTGAAACAAACTCCTATTGAACTTTTTCGCAATTTTTTATGCATACTTCCGCATCCGCAAGATGGCGGCCTCCATGGAGTGATTTGGTGCGTCAAAGCTTCGAAATTCTCAAAGGATCCAGCAAAATCTGGCTTTTCAACATAAGATTGTGAATCAAAAAAAGACTGGTGAAACAAACTCCTATTGAACTTTTTCGCAATTGTTTATGCATACTTCCGCATCCGCAAGATGGCGGCCTCCATGGAGCAAATTTGGTGGGTCAAAGCTTCGAAATTCTCAAAGGATCCTGAAAAAATCTGGCTTTTCAACATAAGATTGTGAATCAAAAAAAGACGGGTGAAACAAACTCCTATTGAACATTTTCGCAATTGTTTATGCATACTTCCGCATCCGCAAGATGGCTGCCTCCATGGAGCGATTTGGTGCGTCAAAGCTTCGAAATTCTCAAAGGATCCTGCAAAATCTGGCTTTTCAACATAATACGTACGCGTTCATTCACAACACCGGCTTCGCCGGCTATTAGGTATATGTGGGGAAATTACATGCCCACACCGGGAATCGAACCCAGGTCCTCTAGTGAACTTTACCAGAAAGCCTGGGCTCGATTCCCAGTCTGGGCACATAATTTCCCCACAAATACCTATGAATTGTAATCTTGGTGTTGGCTTAACGGTTGAGGTGGCTGGCTTGTGGTCTTAGGGTACTGAGTTCAAGCCCCTGTCGTGGCGTTGAATTGACACCAGGTGGGTTGACACAGCCTATCATTCCCTTCAGTCTCTTACAACCCCTTAGAGCTTAGACCATAACACCATTTAGAGTCCTTGCATCCTTCAGACAGATGAGACAGCTTGGACCCTTGACCATTTGGAGCTTTACATAACTTGGACCTTTTGAGATTGCAAATAAATTACAAATGTTTAATATGACCAATATTACAAATAAACTTCCACCAAATAAATGTTTTTGTATTATGATTAATTTTTTTATTTTATTTTGAAAAAAACAAACCCATCGTCACCACTCGTACCATCACGATGATCATGTATAATGATCATCTTTTTTTATTATTATTCTTTTTTCATGCAATTTTGAGTTATTGCATTTTTGTTGCACACATGTTTGTGTATACTCGTTGTGCTTGGTTCATACACATACCGGAAGTTTAAAAAAAAACTTTTTGTCAAAAAGAAAACCCCAACCTATTCAGTCAATTATGTCAACATATCATTACCTTTCCATCAATTTAATGTACTGAGAAACCTTATCAGCTTTAACAGTTAGTGACTATATTTCTGTAAAAAGAAAAATGATAGAGAAAAAAAAAACATTTCAAATTCACTTACCAACCAATTATCTTTGAAACGGAAACTGGGACTCCATAACTAATGCTTCCACTTTATTTTCATGCATATGTGAGGTGTACAAAAGAACCCTCTGACAATGCATTGTGTGAGTGGAAGCACGAAGTTTCATGGGTGGTGTATAATCTCAGTGTGCCTGGTTCGCTCACATATCAGGAATAAAACATATATGCCACAAATAATTCCGTCAAACTAATAATGTCCTTTTCAGTCAATGAGAAAACTTAATTATATTGGGAACTAATGTATTCTCCTTCAAACATAACCAGAGTTTCTATATACTAGGAGTAGTGACAACTTGCAATTAGAAGCCATTTTATATCCATGGAGCTTGCGCACCGAACCATTGTGCATGAAGCTTAACGTGTTTGTTTTCAAAGCAAACTGTCTTTCTCTGCACCAAAAAGGGAAAATATCCATGGCTGCTTGGCAAGGGTGATACTGGGTAGTTTGCCATTGCCTTTCAAGCAGTTAGTCAGGGCAGCAATTTATAGTTTGAGCAGGATGCCATTGATGACAAGCCTCTTTTGGTTAAGGGCACTGTGGGATATTTAACATCCATCAACTAATGATGGCAGAGGGGTTACGTGGCCTAATGTCCATTCAATGGATGACGCACACTGGTGAATCACCTTGCCTGTGAAATACCGAGATGACAGTTTATAGCTTGTCGCGATTCAAACCCAGGCTAAACAGGTAAGAGATGAGCTTGTGTACTCTAAACAGAATCTCAGATTCCTTACAAATGCTTCCACTTTATTGTGTGTGTGTGTGTGTGTGTGTGTGTGTGTGTGTGTGTGTGTGTGTGTGTGTGTGTGTGTGTGTGTGTGTGTGTGTGTGTGTGTGTGTGTGTGTATCTGTATCTGTGTGTGTATCTGTGTGTGGCTGTGTCTATCTTTCTGTGTGTGTCTATCTATCTATCTCTTGTGTCTGTCTGTCCATCTATCTATCCATCGGTGCACGTGTGTCTGTATATCTATCTGTGATTGTGTGTATATATATATATATATATATTATATATATTGTTGCGGATCTCAATGCCGGCCTTCTCCCCTTAACAAGGGGGGATTAGTCCCCTTGTCTTTGACTGACCAGGCGCAACCCGAGGCCTATGACGTCCTTTCCGGACAGCGCTAAATAGGGTTGTAGGACCAGATTCGCTATTACCTAAGTACTAGCGCTGCCCTGAAACGAGGACATAAGCCTCGCCCGAATCACGGGTGTTGGTGGATACGCCGAGCAGTAGCGAACCCGTGATCCGAGCCGTTAGCAATTACTAGACCCCGATCCAAGCAGTTCTTATTCGTGTCACGCTTACCCAATGGAGAAATCAGAAGCGGTCGAATTGGGAAGAAAGGAAGAACAGAATTTATTCACACTATGTACAATGATGAGAAGAAGAAGACAGTGCAGCCTTAATAACAGTCTTAACTTACTCCCCAGACAGACGGGCCCGTCTCACACACAGACACTCACACGGGGATTGCAGATGAAAATCAGCATGTCCAGGGATGGCGTCCGGGCAACTCCCTCTCTGGTCCCCAGCTCGTACCGCGAAGATGGATAGTAGAGACGGCAGGAGCTTTCCGCGTGTCGTTGGCGCGCACGGGATAATTACGCGGCGAACGGTAGGGTCTGGGCTCTGGCGGTTAATACTGGCGGCTATTGCCGCATTCACTCGCGTGGCTGCGTACGTAATAGTTCACTACAGCGCTAAGCCTCGAAGTGTTCACACAATGAAGTGCTCTCAACCAGCCCTCTTCTCTCGTGCAAGTCTTCCTGGTAACTTCTCGTGCATTGGTTCTCTGGCAAGTACTTTCATGCGAGTCCTCTCTCATAAGTCCTTTCGCCACTGTCGTGTGCACGCGAGTCCTCTCTCATAAGTCCTGTTTAAGGGCTTTGTGCGAAGGCTTTTATATCCACGCCCCGCGAACCTTCTAGCACTTGCTAGACGCCCTTACCACGCCCTATCACGCCATTCCCTTCAGAGCCCTGGTTGGCTGGTGGCCCTTACCGTCATCGCCTCTGACGCGCTGCCTTGCGCCACCACACCCCGACCCTGCACTCCTCCCTCTGCTCAGGCCTACCTCGGGCTACTCGACTAGCGAGCGGACAAAGGGCAGCGAACGCTGCTGGCAGCCAAAGCGTAACAATCTGCTGCGGGTAGCCCAAAGCGTAACAGAATGAGGGATCAGCCAAATGGGGCGCGGGATCAATTATGCCCATAGATGGAATTGGAGGGTGGCGCAAAAATGAAGGGACCTAAGCTCATGTCTTTACACAATGCAGATATTACTAGGGAAATGGCCTATACTCACACATACCATGACATAACTAATACTCTAAGTGGGCCTACGTGTTGCTCGTGGACTAACTATGGGGGGGCAAACCTTTAGCCTTTAATGATGTCAGATGTACAAATCTCAGAACCGTAGCAATATATATATATATATATATATATATATATATATATATATATATATATATATATTGTTACAGACGCGGCTTTAGATGTTATATTGACCGAGCGGTGGTGTATTTAACCGCGTCCGAACAGTTACTCCCCGATTAAAACCCGATTTCACCCGACGTTGACCAGATCGCCCCACAGATATTCAATCGGGAAACCTCTAATGCGACCGAAAGAGAATGAAAAAGAAGAAGAAGAATACGGAGGAAGAACAGATTTATTATACACACACAAGCAATGGATGGAAGAAGCAGTGACACAGCGAATCGTTAACTTACACTATTCATTTTTACTTAACCCCAAGACAATGAGTAGGACAGGATGTTCACACTTACACAGGGGATATATGCAGGCAGGTAAGGCTTGAGATGGATTGCTTGAGAGGGAGGCAAGGTCGGGAGGCCGCAGCTCACAATGCCTCGCGGTTTTGGCGGGAAACCCTCCGTCGTGTATCCACTGCGGCAGACGTCACGCGCTGGTTCGGCACACCTGCTCCTTTTCTTGGGGTGTGGCCGTCTCTCTCCTTTCAGCGCGTCTCTCCAAAGCTGGTTTCCTTGCCGAGTACCTCTCCTCTTTGGCTTGGAGCGTTTCGCATCTCACCGCTTCTTGGTGCAGTCTCTTTGCTCATCTCCCAAGGCCTCTGATCTCTCATCTCTTAAAGCAGTCCCTTACAGTCGCTTTTATCACCTCGGGCGAAATCAAGCCGCCGGCTCCGAGGGCACGCCTACCGGGTCGCTCACCGCGGTGTTGATTGGCCGTTAGGGCTGGTTCACTCCTTCCCTCTTATAACGAGGTGGAGACACGCCTTTCTTCTCCAACCCTACCTCGTGGCCAATGGTGGTTGAAGAAAACCGCCCAAAATGCTGAAGGCAAATGGAAGGGAGGTTTTGGGGAAATTGGAAGGGCCTACACTTATTTTGTTTGATACAATGCAAAGTCAATCTAGTGGGAAACACATATTTAGCCTACATGGAATAAGGAAATACACTATTTAAAAGATATATCGTGACCTGCGTGTAAGTTTCATGGAATTAACTAGGAGGACGGCTGCGACCATTATTTACATTAACAGGGTGTCACCATACTTTTGTAACGTTCACATTGTAACGTTTTCACATTCGTTACACTTCCTCCAAAATTGTTACACTTCTCAAAAACCGTTACACTTCTCAAATTCGTTACACACTTCTCAAAATCGTTACACTGCACCCTCCTTTCTTCAGGCACGTCCTCGGGCCTACTAAACTTTAACTTAGTGTGACACGTAGGTGTAATTCCCTCTACAATTAACCTGACCCTGAGTGTGACAATTTTAAAACACAAATAAGTATGTCCCCCTATTGCATTGCACCCTGTCTAACAGACTCAAGCCCACAGCTAACCGAATTACGGAATTATTCTCAAACTATACATTTACGGTGGGGAGCATTATTTACAATGACGTGATTTCTTATTTACAACGCAACCCAGGACCTGTGTTTTTTTTTTCTTTTTAGGGAACAAGAAAAAGAAATTCCTGTTGGGAGGGAGGAGACAGCACGCATTGCATCGATGCACCAGTACCAATACCACCAAAGCACCCCAAAGCACCAAAAAGCACCACAAAGCACCACTCGGTGCGCAGTCACCATGGTTCATAATAAACACAACAAAACAACTGGTGGTGGTCTTCTCTTTCTCTGCTGGGCCGATGTTCTTCCCGACGTCTTCTGGCTTCATGCGGCCTAGTTGGAAATAATAAAAAGCACAACTTGTGTCCATTTTTATTTAGGGCAACAGGGGCCAACTAAGGGTGGTCCACCTGTTTGGCATAGGTGCCACCTTACCGAGGTCCGCAAGCAAGATTCCCTGGCCACCATGGCCGGTCTCCAACAGAGGTGCCCTGCCCCAGAACCTGGGGTCCATCAAGTGGTACTTGGCCGCAGAACAGCGGTCCATAAAGTGGTACATCAACGCAATGCATGCTGGTTCTGGGAATCTCGGGCGCACAATGGCCACCTCACGCACGCTCCCCTCGGCACCCAATGGCGCACAGGTCATGTGGGAGACAAAAGAGAGACAATTGAGCGAGGGGTAAGGTCACAAGGGTACACGTCAATAAGGCAATGCAAGGCGAAATGCGTACGGAGGGCGAAGTGAGAAAGCTCGTCCCTACTGTACGTCACCCCCCTGTCACCTACCCTACCCTTGCCCTTACCCCATATGTACAAAATCTACACATTACCAATTCGTCACTACTGTCACGTCTTCCCCATATTTCCCCTACTAGGGCATGCCCGTACGTGGGTGCCCGTTCCTTGGCAAAAAAAAAAAAAAACGCTACCCGTACGCTCTACCCCGCCCGTACGCCCGTACGCCCGTAAACAAAAAAAACAACGCTCTTCGCTTCCGCCCTTCGCTCTGACTGAATTGGGAGAAATAATGCGCATAAGAAATCGAGAAATTATTATTTTCTCCGGAAGAAATCGAATTACGAACCGTAATGGCGCACGCGCTCGGCTCGCTCTCACATCGGCCACGCCTACGCAACAACGTGTTCTGTGATTGGCTGCCGGAAGTGAAGTCTTCACTGTCCGGAAGGTCGCAAATCGCAGTTACGATGAATCGCAAATTAGTTTTTATTAGTTTTAAAACATAGTTTAACGCCAACATAGTTTGCCAACGTGAAATAAATGAATACGCTCTCAAATGTGCCGTCCGAGGCAGAGTCTGTTCGGCACGTTCGGCACACGTGATAGCTCGCTGCTCTCTGATTGGTTGAATCGTTTTTTGGACATAGCTCGGTAACTACTTGTCCGATTAATATGAAACCTTGAAAAGGCACATCCTCGGGTCCCCAGCAATATACCTGGCAAGTTTAAAGTATATCGGACCCGTGGTTGTCGAGAAACAGCGGTCACAGACATACAGACATACATACATACATACATACATACATACACACAGAGATTACTGGAATTATAGATAGATACCAAATTCGTCTCCACAATCCCTCTACTTCAAAATTTTGCCATCATCAATTCATCATCAATCCTCATAAGGAGGAAGAGATGGAATTACGCACAATGTCACACCCACGTCATGATGCGTCTCACAATCCAAACATTTGCATCATAAAAAATAATCAAAACATGGCATGGTGTGGAGTACCTGTCACCTCAGGTGAGTGGATGCAGATGGTGCGAGGAGATCCTTCATCCTAACTATCTATCTATAATTCCAGTAATCTCTGTGTGTCTGTGTGTCTGTGTGTCTGTGTGTCTGTGTGTCTGTGTGTCTGTGTGTCTGTGTGTCTGTGACCGCTGTTTCTCGACAACCACGGGTCCGATATACTTGAAACTTGCCAGGTATATTGCTGGGGACCCGAGGATGTGCCTTTTCAAGGTTTCATATTAATCGGACAATTACTTACCGAGCTATGTCCAAAAAACGATTCAACCAATCAGAGAGCAGCGAGCTATCACGTGTGCCGAACGTGGCGATCAGACTCTGCCTCGGACGGCACATTTGACAGCGTATTCATTTATTTCACGTTGGAAAACTATGTTGCCGTTAAACTATGTTTTAAAACGAATTCAAACTGCGATTAAATTAAAACGATTCATCGTAACTGCGATTTGCGAACTTCCGGACAGTGAAGACTGTCCGGCAGCACGCTTTCCGGCAGCCAATCACAGAACGCTTTGTTGCGTAGGCGTGGCCGATGTGAGACGAGCGGAGCTGAGCGCGTTACGAGCTGACCGCCATTACGGTACGTAATTCGATTTCTTATGCGCATTATTTCTCCCAATTCAGTCAGAGCGAAGGGCGGAAGCGAAGAGCGTTGTTTTTTTTTTTTACGGGCGTACGGGCGGGGTAGAGCGTACGGGTAGCGTTTTTTTTTTTTTTTGGCAAGGAACGGGCACCCACGTACGGGCAATGCCCTAGTTTTCTAAATGACTTTAACACACTTTACACTACCCGGGATCTCTCCCTGCCAATCCATTGGCCACTTACACTATGGGTTCTAAAAACCAATTCCCATTGACCAAACTGTGGTGCCTCTCAATTTGGGGTCTCACTCCCCCGATTCATCTCCCGGTGCCCTCGCACAATTTCTGGGCCGCGACGTGTAGCTCTCCCAACAGGTCTACCCACCTGCACACCTCCACCACTGTAGTTGCCACCCGAGCTTACCTAGCTCCTCACCCTAACCTAACTAACTGGGGACAGCCCCTCTCCTGGCTCTGTCACCCCATGGTGCCCTCTGGCACTCGGCTACCCGGGTCCGTCCTCCGGATCCTCGGGCCCCATCCACAACAACTACTACCGGCTCCCAGAGCCCACCTGCGGCCTCACCTGGCCGACATCCTCACAGTGGTGGAGTGCCCAAACCAACTACACACACTAACAGGCTACACGCCCAGCCATTTCCACAACACTAATGCACCCATCCACATACCATTCTGCCACCCGCACCACAGAGGCCAATATCCATCCACAATTTACCTGTACCCTCTACCTAACACTTACACTACCCGCCCCGGGTATCCGTGGTGGGGGTCCACTCTTCCCCCATTCACACCTTCGCACCATCCACTCCACTCCACAATTTCCACCATTCTCACTCCACGACCATCCATTCCAATACTCCAGATATTCCACACTACCATTTATTCCACACAGCCACATACACCTGTTGTTGCACACCTGTGCCCTCACACCTGGTGCCACTCTCACCTGTTCAATCCTCACACACACGGCATCACCTCAGCTAACTACTCCCTTCTGAAACTTGCGCTTCCCAGTCGTCCCTTTAAACTATTGCGCTCCCACGTCATTATAATCCACACTAATCTACCTGCGTCCCCACTACAGGTATCAGTCACTAACTAATCTTAACGTTACCTAATGTCATCTTCGCTAGATCCCTACAATTATCCAAGCCCTCCCTGGCTCGGTTGTCATAGCCACCCCATAAACTATTGTGCATTTGCGCCCATCTGTGAGGGATGGTGGATTTGCCATCCCACCACATCGGGGGTCTCTCACTATCAATTTTGTTCGTCCAGATTCCAACCAATTCAAAAATTTTCCATTTACTGCCAATTCTACCCACTATTATAAATTTCGTATCAATTCACTATCACTATCATCATCACCTGTCTACTTATTACATCCTCTCGGTGCGCCAATTCCCTTCTAAAGCTCGGCTTCGTTCAGCCGAGCAATGAATGCGGGTTCTTTTGTGCCCGCGGCTGGATACGTCCCGCATTCGGGGCAGGGACGGAGGCTTACCCGGGCCGAGATCCCATGCACCACCTCGGCGTGGAGCCATCCAATGTCCCGATCTCGACCTGCCGGCACGTCTCAACAAAAAGTGGTCGCCATGACGACCCTTCCTATCGAGCTGCCCGCTCCGCCTAGTGGAGCCCGGACGCGGCCGTTCCACGCGAGGCCCAGCGTGGATCGCGCACGGCGGTTCTTTCGAAACCGCCGTGGTTCGGATCCCCGCTGGTTCTCGCGGCACGCGAAGCCCGGCACGCACCGAGGGCCCGAGTCGGCTATAAGTCGTTCTAACCTTTAACCCGGTTATCGTCGACGCCTCACCTGGATGCTTACAAGCATACGCTACCCCTTTCTTGCTCATACATGCAGCCGTTTCCATGCTCTTGGTCGTACCTTCTCTAACACACCTCGGTACACTCATTCCGCTCACCGACTTGGTCACACACCTGACCACCGAACACCTTGGCACACATTCGTCGCTCGCACACCTCACCAACACACCTCTTCGCGCCCCTTTCTCGGTCACCTCCTTTGTGACGATCACAGGTGTGCTCTCACCCGCACACCCAACCGCGTGCCTCACGACCAACTCAAGTGTGCATCCCCACACACGCTCTACCATTCCAGGTGTGCATCCTTCCATTCCAGGTGTACATCCTCGCTCACCTGTCACAACCAACTCACGCTCCATTTCACTCTCACTACTCTCACCTCCACTCTCGGTCGCGCACTCACCCTTACTCTCGACAGCACACTCTTTCCTCATGCACCCGTCCGTTACACACCTTTCTCGCGCACACTCTTCCGCACATTGTCCCGTTACACCCTCTGTAACACTCACCACAGGCATGCATTCTCCCTTACTCTTGACAGCATGCGCTTTCCCCATGCACCCGTCCGTTACACACCTTTCTCGCGCACACTTTTTCGTTACTTCCTCCGTAACACTCACCACACCGCGCTTCCATGTACCCCCTCGCACACGCACCACGACCGACTCACTCTTGACGGCACACTCACTCCTTGGCGTGCACTTTTTCCTCACACACCCCATGGTCGGACATTCTCGCACACCTCTTTTTTCGCACACCAGACCTGTCGCACACTTCACCAACGGCCTTTCACGAACACCCGGATCCAAAGCAACCCCCAAGCCGACTGAAGCTTTCCTCACATCATATACATTGCCACTCACCTCCGTACTTCGTCGTCGCACCTCCTCTGCCACCTGCAAACTTTTTATTTGGTTAGTGAGCACCTCATCATGATTTGAACACAGACCTTGTACATATTCCATTACCTCCTCCTGGATTTCTCTCTTAGTTTCTGTCCGTCCCTTCTTAATTTCACTCACCTCTTCTTCCACTTCCTCTAGTTTTTGTTTAACCTCTTTTATTTCTCGGTGCGTCTCCTCAAGTTCGTCCTCTAGGGCTACCGTGACCGTCTCTATGTGCATCCTCACCTGCCGGTCCTTTGTCTCCATTATCTCTGTCACCTCGTCCACCCTCATTGTCAGTTCCTCACGTACCATCTGACATTGCTTCTGTGTCGCTATTAATTCGTTTTTAATTTCCTTTTGTGTCGCTTTTAAACCCCCGATGATTGCAGTGTTCTTTTCCACTTGGTCCGCTAGTTCCCTTTGTCCGACTGTCAGCTGTTCTACTCCCTTCGTCAGATCTTCTATTCCCCCTTGTAACTTAGCCGTATTATTTCTCACCTCTTTCTCTATACGCTTTTCACCTCGCTTTACCTCCTCGCGCAGCCCCGAAACCTCCTCACTTACCCCTCGTCGTATTTCCTCCATCTCTTTTGTAGATGCCACCCTCATCTGTCCCAATTCATCCCTCTGAGCATCCAGTTTGGTTTCTACCCCGATTTTCACCTCCTCTATCTGCTCTCCCATTTGTTTGATTTCTCGGGCGGATTGCTCCCCTATCTCCCGCAATTTGCCTTCCATCCTATTTTCTAACCCCATTAACCCATTTTTTACCTCTTTTATCCCGTTGTCTAACCCCTCAAAATTATTGTCTAACTTCCCAAATTTCTTGTCTAACTCCTCAAAATTATTGTCGAACTTCCCAAATTTCTTGTCTAACTCCTCAAAATTATTGTCGAACTTCCCAAATTTCTTGTCTAACCCCTCACCGGTACCCCTTACTTCGTCCCTCATTACCCCCATCATTCTGCTTTCCATTTTCGCACTATCAGCCCTTGCTTCGTCCCTCATTTTGTCCATAAGGGCCCCGATTTGTAGCAACAAAAGGTCCGAATCCAACGGCGGCGCTGCTACTGTCGCGGGCGCGGCAAAATTTGGTGCCGCTACACCCACGTGCGCGAGGATGCCACTTTGCGCGTCTGATACTTCCGCAACCACATTGCTATTTTTCTCCTCCTCCCTTTCCTCCACATACATTTCCCCGAAGTCCTGGGTCGATTCCACCCTGTCTATCTCTCCCACCGACATCCGATCGCCTTGATTGTCCATGGCGCGATCTCAAAATTCGGGTTTTATAAAACAAAATAAATTTCGGCAGCTTGTAATTTTGAGCGCGTTAAGCGCGCTTCGGGTCCGATCTCACTCAACACCAATTGTTACTGATATAACACAATTGGTGTCCCAAAATTTGGGCCTAACAAATTTAGTCCCAGGTCCGAATCCAACTCCTGACAACCAATTGTTACAGACGCGGCTTTAGATGTTATATTGACCGAGCGGTGGTGTATTTAACCGCGTCCGAACAGTTACTCCCCGATTAAAACCTGATTTCACCCGACGTTGACCAGATCGCCCCACAGATATTCAATCGGGAAACCTCTAATGCGACCGAAAGAGAATGAAAAAGAAGAAGAAGAATACGGAGGAAGAACAGATTTATTATACACACACAAGCAATGGATGGAAGAAGCAGTGACACAGCGAATCGTTAACTTACACTATTCATTTTTACTTAACCCCAAGACAATGAGTAGGACAGGACGTTCACACTTACACAGGGGATATATGCAGGCAGGTAAGGCTTGAGATGGATTGCTTGAGAGGGAGGCAAGGTCGGGAGGCCGCAGCTCACAATGCCTCGCGGTTTTGGTGGGAAACCCTCCGTCGTGTATCCACTGCGGCAGACATCACGCGCTGGTTCGGCACACCTGCTCCTTTTCTTGGGGTGTGGCCGTCTCTCTCCTTTCAGCGCGTCTCTCCAAAGCTGGTTTCCTTGCCGAGTACCTCTCCTCTTTGGCTTGGAGCGTTTCGCATCTCACCGTTTCTTGGTGCAGTCTCTTTGCTCATCTCCCAAGGCCTCTGATCTCTCATCTCTTAAAGCAGTCCCTTACAGTCGCTTTTATCACCTCGGGCGAAATCAAGCCGCCGGCTCCGAGGGCACGCCTACCGGGTCGCTCACCGCGGTGTTGATTGGCCGTTAGGGCTGGTTCACTCCTTCCCTCTTATAACGAGGTGGAGACACGCCTTTCTTCTCCAACCCTACCTCGTGGCCAATGGTGGTTGAAGAAAACCGCCCAAAATGCTGAAGGCAAATGGAAGGGAGGTTTTGGGGAAATTGGAAGGGCCTACACTTATTTTGTTTGATACAATGCAAAGTCAATCTAGTGGGAAACACATATTTAGCCTACATGGAATAAGGAAATACACTATTTAAAAGATATATCGTGACCTGCATGTAAGTTTCATGGAATTAACTAGGAGGACGGCTGCGACCATTATTTACATTAACAGGGTGTCACCATACTTTTGTAACGTTCACATTGTAACGTTTTCACATTCGTTACACTTCCTCCAAAATTGTTACACTTCTCAAAAACCGTTACACTTCTCAAATTCGTTACACACTTCTCAAAATCGTTACAATATATATCTATATATATATTGTTACAGACGCGGCTTTAGATGTTATATTGACCGAGCGGTGGTGTATTTAACCGCGTCCGAACAGTTACTCCCCGATTAGAACCCGATTTCACCCGACGTTGACCAGATCGCCCCACAGATATTCAATCGGGAAATCTCTAAAACGACCGAAAGAGAATGAAAAAGAAGAAGAAGAATACGGAGGAAGAACAGATTTTATTATACACACACAAGCAATGGATGGAAGAAGCAGTAACACAGCGAATCGTTAACTTACACTATTCATTCTTACTTAACCCCAAGACAACGAGCAGGACAGGACGTTCACACTTACACCGGGGATAATGCAGGCAGGTAAGGCTTGAGATGGACTGGTTGAGAGGGAGGCAAGGTCGGGAGGCCGCAGCTCACAATGCCTCGTGGTTTTGGCGGGAAACCCTCCGTCGTGTATCCACTGCGGCAGACGTCACGCGCTGGTTCGGCACACCTGCTCCTTTTCTTGGGGTGGGGCCGTCTCTCTCCTTTCAGCGCGTCTCTCCAAAGCTGGTTTCCTTGCCGAGTACCTCTCCTCTTTGGCTTGGAGCGTTTCGCATCTCACCGCTTCTTGGTGCAGTCTCTTTGCTCATCTCCCAAGGCCTCTCCAACTCCAAGTCATCTCTTGAAGCAGTCCCTTTCAGTCGCTTTTATCACCTCGGGCGAAATCAAGCCGCCGGCTCCGAGGGCACGCCTACCGGGTTGCTCACCGCGGTGCTGATTGGCCGTTAGGGCTGGTTCACTCCTTCCCTCTTATGACGAGGTGGAGACACGCCTTTCTTCCTCAACCCTACCTCGTGGCCAATGGTGGTTTGAAGAAAACCGGCCAAAATGCGGGAGGCAATTGGAAGGGAGGTTTTGGGGAAATTGGAAGGGCCTACGCTTATTTTGTTTGATACAATGCAAAGTCAATCTAGTGGGAAACACATATTTAGCCTACATGGAATAAGGAAATACACTATTTAAAAGATATATCGTGACCTGCGTGTAAGTTTCATGGAATTAACTAGGAGGACGGCTGCGACCATTATTTACATTAACAGGGTGTCACCATACTTTTGTAACGTTCACATTGTAACGTTTTCACATTCGTTACACTTCCTCCAAAATTGTTACACTTCTCAAAAACCGTTACACTTCTCAAATTCGTTACACACTTCTCAAAATCGTTACAATATATATATATATATATATATATATATATATATATACTGTATATATACATATCTGTGTGTTATGTCTCAGCTACATGCAGCAACTTCTCTCCGACTCGACAGCTGCGTCACCCCCATTCCTCACAGTCTCCGAAGATCCACTCAATGCCTCCCAGGAGCTCCCTCGGCCGTTCGCCCATGCAGTATCTCCACCACAATGGTCTGCCCACTTGCGCATACTTTATTCCTTCTCTGGTGCTGCCACTAGGACCGGTCAACATCCCAACGAAGATGTTAGCCTCGCCGCTTCGCTCGGGCCTGTGTATCCTACTCCTACAATACAAGGTGTGCACGCCTCTCTCATTTTCTGTTCCTTACAGCGACATATATTCAAGCACTCCACGTCTCCATTTCGTGAGCACTCCGTGCTGTTCCAATATTGGCGGTTCTACGGGGGTCTCCTCTCCACGTTGCACCGCATCATGCTTTTCAGCCTCTCGATTCCATTCTCGTCTCCTTCTCTGCCTCTGCCAAGTTTCGAAGTCTTAACATATTTCCTCTTCGGAATGGAGGCACATGTATCATCACAGGTGAGTTTAGGCGGTGGAATCGTCGAGAAAGACAGGGAGTGAGAAACGACGCGTCCTTTTCGTACCACCATCTTGTGTACATGTGTGCATGGGCCTGCAAGTGGTTTTTTTTTCCTCCAATCATTTTAACTGTGTGCTGCCTTCTTTGTTTTTTGTTCTGCAGATGTATTTCCAGTTAAAATGGATGGAGTCAGATTGATTCTCAACAAAGACATCAGCTTTCACTTGAAAGTGAGTTTCAAAATCAGGTTTTCTCATGTACTTGGCCATGCAACACAGCATAATATTTACTGAGATGATCACGCATGCAAAGCAAAAGTTGCCACATAACTCACATGGTGATATCATCAACTGTATCATGAAATTCTTAATTTTGTTATTTTTGTATTTTTTTGCTTGAGTATGAAAATTCTTTTTATATGATGCTACAAATAGTTAATGTATTGTTTAGTGCAATCTGTCTTACTTTTTATTTAATGTCCAATGGTGAAAAAAATGCTATAAATAGCTCCTTTCATCAACACCACAGTTATTTTGAATGCTAGATTCTTCATTTTGCCCATTCATTTGGATGTGAGCCAATCTATTCTATCTATATATAATTAATCAAATGTCAAAATGTGTATGTATTGTTATGAATTTTGGGGTAGTGATATATAGATTCAGGTAGATCTGTATAGGTCGGTGCTCTGATGATCGTGGGTAGAAAGGACCATTTTGATGTACATAAGTCAGGGACCTGTTTAGCCCGAATGTCAGATTAAGTGTATATTTGTCCCGATTACGAGGAATGGGGCGTGTTAACTAGTGTAGGGATTATGTTGATTCCCCTGTGTGTGAAACCTCTGTGATCTATCCTTTGTCCCTTATGGCACTGCACCTAAACACTAGTGAGGAACCCACACCATTAAAAGCACCACACATGCTAATTAAATCCCCCCCACAATAAAATCAACCAGAAGCCAGACATCAACACCAGGGCTAACAACACCGCCTGGTTAAACACACATCGCGCAAGCAGGCCGAAGAAAGCTCCGGAGACTCGTGATTGGCCAAGGCAGCCCAAGAAGCGACTCGCTATTGGGCGGGAGTTGACCAATGGGAAGAACGGAGTAAGGAAGGACTTGTGATTGGCCAGGGGCGGGGCAAGACATCACCCACGGGTTGGTGGAAGGAAGGCTGAGAGGGAAGCAGAGGACCGATTGGAAAAGACCACAGAGGACGTCAGAGGCGAGCACCAAGCGGGGCACTGATTGGTAGAGAGAGGGGGTTGACGTCACGAGGGGTTGATAAAAGGTGAAGAGAAATCGACATTTTCCTCTCTCCCTGCTCTCTTGTTCTGGACCTTCTCCCTGTGCTGGACATGGCCCTTGCTCATTGACCTTGGACTCGTGCTTGTTGGACGACGACGACGGACGGTGGAGAGATGGCGGAGCGCTGACGATTCTCCTCCCCTGCGTTCACATACGGGACCTTGTGAGCGATCGCGCAGGGACGCGAGGCTTGCCGCTGCAGTGTACGATGGCCGAGCAGTGTGGAACGAGAGGTTCGTGCCAACGACCGGGCGGTTCCCGCCAAGACCGGTGCCGCACCAAGACTGCGCGCTCGGGGTTGGACGATCGCTGCCAAGGCGCCAATTGAGCGCACACACACACACACACACACACACACACACACACACACACACACGGTTATTTACAGTTATATTCTCCCCTCGTGTGTTTTATACGTCCAGTGTGGGGGTCTGGTGTGGGGGACGTCCAAATTTAGGACATTTATTTGAGCGTCGCGTTTTCCTTGTTGTCGGGTTCCGTTTAATAAACGTGTTTATTTTTGTACATTTTAAATCCGCCTCGGTGTGAGTTACTTTTTGCAGGTTGAAGACTGGCGGGATCCATGAGGTAAGTGATTTTCAGCATCCTCATCCTTCTCCTCCTTACCCCCCTCCCCACATGCATGAACTCTGCCATATATATATATTTTTTTTTATTGTATACAAGATCGAGGCTCGTGAAAGAGCGAACATTAATCACACAAAAAGTCAAACCAACACATAAAACATATAATAAGGGGGGCGGTAGACAAGATGGGGAGAGAGGGCGAAGGACACAAACACAACATTTGAGAGCAGGGACATCGAGAGATCTGTGGGAGGGAGAGGGCTTCGGGGGAGGTTGGAGAGGTATAAAACATATGGACACTGCAATGATTTCCAGGAAAGAAGTTGGAATTTCAAAAAAAGTGGATCTGGGGTGAATTAGCAGGGGTAGAAAAGATCAAGTTTTTGGATGGGGGAAAATAAGAGATGGTGGTGAACATCTGTTTTAAAGACTTGGAGGGAGGAGTGGGATTGAAGGGAGTGGGGAGTTTGTTCCAGAGGCAGGAGAAAACAGGAATGAAAGAGTGAAGGTGAGCAAAGAGTCTTGATTTTGGCAGTTTAACCATCAGAGGGTTGCAGGCAGATCTTGTGCGACCTGCAGGAATATTTGGGGGACAGAGCCCAGAGAGAGCTGGGGGAGCAAGGCCGGAGAGGAGTCGGTCGAAGACAGAAAGACCACCAACCTGCCTGCGGTGAGCGAGTCAAAGGCCCGAGGAGTTAGCTTCATCTCGGGAGATTCCAATGATTCTGAAAGCTTTGGTTTCAACAGCATGAAGCCGAGCTAGGTGTGAGGTCGGAGCACCGGCCCAGAGGGGAGAACAGTATTCCATTGAGCTGCAGATGAAAGCCTTGTATGTGGTGAGGAGCTCAGGTGTGCCAAGGAAGGACTTCGCACGACGGAGGATGCCCAGTCGGCGACTGGCTTTGGAGGCCAGCTTGGAAATGTGGATATTTGATGAACACCCGGAGTTAAAGCTTGCTCGGCTAATCTGTTTCCTGGTAAATATTTTAATCGCCAGGAACGCGACAGTATGTTTCACGACAAATATTGGCTGGACAGCTGGCCTGACTCCACCCACATTTGCAATCTAATTCCACTCCGTGAAAATAGAGTTATACATAACAGAATAAATCTTGCCAGAGAAGCCAAATTGTTTTCCTAACAACAAACATTGAATTTTTGAAAAGAGAGATATACAGTGTATTCCGAAAGTATTCAGACCCCTTCACTTTTTTCACATTTTGTTATGTTGCAGCCTTATGCTGAAATCGTTTAAATTCAATCACAATCGTGTGTGTGTGTGTGTGTGTGTGTGTGTGTATGTATATATATATATATATATATATATATATATACATATATATATATATTATATAATATATATATACATATGTACTAGCCGAAAGCACCCGGCATTGCCCGGGTTCTTTTAAAATGAATTTACCACTATAATTCAGCTTTTACTCGCGGCCGAAGAAGATTAACTACTATAATTCAGCTCAGCTTTTAATTGCGCAATGGACCCAGCCCGGCCGATGCGGCCTCGACCGGCCTCACCACCGAGCCTATAACCTCCCCGGGGCCCGTCCCGTCATTTTTTGTATTCGAGGTTTCCTCCTGTCTTTCACCGTTCAGGAGATTAGCTTGCGCAGACAAACAAACAAACAAACAAAAACTTTCTTTTATATATAAATATATATACGTATATTGTATATATATATATATGTATATGTATATATATATATATATATATATATATATATATATACATATATATATATATATATATATATATATATATATATATATATATATATATATATATATATATATATATATACTGTATGTGTATGTATATATATATATATATATATATATATATATATATATATATATATATATATATATATATATATATATATATATATATATATATATAATATATATATATATATGTAAAGGAGGAGTGTCTGTGTGTGTGTGTGTCTGTCTGGATGTCCGCTTATAACTCAAGAACTACACATCGGAGAAATGTTTTAGACAGATTCGGAATCAGCATAAAATTCCGGTGGTTATAGGCTACTTTTTATTTTAATATCAATGGTTTAAAAAACCGGGCCAGCTGCAATTCCATGGTGTAGTTTGTGGCGGCGCTATTGCCCCTTTCCGATCCCATGACGCATTGCGGTTCCGATTCGCGATAAGGTCTATGCGCTATCACCGACACTTTTCCACCTTTTCCATACCTTTTAATCAGAATTACCTTATCGTCCATCGTAACCACATTACGCTTTGGAAACACTAGCATTATCCTGCTTCGGACCCATGGCTAACACAGACACAGTAAAGGAATACTGTACGTCGCCTCTGTTTTGAATGAAAATCAGCAGTTGTGCGTATGTACAGTATACTGTACGTACATATTTATATATTTTTAATGTGCTTTTTATTGCATTTTAAATTGTTTTTTAGCTTCTTTTATTGTTAATTTATGTACTATTTTATTTATTTTAAATATATTTTGAAGTAAAACAAATGTTTTCACGACCGTAGGAGTGACGTAATGTCGCACATAATGACGTTCGCTGCCCGGTCATGAAAGAAATTATGATTCTCTTGACAAAGTGACAGATGAAGATCAGGCAGTAAACTTCCCAACTGAGTTTCTCAACAGTCTTCAGCCTCAAGGACTCCCAGCACACAGGTTGATTCTCAAGGTGGGAGCCCCAATCATGCTTCTAAGGAATCTTGATCCACCAAAGCTGTGTAATGGAACACGATTGACAATCCAGCAAATGATGCCGCATGTCCTGGAGGCAACCATCCTCTCAGGACAATACAGAGGAGAGAAAGTATTCACTCCAAGGATACCACTTATTCCACCTGACCTTCCACCTTCAAGAGGATTCAGTTCCCCATCAGGCTATGTTTTGCTATGTCCATCAACAAGGCGCAGGGGCAATCAATGAAGGTTGTAGGCCTGAACTTCACAGAAGTGTTTGCCCATGGCCAGCTGTACGTGGGCTGCTCGAGGGTTGGAAAACCAAGCAATCTTTATGTCTTGGCACCAAGTAAGAAAACCAGAAATGTTGTATACCCAGAGGTTTTGAGAAATTGAAAATTGAAAAAACGTCATGTAGGAAATGTACTGTGATATTGCTCTAAAATATTGTTACAGACACGACTTTGATGTTATGGTGGGCCGAGCGGAATGGCCGCCGTGTCCGCACAAGTTACCCGATTATACCCGAACGTTGACTAATCGCGCTACGCTAGATCAATGAAGGAAAGGACACAACGGCTGGGTTAAAAATGATACGACACCAGGGGTACGGTTCTCAAGACCTCCGGAGGAGGTTATAATATTGCGGAAGGTTCAGATTACAGGGATGAGAGAGACAGCATAGAAAGGTGGGCACTTAATTACGGTCTTATAGTAGCCCCGACAGACGACAGATAAACAGGACAAAACTGACTCACACGGGGATTGATGGCAAGGAAAGGCAGAATCGATGGCTCCAGGTGCACCTGGGCTCAGGGCAGGATCGACCCGGTCCGGTCTAGAGATGCGGGGCGGTCGCTCAGCGCTCGGAGGTCGCGACTTGTCTTTCCAAGCTGGGGGCGCATCTCACGTCACGTCCGGTCAGTCGCTGCGTATATCCGGCGGGGAGTGACACGCCCTCGGCTCGTTAGCTCCGCCCCAGATGGAATCGGCCCGTTGCTTCTTATTGGGTGCGGGGGTTACCGGGCTCCGCCCTTGACGAGGGGCCGACAGGCAGCCCCTTCGTGGTAACCCCGTCGGCGCCCATGGGTAATGGCGGCTAACCGAGCCGGAGTGAGGACGCACACTCCCCGCACCGCGGCCGCGCCGCCCACCTCTGCTGTTGTAGTTGTTGTTGTTGTTGTAGTTTCTTCATGGGGAAGAGATGCGGGGAGGTATGGGGAGGTCCTAAACTCACTACTGGTGCCATACAATCACATTCTGGTGCAACGAAGAGTCAGAATTAATGGAAACGAGTCCTTAACTGACATAGACTAAGAATAACTAGCAAGATGTCCGAAAGTTGTCTACGTGAGATGCGGTGGACCTGGGTACGACAGTTAATGGGGGAAAGAGGGGAAGATCGGTTCTACAGAGTGTTGTTTACAGACAATGGGACTAGGGAATGGGGGATTGGGGATAGTTGGGGAGTATTGGGGAAATAGGGGAATATTTACAAGCGGATATGGAGGCCAAATCCCATATTTGCAACATTGCACCCTTCTCTACCCTCGGGGCGTCCCGACCCGATAAATTTTTACCTATTTTAGTGTGGCACTCAGATGTAGTTCCCTCTACTATTAACTCTACCCTGAGTGCGACAGTTTTACAGATATTCACAAATGAGTAAATATGTCCCCCTGCGACGTTGCACCCTTCTCCTCACAGAAACACACCCACAGGATAACCGAATCGCGGAAAGAATTCGCAAACTAAACATACAGCCGGTAGGGAGCATTATTTACAAGACTACGCTGATATTTACACTACGATCCAGGACCTGTTTTTGGAGGAACACATGCAGATGTTATGCATAGAGAGAGCACGCATGCCAGCATCGATACACCAACCCACGAGTGCTCTGTGGCCTTACGGCCTTTAATAATGTGCAGAGCACCCCTTCCAAGCACCAAAAGCACCACCCCATAACACAGTCATCACCATCCGGTGCACCAATAAAGTGTTTATAAATCACCGGTGGTGTCGCAGCCGGCCGATGTTCTGCCGCTGGTCTTGCCTTCGTGTGGTGCACTTGGCCTTCGTACTTCTTTCAAAATAAAGAAAGGCGCCAACCGCGTCCATTTCTTTATTGTGGCCGTCAGGGGGCCAACTATTAGTGGTTCACCTGTCTGGCATAGGTGCCACGTTGACCCATAGGTCCATCCACGGGTGGTGCTTGGCCGCAAAAGAACTGCGGTCCATTGTGGGTGGCCACCAAAATTGCGGTCCATATGGTGTATCGATCCCAGCAGCAAGCAGCGAAAGTGCAGGCCCACAACTGCGGAGCCAGCACCTCTCTCTCCTCTCTCTCTGCCCCAAAGCCAGATCCTCGGAGGTGGGAGACAAAAGAAAAGACAAGTGAGTAAGGTGGTAAGGGCGCAAAAGTGCACGCAATGTAAGATGATGCACACTGGGGGCACATGGGAACCAGGTGAGACAGGTACGTTCCTACCGTACGCCCCCCCCCCCCCCCCACCAGGTAACCTACATGGCCCCTCCCTTACCCCTTACTGCATCCACAAAACACAACACTACCCATAAACATCTACTTTACAAATCAACAAACGTCCCTACTGTCTTCCCCGTTCCTCCCATATACCAAATTCGTCTTCTCTCCCTCCTAACCAATCAAATTTGCCATTCTCAACTCTCATCAAAATTTGCCATCTCCAACTGAACATCAAAATTTGCCATCACCAATTGAACATCAAAATTTGCCATCACCAATTCATCATCAGTCCCTCCTAAGGAGGGAGAGATGGAATCACCCCAATGTCTCATCCACGTCGTGATGCATCTCACCAATCCACACAGCAATTCTCATTTCCTGCACACAGAACAAAGAAAACACAGGTGTGGAGTCATCATCCTCACCTCAGGCAAGTGGCTGCGTATGGTGCGACAGGTTCATCAATCCTAACTATTTCCTAAATGACTTTAACAACTTTACATTACTCGGGGTCTTTCTCCTGCCAAACCATTGGCCCTCTTATACTATGGGTTCTAAAAACCAATTCCCATTGACCAATCTGTGGTGCTTTTCAATTTGGGGTCTCACTCCCCCGATTCATCTCCTGGTGCCTCGCACAATTTCTGGGCCGCGACGTGTAGCTCTCCCAGCAGGTCTACCCACCTGCACACCTCCACCACTGCAGTTGCCTCCGAGCTTACCTGCTCCTTACCCTAACCTAACTACCTGGGGAAGGCCCTCTGGCGCTCTCCCCACTCGGTGCCCTCTCTGGCACTGGGCTACCCGGGTCCGTCCTCCGGATCCTCGGGCCCCATCCACAACTCTACCGGCTCCCAGAGCCCACCTGCGGCCTCACCTGGCCGACATCCTCACAGTGGTGGAGTGCCCAACCAACTACACACACTAACAGGCTACACGCCCAGCCATTTCCACAACACTAATGCACCCATCCACAATACCATTCTGCAACCGCACCACAAATGCCAATATCCAACCACAATTTACCTATACCCTCTACCTAACACTTACACTACCCGCCCCGGGTACTCGTGAAAGGGGTCCACTCTTCCCCCATTCACACCTTCGCACCATGCACACCACTCCGTACCACTTACTTCACACACCTGCACTTGCACACCTGTGCTCTCATACTTGGTGCCGCCTGCACCCTTCTCTCCCCAAGCGCATTCGCGCTGCTCCACAACACTCACTACTCATACACTGCTCCACACTGCTCCACACACCTGTCCAGCTCTCACACAGCATCATCTCATCTAACTACTCCCCTCTGAAACTTGCGCTTCCCAGTCGTCCCTTTAAACTATTGCGCTCCCACGTCATTATTATCCACACTAAACTACCTGTGTCCCCACTACAGGTATCAGTCACTAACTAAACTTAACGTTACCTAATGTCATCTTCGCTAGATCCCTACACACCATATCCTAACCCACCCGGGCTAGTTTTCACTGCCATACACCCCATAAGCTATTGCGCATTTGCCCCACTATGGGAAGGGTGGCAGGGATGCCACTCTTACCCACCGAGCCCATCGCTCACTACCAATTTTGCACATCAAATTTCAACAAATCAAAAATTTGCCAATCACTACCCATCATCTGCCAATCATTACTGCCACTCCTTTGCCAATCATCAAATTTTGTTTTTCTCTAATTTTGGGGCCAAAACACTATCCTCATCACACAGTCTACTCACTAATGCCTCTCGGTGCGCCAATTCCTGTCCAAAGCCCGGCTTCGTAAAGCCAAGCCATGAATGCGGGTTGTTTGGTGCCAGCGGCTGGGTACGTCCCGCATTCGTGGCAGGGACGGGGGCTTACCCGGGCCGAGATCCCACGCACCGGCTCGGCGTGGAGCCATCCCATGGCTCGATCTCGACCTGCCGGAATGCCTCAACAAAAAGTGGTCGCCATGACGACCCTTCTTATCCAGCTGCCCGCTCCGCCTAGTGGAGCACGGACGCGGCCGTTCAAAGCGAGGCCCGGCGCGCACCGAGGGCCCGCTTCGGCTAAAAGTCGACCTAACCGCTGCTCCGTTTAACGTCGATGCTTCACCTGCATGCTTACACCCCGTAGCCCGTTCCTTGCTCACACATCCAGCCGTCTCCATGCTCCTCGTACCTTTCCTTACACACCTCGGTACACTCATTCCGCTTACCGACTTGGTCACACACCTGACCACCGAACACCTTGGCACACATTCGTCGCTCGCACACCTCACCAACACACCTCTTCGCGCCCCTTCCTTGGTCACCTCCTCTGTGACAATCACAGGTGTGCTCTCACTCGCACACCCAACCACGTGCCTCACTACCAATTCCAGCGTGCATTCCCACTCACGCTCTACCATTCCAGGTGTGCATCCTTCCATTCCAGGTGTACATCCTCGCTCACCTGTCACACCTCGCTCACCTGTCACAACCAACTCACGCTCCTTGTCACTCTCACTACTCTCACCACCACTCTTGACAACGCACTCACCCTTACTCCCGACAGCGCACTCTCTCCCCATGCACCTGTCCGTCACACATCTTCCTCGCACACCCTCTCCCGTTACATCCTCTGTAACACTCACCACAGGCGTGCATTCTCCCTTTACACCCTCCGTAACACTCCTCACTACGCGCTTCCATGTGCTCCCTCGCACACGCGCTACGACCGACTCACTCTCGACAGCACCCTCACTCCTTGGCACGCACTTTTTCCTCTCACACCCCAGAGTCGGACTTTCTCGCACACCTCCTTTTTCGCACACCAGACCTGTCGCACACTTCACCAACGGCCTCTCACGAACACCCGGGTCCTTCTCGACCCCCAAGCTTATTAAATCCCCTGGCGCATCATACGCACGACCATATTGGTCACCACTTACACCGGGTCCTCTTCCTCTTCGCTTCTCCTCCATCACCTGCGAATCCCTCATCCGGTTAATGAGCACATCATCACGATCCGAACACAGACTTCGGACCAATTCTTTTATCTCCTCTTTTATCTCTTTCTTATCCTCTCTCCGTCGCTTCTTAATTTCGCTCACCCCTTCTTCCACTTCTTCTAATTTCTGCTTCACCTCCTTCATCTCCTCGTGCGCCCCTTTAAGTTCTTCCTCTAACTCCACTTAATTTTTTTCTATGTGCTCCCGCACCTCCCGCTCTTTAACCTCCATCACCTCTACCACTTTGTTCATTTTCCTCGTCAGGTCCTCATGTACCGTCTGACACTCTTTTTTAATTACCCCTACGTCCTTTTTCATCTCCTTCTGTGTCGATTTTAAACCCTCTATTACCGCTGTGTTCTTCTTTACCTGGTCCCCCAACTCCTTTTGTCCCACTGTCAGTTGTTCTACTCCCAGCGTCAACTCCTCTATACCACCTTGCAATTTTACAGTCCCCTTTCTCACCTCCTTCTCCATGCGCTCCTTACAGTGCCTCACCTCTTCGCGCACTCCTCCGACCTCCTCACTCACTCCTCTTCTGATCTCCTCTCCCATCACTTGCATCTCCTGCCCAGATGCCACCCTCATCTGCTCCATTTCCTCCCTGTGAGCATCCAGTTTGGTTTCTACCCCCATTCTGACCCCCTCTATCTGCTGCCCCATTTGTTTAACTTCCCTTTCCGCTTGGTCTCTCATGTCCCTCAATTTGCCTTCCATCCTGTTTTCTAACCCCTCTAACCCCTTTTGCATCCCTTCCATTTGATTCTCTTGAGCGGCCATTCTGTTTTCTACCCCCATTAACCCATTTCTCACCTCTTTTATCCCGTTGTCTAACCCCTCAAAATTATTGTCTAACCTCCCAAATTTCTTGTCTAACTCCTCAAAATTATTGTCTAACTTCTCAAATTTCTTGTCTAACCCCTCACCGGTACCCCTCGCTTCGTCCCTCATTACCCCCATTTGGTTTCCCATTACCCCCATTTGGCCCTCCAATCGCTCACTATCAGCCCTCATTTGCTCACTCTGAGCATCCATCCGGTTCCCCATTACCCCCATTTGGTTTCCCATTACCCCCATTTGGCCCTCCAATCGCTCACCCATTTGTTCCATAAAGGCCCTCATTTGCAGGAGGAAAAGGTTCGAATCCACCAGGGGCGCTACCACGGTCGCGGGCGCGGTCGCCATGTGCGAGGCGCCATTTTGCGCGCCCGTAACATCGGGCGCAACGACGCTATTTTGTGCGTCTGCTACCCTCACTGCTTCGCTCTCCTCATGTCCCTCAATTTGGTCCTGGATCGACCCTGCCTCACTCTCCTCTACCGGACCCCAACCGTCTTGGTCTGCCATAGCGCGACTTTCAAAATTCGGGTTTTTATATTTTGTAAAACACAATCAAATTTCGCCTTTATAATTTCGAGCGCGTAAACGCGCTCCGGATCGAATTCTACTTCCCAACACCAATTGTTACCCTAATGGTACAATTGGTGTTCCAAAATTTGGGCCTAACAAATTTAGTCCCAGGTCCGAATCCGACACTCCTGACACCAATTGTTACAGACACGACTTTGATGTTATGGTGGGCCGAGTGGAATGGCCGCCGTGTCCGCACAAGTTACCCGATTATACCCGAACGTTGACTAATCGCGCTACGCTAGATCAATGAAGGAAAGGACACAACGGCTGGGTTAAAAATGATACGACACCAGGGGTACGGTTCTCAAGACCTCCGGAGGAGGTTATAATATTGCGGAAGGTTCAGATTACAGGGATGAGAGAGACAGCATAGAAAGGTGGGCACTTAATTACGGTCTTATAGTAGCCCCGACAGACGACAGATAAACAGGACAAAACTGACTCACACGGGGATTGATGGCAAGGAAAGGCAGAATCGATGGCTCCAGGTGCACCTGGGCTCAGGGCAGGATCGACCCGGTCCGGTCTAGAGATGCGGGGAGGTCGCTCAGCGCTCGGAGGTCGCGACTTGTCTTTCCAAGCTGGGGGCGCATCTCACGTCACGTCCGGTCAGTCGCTGCGTATATCCGGCGGGGAGTGACACGCCCTCGGCTCGTTAGCTCCGCCCCAGATGGAATCGGCCCGTTGCTTCTTATTGGGTGCGGGGGTTACCGGGCTCCGCCCTTGACGAGGGGCCGACAGGCAGCCCCTTCGTGGTAACCCCGTCGGCGCCCATGGGTAATGGCGGCTAACCGAGCCGGAGTGAGGACGCACACTCCCCGCACCGCGGCCGCGCCGCCCACCTCTGCTGTTGTTGTTGTTGTTGTTGTTGTTGTAGTTTCTTCATGGGGAAGAGATGCGGGGAGGTATGGGGAGATCCTAAACTCACTACTGGTGCCATACAATCACATTCTGGTGCAACGAAGAGTCAGAATTAATGGAAACGAGTCCTTAACTGACATAGACTAAGAATAACTAGCAAGATGTCCGAAAGTTGTCTACGTGAGATGCGGTGGACCTGGGTACGACAGTTAATGGGGGAAAGAGGGGAAGATCGGTTCTACAGAGTGTTGTTTACAGACAATGGGACGAGGGAATGGGGGATTGGGGATAGTTGGGGAGTATTGGGGAAATAGGGGAATATTTACAAGCGGATATGGAGGCCACCAAATCACATATTCGCAACAATATACATGTTCTTTTCATCATATATTTGTCTTATTCTTATTCAACCCGGGCGAAGCTGGGTACCTCAGCTAGTATATATATATATATATATATATATACTCTATGTGTATGTATGTATGTATATATAAAAACAGACTTGGCATTTAATATGGAATATTTTTTTTGTGGGGGTGAACTTACTTTTCAAGATGTCTTAGAACCAAAAGTTCCTTGGAATTATGTTGAAATTATTCTAGTTTTTGTTAATGTGACCTTTAAAAGAAACAAAAACCAGATTTGACATTTCGAAACAAATAAATTGATCATTGAAAGTGATGTAAACTGATATCGAACTCAATTCATGGACAGTACTGTGTTAAACTTCTGTACGTTTTCCAGAAGTATCTCTTTATTTTGCACATTAGCCAAATTTTTTTTTAACAAAAGCAAAAGCTAAAATATGATTGGGATTACGGACAGTAAAATTACAGTTCAGTACTTCGTGTAACCCCCACGAGCATTCAGGAGAGCACATACACGTCGAGGCATGCTGTTCACGAGATTTGCCAAGGTTTGGACAGGAATCGCTTGCCATGTAGTGACAATAGTCTGCTGCAATTCACGCACAGATGTAGGCTGCTGGTCCAAGTTGTCGATTTGATGCGTTAATTCTGCCTACAAGTTCTCTATCGGATTCATATCCGGGGACATGGCAGGCCACTCCATATGCTCTGCACCACGGTCAGCAAGAAAGTGTTGGATCATGCGAGCACGATGAGGCCGTGCATTGTCATCTTGGAAGACAAAGTTTCCTCGAAAGGCTACACGAGCAAATGGAAGCAATGTTTCTTCCAGAATGGCCCTGTACTTGAACTGGTTTCAGGTTTCCATTCAGAACAACCAGGTCAGTTTTGCCCCCTGCATGAAAAGCAGCCCAAACGGTCACCCCACCACCTCCAGCTTGGACTCTTGGCACTATACAATCTTTGTTGTAGGCTCCATGCACTTGTCTGCGCACTCGGACGTGGCCATCTTGACGATAGACCAGAAATCTAGACTCGTCACTGAAGATCACGTGATTCCAGTGTCCTGGCTGCCATTGACGGTGCTCTCTGGCCCACTGCAATCGGCGCTGGCGGTGTTGTCTGATCAGGCGTGGCTTTCTCAGGGGACGCCTGGCACGATAGCCTGCTTGAACCAGTCGTTGGTTGACTAGCCTTCTGGATACAGGCACATTTTTCAGTTGCTGCCACTCAGCTCTAAGCCGATTCGCTGACTTGGTACGGCCATTGCGGACTAACCGGTGCAGCTGGCGATCATCCCTCCTTGTGGTTCTGTGGGGACATCCTGGCCTCGGTATTGGAGTAGGGACACCCCTCTGAGCATTTCGTTTCAGGATCTTTGACACCTGACCTTGAGTGATGCCATACTGCCGAGCAATAGCACACTGTTTCATGCCGTAATTTGGTAAAGCCACCACTCCATGACAAACAGCATTGTCGAGTTGACGGACCATCTCCAGAGGAAGCGGCAATAACTTTTGGAGATGTGCAGCAGTTGTTTTCCACCAATACAGAACACAACAATGCTTGTATACCCGACTTTGAAGCCAATCATCAAATGCACCTGTCCGTACATTTTGCCACGCCACCTGTGATATAATCCTGTTGTTGCCTTCTTGCTGCGACAGACAATCAGTGACATGGTTCTTTCAACAAATAAATCACCAAAGGGTAAAATAAACTCACCAGATTGATATACTGAATTAAGAAAGTAAACCCAAGTCAAGAAAAAAAAAATATTCCATATTAAATGCCAAGTCTGTATATATATATATATATATATATATATATATATATATATATATATATATATATATATATATATATATATATATATATATATATATATATATATATATATATATATATATATATATATATATATATATTGTTACGGTCCGCGGTTAAGGATGTTGGTTTGCCGAGCGGAGGCACCGCGACAGTTTTCCCCGACTAAACCCGATTCCCAAACGTTGGCCGAAATCGCACCACAGATATTCAATTTGGAAACCTCTAAAGCGACCGAATGTAAAGAGGAAGAAGAAGAAGACGTACGGAGGAATAACAGGTTTTATTAATTATTTACACAAGCCAAGGCAAAGAGAGCAGTTGGTTATATACAGAAAATGGAAGGAGCAGACACACAGTGAAATCATTAGCTTACCTATACAAGCTTAATTAATAAACCCCAGGACAACGTGAAAGACAGACGGACGATCACACTTACACGGGGAAATGCAGGCCGGAAGGAATGGCTTGGAGATGGGTGGCTTTTAGAGGCAAGGAAGGTTCAGCGGGTACTGGGCACGGTCGGGCCAGAAGGCACCGCCGTCAAGAAGCCGAGCTTTGGTCCCAAACTGCGCGGGCGAAGTTCCTTTCTCCGTACTGCTGCCTCGTGCGCTCCTTGCGTTGCCCCGGTCCGTTTTTCCTGCAGCGCGGCACGTCTCACGGCGGCTCGGTCACACCTGCTCGTCTCCAGCGCATCTCCTGGACTCATCTCTGTAAAAGCTCATCTCGTGAAAGCTCATCTGCTTGGGGAGCGTCCCGCGGCGGGTTAAATAGGCCCCGCCCTTCACCCTTGGCGAACCTCCCCCAAGCGTTCTCGCTCCGCCCTCTCAAGCCAAACCCCTCGTTCTGGGTTGGATGAGCGGGGCCGACTTACTCCTCCCCTCTATGACGAGGTGGAGACCCGCCTTTCTTCTTCGGCGTTACCTCGTGCGTAATGGAGTCAAATGCAGCAAAGTGGACGGCAGATGAAAATGCAGCAAAGTGCCTAAGGAGCCAATTGCAGCAAAGTGGCAAACCTGGCACTTGGAAGCTGCCATGGGGCGTCGGAGGGCCTACTCTTATTTAATTCGGTGCAATGAAGAGTCAAACTAGTGGGAAACACATCCTTAGCCTACAGAGAATAAGGGACTAACTATTTAAAAGGATATATCGTGTCCTGTGTGTAGGTTTATGGAATTAACTAAGAGGACGAGCGGCGACTATTCTTTACATTACGAGGGTCAGTTACACACAACAAAACCATACTTTTCACATTCGTTACACTTTCTCAAAATTGTTACACTTCTCAAATTCGTTACACTTCTCAAATTCGTTACACTTCTCAAATTCGTTACAATATATATATATATATATATTCGTCACTTCCGTTGTTGTGGTTTTCATCCACTGTAAACATTTTTGATTCCATGTACTATTATTGTTGTCGTTTAAGGGAGTTAGAGGTTACTATTTTCAAAAGGTAAAAAAGTCAATGTTTTAAATGAAACTGGAACCGGACGACGACGAAGAGGAAGAGGAGGAGGAGAAGGCAGAGCAAGTTAGTTCGACAAGAAAGCCGAGCTGCTTTGAGGTCTTGAGCGAACGTTGCCGAACGAGGGTCACGAGCGAACTTCGGGTTTCCCGGGAAAGGGATTCTTGTGACAGAGTTGTTATCGCTGTGACAGATCAACATGCGTGTCAGGTTTTGGCGGTTGATTCCGAGGAGAATCATCGTCGTGCTGTTACGCCTCGAGAACGGGCCGTCGGCCATTTTGACTCACGCGCTTTGCGCAGCGCGCAAGGTTTTTCGCTTCGCTTCAACCATTTTCACCGCATCCAGACGTTTATCTGGTGTGTGTGTGTGTCACGTGGATTTTGAAGGTAAATCTGCGGTTCGCCGGTTTGGAGCTGTGAAACGTCCATACCCGAGGGTAGGGCTGTCAACCGAGCCGAGACCGGGATGAAATCCCGGCGGTTTCGGCTTTGGAGACGGTCTCGGGACGGTCCCGAGATAAATTGATTGACGCAATTTCTCGGTAAAAAAATCCCGGTTAAAATTCCAACTTCTTGCAGATATTTTCCATAATAGAGGCATTTATTGAGCCTTGCTTTCATTACTCTGCTTCTGCACAAGCATCATTTTTCGCAAGTGCAGCTGAACTGACACAAACGATGATAGATAAAGTAAACTCACTGTTCCAGGATTTTCCCCTCGTCAACAAACGATGCACTGCAAACGAATCCGAATTCGGAATCCGGATCTTCACCAACATCTAATCATGTCGTCCTTGTCACACACGCTGCATCTCCACAAAATTTCGTCCGAATCCGTCCACAACTTTTTGAGATATTGTGTTCACAAACAAACGGACAAACAGACAGGAGTGAAAACATAACCTCCATCCACCTTTGGTGGCGGAGGTAACGAAATCAGGATGAAGGTCCCAATGAAAATCCGCCGCGTCGCGGCTTTATTTAAACTGTTGAATCCTTCCGCTGTATCACTCCGCCTCGCCCCGCCCCGCTGCGGTCACGTGTCCGTCCTTGGAGACGAGTTACGGAATGTGGTTGCTATGGTCTTTTGCACATTAATATCGAGGGACTCGCTCGAGCCCCGTGATTGGAGGGACGATGTTTATTTAGATTAAAAACACGTTTATAACGGATTATTCTACACACAATGTATTAATACAAGTACAATACATTATGTAGTTTTATGAAATGAGTTTTTGATGAACGTTTATGTTTAATTGCAACGCTAAATCTATAAATTGTAAGAATCCCTCGGGGTTTGGTGTGACGGTTTGAATGTGAAAGTATTTTGGTTATCTTATCTCCACTTTAGGCCTGATAAGTTGATTAGGTTTACTTTAGTCACAGAGTCAAAATAAGGAGGGGGGGGGGGGTGATCACTACACCGCCTGCTTTATAATTTACGAGCAGAAGTACCCGGCATTGTCGGGCGGGGGAGGGGAGGGGAACGGTGGGGGGAGCTTGCCCCTTGGCGATCACAACTCACAAAATGATAATGAAACTCCAACCAGGACTCGAATATGCCTGGGCAGAAACATTTTCTCCCTCTCTCTGACATTCCGAGCAAGAAATTACACGACAATACAAACTGTAATGAGATAACCCGGTCCCAGCGGTGGCCGATCATCTGCATGTAGGCGGTGTATTTTATTTCATCCCGGTAAATGGAAGCTAAGTCGGAATTTAAGTACTCAACATCAGAAATGAATTTTTTTCATTGTTGTTTATATATTGTAATGAAATTCCATTATTTGTGAAGCCTTATTATTATTATTATTTTTTTTTATTTTTTTTATATTTTTTTTACTTTGCCGGGAACCGAGCCGAGCCGAGATCCCGTTATGAAAATTGAAAATTTATCGAGACGGTTCCGAGACGGGATTTTGAATCTAGCTAACAGCACTACCCGAGGGTGTGATTTCCCAGTCGCCTGGAGGGCGCCTTTGGATTTCCCCGTCGCCTTGAGGGCACCTTTGCGCAGCTTTCGCCGCGTGACTGTGACTGTCATCTGAACGGGATTCTGGTCTCGATTGGACATCGTTCTGACGATCGCTGGAGCGGATCGACTTGGGCTTGATGCCGGAATAGAGACATTGGGGAATGTTCTTCTTTTCGCTCACTTGGAGCACAGTGAGTTATATTGTACGAACTTGATGGTACCATCATAGGAAATATATATTGGTTGTACAATTGATTGCTATTGTTGTTGTACTGTTATTCTTGTGTGATCTTAATACAATATTTGTTTGTTGGTAACAATTGGTGTGGCTTCACCATTGATCTTTGACATACAGAATAACACATTTTTCTACCGTGACTCCTCTCGGGGCTCGGAGGTACACCGTGACCGGGGGTTGGGGAGGAGCACGTAACTATGTATATATATATATATATATAATTATATTCTCCGTCGGTGATTCTGTGAGTCTGTCCTGGGGAGTGGCTGCATCCGTTCTGGGAGGGGCTTCATCTGTTTCGGAGGAGTGGCTACACCCGGTCTGGGAGGGGCTTGAAAAACAAATATCCACCATTTTGTTTACACGAATAGCTTTGAGGCCTCTTTTGTTAGGCCAGCGGTGTCTTGCACTTTCTCTCTCACACAGTTTTATTTCAACTTTAATTCGCGATAATCTCGGAAAATATCTTACGATAATCGAGACATATTAAATAATTGCCGATTTTTGCGGCTCGATATATCTTGCACCGCCCAAGTTGACACAGACAGAAAATTGCCGAGATTGATGAAGAATTCGCGTCAGACGTTTCCATCGTCACGATTAAATGTTTAACTTACACATATTCAACAATGTTGGGAGAGGGGCGAAGCTTCGTTCACGTATCGCCACAGACAGCAAATTGTCGAGATAGAGTGTGTGTGTGTGTGTGTGTGTGTGTGTGTGTGTGTGTGTGTGTGTATGTATATATATATTATATATATATATATATATATATATATATATATATATATATATATGTGTGTGTGTGTGTCGGTGTACGTGTGTGTCTGAAGTTGGAAAGAAGATTGATGAGAAGAGGAAGAAGTTCAAGGAGTGGCAGAAGGCGAAGGGTATGGGGGCAGAAAAGGCAGAGCATGAAAGTAAGAAGGCTGCAAAGAAAGAGGCAGCAAAGGCGCAGGAGGCATGTAGGAAAATGTTCGGAGAACGCTTGGATTTGGAAGAAGGTCAGAGAGCGGCATTCAGGATTGCAAAGCAGATAGCGAAAGAGAGGTATGATGTGATGGGGGTGAGTTGCTTGAAGGATGAAGTGGGACAAATCATTGTGGACCCAGGGGAATTAAAGGAAGATGAAAGAGATATATGGAAATACTGTTGAATGCAGAGAATGAATGGGATGAATGAGAATGAATGGGAAGGTGATGGCAACATCGAGAGTAACCCAGTTTTAGGACCGGCAGAGAAGATAACTGAGAAGGAAGTTGAGAAAGCGATGAAAGCAATGAAGGGTAGAAAGTGGGAGGGCCGACGGGAGTTGTTGGAGATATGTTGAATGCAGCAGGAAGTTGGGGTGTGAAGAGAATGACAGAGATCTGTAATCTGGTGGTGAAAGAAGGCTGCATTCCAGTGGATTGGGAATTGAGTACCCCCATCCCTCTATACAAGGGGAAAGGTGACCCTCTGGACTGTGGCTCGTATCGAGCGATAGTTATTGGAGCATGGAATGAAGGTATTGGAAAGGGTGTTGGAGAGGAGGATAAGGAAGAAAGTGAAGATTGACGAAATGCAGTTTGGATTTATGCCAGGAAGAGGAACGACAGACGCGCTTTTTATTGTGAGGCAGTTGCAGGAGAAGAAGTATGTGGAGAAGAGGAAGAAGTTGTTTCTTGGGTTTGTTGATCTGGAGAAAGCATTCGATAGGGTTCCACGTGAATTAGTGACATGGGCATTGAGGAAGTTAGGAGTGGAGAAATGGTTGATCAGAGTAGTGATGGCAATGTACAAAAGAGCGCGCACAGCTGTCAGGACGAAGGACGGGAACAGTGGTGAGTTTGAGGTGAAGGTGGGAGTGCATCAGCGGTCGGTACTAAGTCCACTAGTATTTGTAGCTGTGATGGAGGTGCTGGCTCGGAACGTAAAGGAGGGTTTACCATGGGAGTTGTTGTGTGCAGATGATCTGGTGTTGAAATGCAGAAAGTATGGATGGACTGAAGGAGAAGATGAACAAGTGGAAGGAATGTATGGAGACAAAAGGCCTGAAGGGTGAATATCAGAAAAACGCAGGTGATGGCAAGTGGTAAAGCATGTGGTGAGGTGGAAAGAACTGGGAAGTGGCCGTGTGCTGTGTGCAGGAAGGGTGTCGGAGTGAATTCCATTCAATGTACAATGTGCGCTGAGTGGGTTCATCAAAAATGTTTGAGAGGGTCATTAACCAGTGTGGCAGCTACATTCAAGTGTAAGGTGTGCACAGAGGGAGCTGCAGATGGAGGAAATGTTGAGTTGGATCTTGGAGACGGCGTGAAGCTGGAAGGTGTGAAAACATTTTGTTACCTCGGAGACATGCTGAATGGAGAAGGTGGATCAGACTCGGCAATGGTTGCTCGAGTGAGATGTGCATGGAAGAAGTTTCGGGAACTTAGTGGCATGCTGACGAGGAGGGGAGTGTCGTTGAAGCTGAAGGGAAAGGTGTTTGCTGCATGTGTGAGAAGTGTTATGATTTATTGGAGTGAGACATGGGTAATGAACGTAGAGCAGCAACGAAGGCTGGAAAGGGTGGAAATGGTAATGGTTCGGTGGATGTGTGGAGTATTGTTGAGAGAGAGGAAGACAAATGATGAATTGCGAAAGATGATGGGAATAGAGCCTGTGATGGATGCTCTGAAGAGAAACAGGTTGAGATGGTTTGGTTATGTGTTGAGGAAGGATGAAAGTGACTGGTTGAGAAGAGTGATGGAAATGAATGTAGAAGGAAGTGGAGGATGGGGAAAACCGAGAAAGACTTGGCTGAAGATGGTCGAAGAAGAAATGCGGGCAAGGGGGTTGACAAGGGGAGATGCAGAAAATAGGGCAAAATGGAGAAGATTGTCATGGGGACCACAAGGCTAACGCCCGCTCTTGCAGGTGTTACGGATTCGTCACTTCCGTTGTGGTGGTTTTCATGCACTGTAAACATTTTTGATTCCATGTACTTTCATTGTTTTCAAAAGGTTTATTGTCTATGAACTGTTTTCAAAAGGTGAAAAAGTTAGAGTTAAAAGAAACAGGAAACCGGATCGGGAACCGGACGACGAAGAGGAAGAAGAGGGAAAAAAAGGCGGAGCGAGTGGAGTCGGACAAGAAGCATAGTTGCTTTGCGGTCTGGAGCGAACGTTGGCGAGCAAAGGTCACTAGCGAACTTTTGGTTTCCCAGGAAAGGGATTCCTGCGACAGAGTTGTTATCGCTGTGACAGATCAACCTGCGTGTCAGGTTTTGCGGTGGATTCTGAAGAGAATCATCATCGTCATCATCGTCGTGCCGTTGCGCCATGAGACCGGGCCGTCGGCCATTTTGACGCGCGCTTCGCTCAAGGTTTCGTCTCATTTCGTCCATTTTCACCGCATTCAGACGTCGATCTGGGGTGTGTGTGTGTGACGTGGCTTTTGAGTGGAAAGTCTGCGTGTCGCCGACTGTGAGCCTTGGAACATCCATACCCGAGGGTGTGACTTCCCAGTCGCCTGGAGGGCGCCTTTGGATTTCCCAGTCGCCTGGAGGGCGCCTTTGCACAGCTTTGGCAACAGGACTGTAACTGCCAACCCAACGGGATTCTGGTCTCGATTGGACATTGATCTGTCGATCGCTAGAGCGGATCGACTTTGGCTTGAAGCCGGGGAATAGAGACATTGGGAATCTTCTTCTTTTCAATCATTTGGAGCACAGTGAGTTATATTGTACGAACCTGATGGTACCATCATAGGAATGATATACTATTTGTTGTACAATTGATTACTATTGTTTTTGTACTGTTATTCTTGTGTGATCTTGATACAATACTTGTTGGTTTGTAACAATTGGTGTGGCTTCACCATTGATCTTTGACATACAGAATAACACATTTTTCTGCCGTGACTCCTCTCGGGGCTCGGAGATACACCGTGACCAGGGGGTCGGGGAGGAGCACGTAACACAGGGAAAATGGCCTTTAAAATGCCTGTTGGTGTGTGTGTGTGTGTGTGTGTGTGTGTGTGTGTGTGTGTGTGTGTGTGTGTGTGTGTGTGTGTGTGTGTGTGTGTGTGTGTGTGTGTGTGTGTGTGTGAGTGTGTGTGTGTGAATAAGAGAGACAGAATTGTGAGGAACAGAAATGATAAACGAGGTGTGTGTGTTTATATTTGTGTGTGTATATATTTATGTGTGTATATATTTGTGTGTGTGTGTATATGTATGTGTGTGTGTGTATGTGTATTGTGTATATATGTGTGTGTCTATGTGTATATGTGTGTGGGTGTGTGTGTGGATGTGTATATGTGTATATATGTGCATATATATGTGTGTGTGCGTGTGTATATGTGTGTATGTGCATGCATGTGTGTCGGTGTACATGTGTGTGTGTCTGTATGTGTATATGTGTGTGTGTATATATATGTGTGTGTGTGTATATATGTGTTTATGTGTGTACAACTGTACATGTGTGTGTGGATGTTTTTCTAGGTGTATATGTGTATATCTGTGCATATATATGTGTGTGTGGATGTATGTGGATGTGTGCGTGTTTGTCTGTGAATATGAGAGAGACATAATTGTGAGGAACAGAAATGAAAAAACCAGGTGTGTGTGTGTGTGTGTGTGTGTGTATGTGTGTGTGTCTCACTCCCCTGTGCGTGTGACCCACTCTCCCCCGTGTGTGTGACCCACTCTCCCCCGTGTGTGTGACCCACTCTCCCCCGTGTGTGTGACCCACTCTCCCCCGTGTGCGTGATGTGGGAGGGAGAGGCTTTGAGCTCTTAAAGTCACATTTTACATGATGTAATAACTAATAACACATATCAAACTGTATTTCCCATGTGCACGTACATGCATTCACATGTTATCAGAAGTAAATACATTGTGAAGATTACATTATTTGTGGATCTGATAAATTGGCAGTAACCATTTTGTGAAACTGAATGTGCAGGTGCAGCATCTTACTCAATATGTCGAAATGTCACACACATCCATGCCCGTGGGATTCCCACGGGTGACCCCACTGATATATATATATATATATATATATATATATATATATATATATATATATATATATATATATATATATATATATATATATATATATATATATATATACTGTATATATATATCAAAACTATTTTTGATTTGGAAGAAAATGTTCAAAAACTCCCGTTTTAGCTGTGTTCCTGTGGTAACTGTTAAAATCATTATAACGCAATTGAATGGAATATGTGTAACTTCCGTACCATTTGAGATAGAAAGGTGAGATTGGTGTCAAAATGATCAGTGTGAGAGGAGTAACCCATGTATGATATACAAAAATTGGATTTGGAATTTTCAAAAGGAAGGGGCTGCACCTATTATATATCTATTTCATGCAACACAACAACAAACAACAGGCATTTTAATGCCATTTTCCCTGCTAGAGCAGGGGTTAACCTCATCTATTTAATGCAAACACTATCAAAATCACAACCGTTCTCTTTTGTGAATGGATATATTTAGTCTGCATCAATGAATCAATTCATTTGAATCAAGATCATTCAAGATCAATGAATGATCGTTTTAGGGCCATTTTCCCCGCTAGAGCGGGGTTAGCCTTGCGGGCCCCATGACAATCATGGTTCCCTGTTTGAGGCAATGTTTTTATGGCCGGATGCCCTTCCTGACGCCAACCCTTCGTCGCCTCTCACGATGCGCAGGGATACGGTGTACCTATTCTAAACCGGGGTACACACCGGGAGATTGTTTATTGGATTGAATTTCCTGCCACCACTCCGAGCCACCTGATATCAGGCTCTCATGATGATCCAAACTATCGGCTATTTCTGAAAGGGTCTGCAAACAAGGCTGCACTTGCTGAGTTGTGAGTGACTGCGTTGCCTCTAAAGCACCAACATGTCTCCGAGAGAAACAATGAATTGTGCTATCTGGCAGGTTTACAGAAGGGAAGTTCGTGAAGGTGGTAGATAACAGTGGAACTCGGCTGATCCCAGATTTGTTCTCTACACAAGAGGAGGCAGATCCAAGAACCGTGATCCATGCGATCAATCTGTGAAAAACCCATTCCAGACTCATTGTTCACTGTGATCATACAGATGTCCTACTGTATTAATTCTACTGTATTACAGCACTAGAGATGTGCTGGCTCATGAAGTCTACATGCGTGCTGGTTATTTAGGAAAGATGGTCACATGTCAACACTACATACCTGTCCACACTATATTAAGCAAATTGGGTGAGCAAGTGTGTCAGTGTCTGCCAGTAGGGCACATGTTACCAGGTTGCGATACAACAAATGCAATTTTTAAGATTGGTAAACCTTCTGCCTTTACAAAGCTCATGGCCCATGTCATTTCTGTCCACATTGCTATTGGAGTTTGTAAGATCAGCATCTCTGTCCAATGCACTCATCCCAGCTCGGTTGTTTGTGTGGCTCTTGTGTGGGAAGAAGGCTGGTAACTGCAGAACGCTTGATAATAATAATAATAATAATAATGCATTTATTTTATATAGCGCTTTTCAGGAAGCCCAAAGATGCTTTGACAGAGTGCAAAACATAATGCATAGCAAAACATAAAAACAATTGCAAAAAAAGAAGAATCAATAGGGAAATATTCAAAGCACAAAGGAGGGAGAAGGAGAGGAGATAGTCAGGGGTTAGATGCTGTGGGTTAAATGTTGAATGCAGTGTTGAACAGGTGGGTCTTGAGTGATGTTTTGAATGTGGTGAGTGAGGAGGAGTCTCTGATGGTGTGAGGTAGCGAGTTCCAGAGGGTGGGAGCAGCGATGGAGAAGGCCCTGTCCCCCCAGGATCTAAATTTGGTCCGGATGGGGGGGGGGGGGGTCAGGAGGTTGGTACCAGCAGAGCGGAGGTTGCGGGTGGGAGTGTGTCTGGAGAGGAGGTCAGCCAGGTAGGATGGGGCCAGGTTATGGAGGGCTTTGTAGGTCAAGAGGAGGATTTTGTACTGGATTCTCTGGGAGATGGGGAGCCAGTGAAGCTTGTAAAGGACGGGGGTGATGTGGTCACGGGTCCGGGAATGGGTGAGTAGACGGGCAGCGGAGTTCTGAATGTATTGGAGTTTATTGGTGATTGTTGAGGGTGAACCATAAAGGAGGCTATTGCAGTAGTCCAGACGGGAAGTGATGAAGGCGTGGATGAGGGTTTCTGCAGCCACGGAGGAGAGGGATGGACGGAGACGGGCGATGTTTTTCAGGTGAAAGAAGGCTGTCTTTGTGATCTGTTTAGTGTATTTGTCGAAGGAGAGGGTTTGGTCAAAGATGATGCCAAGATTCCGGATGTGAGGGGAGGTGGATACTGGGAAACCGTCGATGTTGAGGGCAAAGTTATGGGTGGACTTGGTGAGCGTTTTTGGGCCAATGATGATTATTTCAGATTTATCACAGTTAAGTTTGAGGAAGTTGATTTGAGGCCAGGATTTTATTTCAGTGATGCAGTTTGTCAGGATAGAGTGGGTGGCGGTGGAGATGGACTTGGTGGAGATGAAAAGCTGGATGTCATCGGCGAAGCAGTGGAATTGGAGACCATGACGGCGGATTAAGTGACCGAGGGGGGACAGGTAAAGGATGAAGAGGAGGGGGCCAAGAACTGAACCTTGGGGGACACCTTGGGGGAGGGGAGCAGTGGGGGATTTGCAGTTATTGATGGAGATGAACTGACGTCTGTCAGAGAGGTATGATTTAATCCAAGAGAGGGCAGTGCCGGTAATGTTAAAGGTGGTTTCAAGTCGGGTGAGGAGGATGGTGTGATCGATGGTGTCAAAGGCGGCGCTGAGGTCGAGGAGGATGAGAATGTTGAGGTTGCCAGCGTCAGAGGAGAGGAGAAGGTCGTTGGTGATTTTGAGGAGAGCAGTTTCAGTACTGTGGTTGGAGCGGAATCCGGATTGGAATGTTTCATACAGGTTATTGGCAGAGAGGTGATGTTTGAGTTGAGTGGCTACAGCGCGTTCCAAAACCTTTGACAGAAAGGGTAGGTTGGAGATGGGTCTGAAGTTATTTAGGGTGTCAGGGTTTAGTCCAGGTTTTTTCAGAATGGGGGTAACAGCAGCAATTTTGAGGGATGGTGGGACGATGCCTGTAGACAGGGAGGAGTTTATTGTTGCAATGATAAGTGGAGAGAGAGCAGGAAGGGAGGCCTTGACAAAGCTGGAGGGGATGGGGTCAAGAGTGCAGGTGGCAGTTTTCATTCCGATGAGGAGTTCAGAGAGGTCAGTAGGGGAGACTGTGGAGAATTGAGACAGGGGATGGCAGGATAAGGGGGGGCAGGTGGTTTGAGGGGGAGCGGGTGCGGCGGTGGTCAAGCTGTTGTAGATGTTTTCCATTTTGCGTTGGAAGAATGAAAGGAAGGAGATGCAGTTGTCTATTGTGAATGACTGGGTGGTGGTGTTCAGGGGGCTGAGGAGTTTGTTTATTGTAGAGAAGAGTGCTTTTGGGTTTCCGGAGCCAGAGTGGATAATTTGAGAGTAGTAGGCGGAGCGGGCGCGGGAGAGGGCATCTTTATAGTGTTGTATGTGGTCCTTGTAGGCCTGGGAGTGAACTGTGAGACCTGTTTTATTGCGGAGTCTTTCAAGTTGGCGAGCACGAGTTTTCATCAGGCGGAGTTCAGGGGTAAACCAGGGAGCAGAATGGGTGAAATAAACTGTTTTGGTTTTTATAGGCGCAAGTTGATGAACTCAGTTATGTATTGTCATCAACAACGGATCAAACAGGAGCCTCACTGCCACCAACCGAAGATGCTTTTAGGCAGCATGTCTTGAGGTCCATGTTCCAAACATCAATATGATGCCAAAGTCATGTAGCTGATCCACCACACCATAATCCTGCAGGAGATGTGTGGAACAAGCAACAAGACAGTTGCTTGGAGTTCAAGGTGCCAGAGAACGATTGTGCCCCAAGTGAACTGAGGAGCATCACCCATCCGTACTGCAGTGACAAGCTCTGCAATATACCAATAAATTGTCCGTGTCGGATGGCTGGTTTGTCTTACATAGAAGCATGTTTGTGTGCACGATGTGTGTACAAGACATCAGAAACTCCATTCGACGAACATGACAGTGATCATGATTAATAACTTATGTATCTCTTGATATCTATGCTCTTGAAAACGACTCTAAGGTGTACATCAGATAGTGACAGTCGACACGTTCAGCAATTATCATTGGTGGGAAATTTCGTCTCATGAACTGGATGGTTTTCATAGGTTATTTACCGATGATGTGAGGGGAGGGAGAAGGGATGGTGGGAGTGATCTGAGTTGTCTGAGATCTGAGGTGGGAGCAATACCAACTTCACACTGTCGGCCTGGTTCGAGCCAACTCTTCTTTTTTTTTTTTCTTTTTTTTTTAATAAGGGTTTTTTTCTTTGATCCAATATGGCTGCCAGCCCAAGTGACTGATGACTTCATAAATTTACATTCTGGAATATAATTGTTGCATAGATCACGCTCAATAAATTTTTAAGTGATCGGTCTAAGCGTGGTACTTGTTGAATTATGACGTCATAATGAAGGCACCAATAATGTCATCGTTAACAACACTTATTTCCCATGTGTAGTTCTTTACAATGTGCCATGTTTCAATTTTTTCCATGGAATGGTTTCGGAGATATGGAGGTCCAAGATGGCTGCCATACCATATGAACTGACTCATAATTATCACTAAAACAAGACTGGAAGTCTAACAGTGGCCCTGTTAGCTGGGCTTGTAAAATATTATAGACCACAAACACATATGATTAGCTTTTTAAACAGTCGCTAATGCTGTTTAGAACATTGAACAAAGAAATTTAGAGGAATCCTGACATCCATGAGGTAAGTTTTACTTGCAGTACTGAGCGAAGATCTACTGTAATCTAAAAACCCCACAAGAGTTGGGTAAATAACATGACCCTTCCTGCTGCAAAAGTGGCGTTTTTCGTAGCGGCCTTTTGAAACCCACAAATTAAAGTTTTGTTTTGAAAACCACCAATGAAACCCACTTTTCCTGCTGTTTAACATGAAATTGAAAGGAAAGAAGACCAGGGTGTGCTCAATTACCAAGCAGCTAGCTAGCGCTTGCCAAGCCAGCTGTTCCTTAACGGTTTTGAATGGAGTGCTTGCTCGAATGCTTCAACCAAATGGCGATCTCTCTGCAAGAAACTTGGTAAATGAACACACACCCAATGTTCTTGAGACCTGACCATATATCTACTGTAATGTATATACCCCAAAGAGGAATGACCATTTCTGCCGCTCCTGTAGTGAGCGGGTGTACTAGTAAATTAAAATGTCGGTCGGTGGAGTCAGCCGTCGAAATGACATCAAAGACGTAATGACGTAGCATGACGGCCGAACACAAAACTGCCGCTACTTTAATATATTGAAGATGACTATGCTTTCAATATTTGATGATCACTTTAACAATCAGTTTGTTTGTGTTTCACGCTGAATGAAAAACGTAAAGGTAGAGCATGGCGATTGTGATATATGACAAGTTCAACGATATATTCGGCCTGAACGACATTGGAATCAAAATGCCGGAGTGTGGAGTCAGCCGTTGTATGCCGTAATGACATCAGATGTAATCACACCGCCCTGTCATGTGACCAGATCCTCAGCTCTGATTGGTATATGCTTGAGGCATAGACTCCTTTAGAGAAGGACTGGAACGTCCCATGCTCGGGGTTTGTAACTTGAGTCTGAAGGATTAACTTAAGTTCTGGGCTAAAATGACTTCTAGAATGGCTAGAGACACGATCTCGGGGTCAAAATAGGGGTTTTTGAGGACGGCGAGTTCAATAGCGACATTTTCAACACCACCTGGGGTCATCTTCAAGGTCAAAAGGTCATATTTCAAGGTCAAATTAGTGAATTTTGGCAATTTTTGCCCGTTTTTTGTGTCTAACTCATAAACGGTGAGAGATGGTTGATTATAATAAGAGGCAAGTTTGTAGAGCTGTCCAAGTTTAATATATATTGTCATATATCGTATTACACAAACATACAAACCATAGACTCCTTTAGAGAAGGACTGGAACGTCACGACCTCGGGGTTTGTAACTTGAGTCTGAGTTCCCATTTTCTATCTCGTTTTCTATGAATGCCTCGTTTTCTATGCAAATACCACAGCACTTTACTATTGGATGGATTGGAATGAAATTGACATATGACATGTAATTTATGTAATAAAATAATAAATAAATAAATAAAATATAATAGTCTGTATTATAACAGATTAGTTTCCCTCGAAAAAATGATTTGAATGTACATTATTTTTTTCCATTTGGCAACTTTATTTTTAAACAATTTTGTTTTTAATTTTTTTGATTTGTGTATTAATTATTATTTATTTTAAAATTAATTGTGATATTTCACATTTAATATCGGAAATCAGCAAAATAATATGTTTCTCTTCTCTTTCAGAAACTGTCCAGCTGGTGATCTCACAGGATCTTTGTTTTGTTTCCTGCTTTCATGACAAGATGCCACGTCGTTGCAGCTGCTTTGGCTGTAAAGGAAACTATGATGGGACGCCTTATGTAAAGGTCCTATCCTTCCCAAAAGATCCTGAGGAGAGGGAGAGATGGATATTGGCAATGCCGAATGAGAAAGAAAGCTTGAGGCGCTTGAAGGAGATATATATTTGTGAGACACATTTCAATTGTAAATGGGTGTCAGTTAAGGGTGGCAAGCGACCCAAAGAACCCCCATCAATATTTCCTGGATTACCGAAATCAGTTTTGAAGCAGGTTACTTCAGCCCCACGCCCAACATCATCTTCTACATCAGAATCAAGAACTAAGAAGGTGCATGCAGCTGCTGAGGCTGCAGACAAGATCCAAGATTTCGACCACTTCTGCGCCAAAATCAGCTCCTATCTTCCTGGCTTTAACGTCATAAAAGACCAGAAAAACCTGTACCTATCAATAACTGACGCTACTGGACAAACTGTCAGGCAGTTCTTTCATTTCCAACAAGTCAGCTCACCTTTTGGATTCTTATTCTTGAATAGAGTTGAGAAAGATGGCATTGAGGTGCCCAAACGACTTTTTCCTTTGCAAAAGAACAGCTTGCTCTCAAAACTGTCCCAGATTAGATCCATAACTGACCAGGTAAACACCTATGAGTACACAAGCCAGGAAATTCTTCAGCACGTAATAAGCCAGCTCTGCAAGATGACTGAGGCACACGAGCTTCCTCATTTAACCTTCCTTCTGTCGCAGCTGCGGCATGTGTTCATACCTCCTGATGGTCGCCGATTTGATACCGATACTATGATTTTCGCAATGCAGCTTCACAACATATCACCCAGTGCATACAAAATGATTCGTCGATCCGGCTTAATCATTCTACCATCAACAAAAAAGGTAAAACAGGTGCTTTCTAGTAGTCTGCAGGACTCCAACCTCAAAACGCTGTTCGACCAGCTTAAGCCGCAGCAGCGTTTGGTCAATTTAATGTTTGACGAGGTAAAGCTGGTCGAGACATTGCGATTTTCTGGAGGGCATATTCTAGGATACGCTCAAAATGGTGCAGCGGGGGGGGGGGGGGGGGTGACCATGAAATGCTTGCTTCACATGCTATTGTTGTTGAAGTTGCCTGCCTGCCAATTTGGGTGGTCCACGCTATATTCTACGCGTTTTGCCCTGCAAAAAACGAACTGCCGATCAGCTGAAGGAACTCCTCATCGAAGCTGCCTCAGCTGTAGTTGGTGCTGGCGGTACTGTGATTTCTTTGATATGTGACAATTGCAATACCAATCGCAGTGTTTATTCAAAACTTGGAGGACCGGGAAGTTGTCAAGTGCTATCGATTCAAGAGCAATCTATGTTCTTAGTGTACGACTACGTGCACATCTTCAAAAATGTTCGCAACAACTGGATTACTGTTGATGGCCAGACACTCTCATTTGTCGTACATGGCAATGAGTACAAAGCTTACTGGAGTGATATTCGGAAGCTTTATGAGATCGACTGAGCTACTCCTATTCGCTTAACCAAGCTGATGCACACCACTGTTTTCCCCAAGCACCTTCAACGCCAGAGCGTACCCTTGGTATGTCAGGTGGTCAATGACAAGACTGTCGCTGCCTTAAAGACCTTCAAGGATTCACTGGGCATCAGCGAAGGCACCATCATTCTCACCCAGACAATGAGTGAGTGGTTCAAGATGATGAATGTGAAAGACCGTTTCTCAGCTATCCATCTGCGCGACGAACCCAGACAGCCTTGGACAGCAGACTGTACAAGTTTCACTAGGCTGGAGAAGGCCTGCCAAATTATATCTACCTGCGCATGGCAAGGAGGTGGTGGTCGTAAGCTGAAGCTAACTCGGCAAACTGCTGAAGCCTTCACTGTGTCCACACGTAATAATGTGGATGCTGCCAAATTGCTTCTGGCAGAGAAAGACTTTGACTACGTTCTTCCTGCTATATTCGCGGATGAAGCCTTGGAAAAGTTTTTCGGCCAAGCCAAGCAAAGATGTGGTGGAAACTTCTACATTGACGTAGTTGACATTATGGCTGCAGCTAAAATTGCAAATTTGCAGACACTCGTTAAGCATGACATTATGCGAGAATCTAGTTCTCGTGTGCTTGTTTGCGACAAGAATTGTGGTACTTCCATAAATCCAGATGAGCGAAGTGAACTCATTGACGAGATCACTCCTCATGACACTCAGGAACTCTTGAGGTCTGATGATGCCCTTAAGCATAAAGTTGTTTATTTGGCCAGATACCTTGTTCATAAATATGGTGATAGCACCAGTATGGAGGAGATAATGGATGATGAAGATGGTAACGAGGTGTCATCCGAGTTCCTAGATAATTTGAATAGAGTTGGACTGAGTGTGCCGACTATGTCAACCGTCTTCTTTGTACATAATGCCTATAATTTGCATGGCATGACTAAAATGCGTTGCTGCTTTCATTTTGCTGAGCTGTTATCCTTTGTAGATGCACCTTTAGCTAGTAATAATGCAGCATGTACTACTTTAGCTAACATTCTATTGAAAGCTCATGTCCTCAATGTCAGTGACAAAGAAAAGGCTGTGGGATGCCTCAGGAGGCAAGAAAAGCTCTCCAACTAGCGATAGCTCTCCAACTAGTGATAGACATAGACATAGTTGTAATAGACATTTTTTACAAAATATTATTGAAAAACGGTGCATTGTTATTATTCGAATGTGTATTTGCTGTATGTTTGTATGTTTGTGTAATACGATATATGACAATATATATTAAATTTGGACAGCTCTACAAACTTGCCTCTTATTATAATCAGCCATCTCTCACCGTTTATGAGTTACACAAAAAACGGGCAAAAATTGCCAAAATTCACTAATTTGACCTTGAAATATGACCTTTTGACCTTGAAGATGACCCCAGGTGGTGTTGAAAATGTCGCTATTGAAGTCGCCGTCCTCAAAAACCCCTATTTTGACCCCGAGATCGTGTCTCTAGCCCTTCTAGAAGTCATTTTAGCCCAGGACTTAAGTTAATCCTTCAGACTCAAGTTACAAACCCCGAGGTCGTGACGTTCCACTCCTTCTCTAAAGGAGTCTATGGTTTGAGGCATAGACTCCTTTAGAGAAGTCTATAGAGACTTAGAGTAGAGACTAGAGAGTAGAGACTTAGAGATAGAGTCTTAGAGACTTTAGAGAAGTCTCTAAAGGAGTCTATGGTTTGAGGGGACATACATACACTACCAGTCCAAAGTTTTAGAACACCTCAATTTTTCCAGTTTTTATTGAAATTTAAGCAATTCAAGTCCAGTGAATAACCTGAAATGGTACAAAGGTAAGCAGTAAACTGCTCGAGGTTAAAAAAGAAAAGTTTAGGTGAGCAACAACGGGAAAATAATGTAAATTGCACAGTTATATTGTAAAAAAAAAGGCCTTCTTCAGGGAACAAGTAATGGGTTAACAACTTACAGCTGTTCTGCAGCAATGTAAGTAAATTAAGCGTTGAAAGATGATGCAAACAATTCCTACAGGTATCCCAACCTCTGCTGATTACTTGATTACAAACCCCTGTCTGTATAAAAGCAGTATTGGAACAGACTGTTACTACACCCTCTGAAGCATTATTTGGACAAAATTGCACTGCAGGAAGTCGTATATTGCTATCATAATGTCGAGAAAAAGGCAATTAACAATGGAAGACAGACAGACCATTATAACACTTAAAAGTGTAGGTCTTTCCTTTTGAGAAATCGCAAAGAAAGCCAAGGTGTCAGTGAGTACAGTTTCCTACACCATCAAAAGGCACTTGGAAACTGCAGGAAACTCTGACAGGAAGAGGTCTGGCAGACCCAAAGCCACAACAGAATCAGAAGACAGGTTTCTGAGAGTCAACAGCTTGCGTGATAGGCTGCTCACAGGACAACAGCTTCAAGCACAGCTTAACACTGGTCGAAGTAAGCAAGTCTCAGTTTCAACTGTGAAGAGAAGACTTTGAGCTGCAGGTTTGACAGGTCAAGTGTCAGTAAGAAAGCCATTGCTAAGATGGCAAAATAAGAAAACGAGGCTTGCCTGGGCCATGAAGCACCGCCAGTGGACTACTGAAGACTGGAAGAAGGTCTTATGGACCAATGAATCAAAATTTGAAATTTTTGGTTCATCACGCAGGGTTTTTGTCCGCCGTCGAGTAGGTGAAAGGATAGTTCCTCAGTGTGTGACACCAACTGTCAAACATGGAGGAGGAAGCGTGATGGTCTGGGGCTCTTTTGCTAGATCCAGAGTCGGCGACTTGCACAGAGTGACTGGCACCCTGAACCAAAAGGGCTACCACAGCATTTGGCAGTGCCATGCAATACTCTCTGGTATACGCCTAGTTGGTCAGGGGTTCATCCTACAGCAAGATCATGACCCTAAACACACCTCCATGCGATGTCAAAACTACCTTCGAGGAAAAGAACAAGACTGTAGGCTTCAAATCATGGAATGGCCAGCACAGTCTCCAGACTTAAACCCCATCGAGCTGATTTGGGATGAACTGGACAGAAGGGTGAACTGGACTGGCAAAGCAACCTACAAGTGCAACACATTTGTGGGAACTTCTGCAACAGTGTTGGGAAGAACTTCCCGAACAATATTTGATTTCCATTGTAGAAAGAATGCCATGAGTGTGTTCGGCGGTTATATCTGCAAAAGGTGGCTACTTTGCTGAGTCAAAAATTTAAATTAAATTTTGTTAAACAAAATTATTCTATGATTTCTTATTTTATATCCAATTGTTTATTTGTTCTATGCTTAATTTCAGAGTACATTGAGACATTAAACTGCGTAAATTTCAATAAAAACTGGAAAAATTGAGGTGTTCTAAAACTTTTGACCGGTAGTGTACATATATACATACATACGGACGGATAAACAAACACTGTTCTGGACTGCTTTGCCCTATGGGCTACGCCGTAAAAATTCAACATGAGTAGACGCATACTACGGTGAAAACTGTGTCAATTTCACCAACGGTTGCAAAGAAAAATATATAAATTAATTTAACAAGATGGCACTCATAAAATTTACATGAGTGGACGCATACTACAGTGAAACTTTTATGTCAATACGAAACAATGGTTGCCGAGAAAACGAAATTTAAAAATGCAGAAGTACATACGGTAGACGTACATATGACATACTTCCGTGCATACTCAACTGAACACTTAACCCCGCTTTTCGTTTTGTGACCACAAGGTAACAATGATATGATCATTACTAATGTGAAGACTAAATTTATTAGAACACGATTATGATTTTGATATTGTTGACATTAAATGGATATATGATAGGTGGAGCCCCTTCCTTTTGAAAATTCTAAATCAGACTTTATGTATTTGTATATCATACATGTGTTACTCTTCTCACACTGATCATTTTGACACCGTCAGCCCACTCGGGACTATTTATTCCGCCTGTCCCCTGACGCAGATCATCACTGGCCTTCACAGGTAGGACTAGTTATTCGTCTAAACAATGGAGAGATTTTATTTTATTAAAAGTAATTCTCTTCTTTTTTTGTGGTCAGCAGGCCAGCCACGCCATTGTTTTGGGTGTTCCAGGACAGTCAGGATATCACTTTGGTGCCACATATTTTGGGGAAGGAGAGACCAAGAATGGAGAGGTGAGGTCATATATAAATGTAGCAGGTGTTGTACTACTACTACTACTACTACTACTACTACTACTACTACTACTACTACTACTACTACTACTACTACTACTATGACGACAAGTGCTATTACTGTGAAATTTTTTTAATGACAGTTGAGGTAACTGCACAATTAATTAAATACGTAAAATTTGTAAGGAATATCCAAACACATGCTGAGTGCAGTATCATGAAAACGTTTTCTCCTTTCTTGGTTTAATTGAAGCTTTCACTATTTGATTGATGTGCTGTGACCATGTTTCAAGATAGGAGCTTATATTTTGTAAGATTAAATATATTTGTAATTATTAATGCCTGGATCTCCATATATATGCCATTTGTAGGCATTCCATTAGCAAAGGAGCACCCATATTATTTATCTATATATATAAAACACAGTTTGTGTGTGTGTGTGTGTGTGTGTAATGTTACCGATAGACTCCTAAACGGAGAGGCTCACGTACTTGATATTTGGCACAGACATGGCCATTGAGCCTGGGAAGAACATGGCTGACCTAAAAATTTATTTCATAATATTTTTTACCATATTTTTACCTCAGTGCATTTCAGCGAGGAATATTATGCACGGAATCTGACCGGTGGCAGAGCAGCACGCTGATTCGCTCATTCGCGCTCATTGATGACGATCACAATCACGTGATGACGTGATCACGAATGATGTTCGTGACGCGACCACGTGATGTTCCTTGCCGCCATAAACTCACAGCAAGTAGCATAGATTTTAGCATGATTAGCATTTAGCATGATTTAGCATAGATAGTAGCATGTTTCACATAGATTTTTTTTCAGCGAGGAATATTATACACGGATTCTGACCGGTGGCAGAGCAGCACGCTGATTCGCTCAGAGCGATCACGTGATGTTCCATGCCCGCCGCCAGTTGGCTTCACTTTTCACGGAGTATGAGCGTTCTATATATTTTCAATTCAGTGCGCCCGACTCGCTCACGTACTTAATTTGTGGCATAGACATGGCCATTGGGCCTTCACGGTGTAATTTGTGCGAGGCTTTTGTCCGAGTGAGCTTGAGTCGAGAGGGCGAATGTACGGGTTGGGAATGTATGGGTCTCCCTTCCCCCACCCGGCAACGCCGGTACTGGAGGGCGTCACAGGATCGGTGAGTCTCCAAAACCCGCTTCGTGCTGTTGCGAAGATTCAGGACGATGTCGCGATTGTTGTGCTGCTCTCCGACCATGGGAACTGCAACGTCATTGTTGACTGGCCCTCCCCTTCCCTCCCCCTTCCCCCTCCCCCCTCCATCCTCCCCTCCCCCTCCACCCTACCCCGTCCCCTTCTCCCCTCCCCTCCACCTCCCTTTCCCCCTCCCCCTCCCATTTCCCCCTCCCTCTTCCCCTACTGCCTACCCCTTCCCCTTCCCCCCCTCCCCCTCCCCTTCCCCCTCCCCTCCCCCTCCCCTCCCCCCTCCCCTTACCCCTCCCCCTCCCCCCTCTTCTCCCTCACGTTTATACACGGAATGCCGGGTACTTCCCCCCCCTCTTCTCCCCTCCCCCCCTCTCCTCCCCTCCCCCCTCTCCTCCCCTCCCCCCCCCCCCGTTCCCCTCCCCTCCCCCGCCTGGCAATGCCGGGTACTTCTGCTGGTCTACTATATAAGAGAGCTGTTGGTCTGTGTGTCTGTCTGTGTGAGGCCATTTTTGTCTGTGTGAGGCCACACACACACACGCAGACACACACACACAGACACACACACGCAGACACACACATGCAGACACACACAGACACACACACGCAGACACACATACACATACACACACACAGAAGTGAATACTTTGACACCTGGGAGGGCACTGTTCCACCTTCTGAAACCCGCATATGGAGATAACGACACGTAATTCTCCATTTAGTAATCGGTGCAAAAATCTTGTATACTCTCTCTTGTGGCCCTGGAACCAAACAAACTATATTTATAACAGCTCTCACAGTTCCCATCCCCTCACCCCTTCCCAACCCCAATATAATTCATCGTAAATATAATCATTTCAAAAGTTGATTTTAAACTTACGCTGTGCAGTCACAAGCCACAGATGTGACCTTCCCATCAGTGTTCAGAAGCATGCAAAACAGATACTCTGTCTCCCTCAGGGAAGTCTGCCTGGTACAGCTCGCTCCCACATGGATAATAGCTAGCACAATATACGAGTATTTTCATGTCTTGAAGATATCCTTTATTGAAGAGTCGGTAGCCATTGCTCTGTTGACAATGACGTGCAGCATTGTCTTTTCAATTGTAGATGTCCATTACATAAATCACCAAGTCTGACATGTTCACAGGAAGCACTTCTGCAAGGTTAAAGTCCATTCATTCACGATCTGTCTGGGGTTTGGGTAGAACATGCCCATCCACAGTTCGGACGTTGCTCTGGCCCACATTGTCAGGATTTTGCAGTACAACCAGCTGCTAGATCTCAGTCCTTTGGGCGAACTGAGAAAGTTATGAAACTCTTTTGTTGTGCAGAGGCATATTCCTTTCTCTCAGATACTTTTCGAAGTATTTTCGGCTTCTTTTAGAAGTTTTGTGATCCATTTTGGTACCAATCCTTATCTCACATGCCCAAAATAAGGAAACATGCCATAATCAACATTTTTGTTGTGTGGTTATGCTCATGCTCATGAGCTCATGCTCATGCGCAATAAGGAAACGTGCTGTAATCAACATTTTTGCTGTGTGGTTATGCTCATGCTCATGAGCTCATGCTCATGCGCTCACTCATGCGCACTGAGGGCGGATTACAGCAACAGGGTGGATTACATCATTTTGAAAGGCCTATATTAATATGCAGGGGTTTCAAATCTCTCTTAAAATTCCATATTTTTATGGTTGTTTTATTTCATTTTGACTTGGCTCGTTCTTCTTTGCAAATGCAGTACTTTGAGATTTTGATTCTTTAAGAAATTGATTGATTGATTTGTCAAAATAGTTGTGTGTCGGGCATGATAGGGTCGAGTGTGTGGCAGACGTGAAAAATGATTTAACCTTTTGAATGGAATGGTAGGATGGAAATAATGAGAAGGTATGAAGGTGAAGTTGACAGATGTTGGCAATTGAAAGATTTGTGGGGATGAGGATAAAAGACAAAAGGACAGAGGAAAGAATAGAAGACAAAAAGGAAAATAAGTGCCAAGGAAAGGAAATAAATTTTAATTTATGCTGGAGAGACAAAATGATATTGCTTTCTATCTAAAAATGCAGGCTCTTCCCTGGTTTGTTGCGGATATTGATGGTGCTGGGAGTCTTTCAGCAAGGGCTGAGGGGCAATTTGGAAAGAATGGGAGAGCAAGGCTTGTGCTGCAGGTCAGTCTTTATCTGTTCACATCATTTCATATACCTGCATTCCTTTTTTTATTAAAAAGATTTGTGACGTAAAATGTACATTATAATTAACATTAAAAAAAACAACTTATGAAGCACTATGTACCATCTATTGAAAGAAACACTTCCGTAATCCTCCAAATTTTCGATTATGTTACTACTACTACGAGTAACAGTAACTTTAACCTAGTTTCTATTAACTTTATACTACTACTACTACTACTACTACTACTACTACTACTACTACTCCTACTATTACTCCTACTACTCCTACTACTACTACTACTACTACTACTACTACTACTCCTCCTCCTCCCCCCAAACTAACACAGCCGCCAAACAAACACATGCTCCTCGTCCTCCTCCTCCTCCTCCTCCTCCTCCAGGATGGCCTAAAGGAACACACACTAGCCTCTAAGCTGTTTAACTGACCCAGCTATAAACTGTCATGCCGGTGTTTCACAGGCAGGGTGATTCATCAATGTGTGTGCCGTACCCCAGATGGACGTTTAACGGGCGTCCCGTCTACTAACATTAGTTGGAGGATGTTATAGATCCAACAGTGTCCTTTGCGAAGAGTAGTCGAGGTATTGCCGGCACCATGTCCAAATTCCAAATTCCTGCCCTAACCAGCAGAGGGCATTGCATCAGCGGCACAGCAGTGCCCACAGCCAATGATGCTCCCAGGCAACATGTGCTGCAGACGAACGAAGACTACTACCACTTCCTGCAGTAACCAACACCTTGTCAAGTTCTCAAAACCAAGGCTTATGAAACACCTCTGTTCTTTTGTTCCTCCGACTGCCATTTGAGTTTAATCCCACGTGTTATGGGAAATAAGAGTTCCCTCCAGGACGCTTAACTTGATGCCCTTTAGAACTTTAGAACTTACCCCTGAGAAATCCTCTGAAGTTATCCTTCAGAACCCTTTAGAATTTGCTCTTTATTTATATTTTTATCATTTGTCCTTTAGAACCATTTCTCTCAAGCAGCGCTTTTTACTGCAGACTGCGGAGGTTAGGCAGGTTTGCTATTATTTCCGACTATTTTCTCTTAAAATTGTAAGTTGAACAGGTGACTGTGACGGGTTTCTGTGAAGTCGGTGATGGCATGATAGGGGAGCAGGAAGCTTTAAATATTCCTCTGTTTTGATGTGGGAATGTCCGTTTGTTTTTGTGAGCGGGAGGACGGTGAGAGTAAAGATTGGATAGCTTTGGAAGGGGGAGGTTGAAGCTTTGGGGGTTGGGGGGAGGGATCGATGACATGTACAGTGGGGGTGAAGGAGTGGGGGTTGAGGATGGGTACAGTGGGGTTGTGGAAGGGGGGTTGCGGATATATATGGTGGGGGTGGGGGAGGCTGAAGATTTGGGGTTGGGGAAGGAGTCGGGGGAGGGTGATTTGTTTTCTATGTTCACATTCGATAGGATCATCAGGTCATATGTGTTACTTCCTTGTTTTAATGGATATCAAAATATTAATTCCTCAAACAATGATGTCAATAACACTTGAGTCGAGTCGTTTTCTTTCCATTCCAGCAATATTCTTTCTTTTGGGTGGGGAAGGGGATTTGCATCGTGGACACAGATAAATAGGATTATCTGGAAAAAATGTTTTTTTCCAAGGCCTGTTTATTGCTTATTTACACCTCTCTCCCTTCACTCTAGACACATGAGGAGAAATTTGAGACGTGGCAGGGTACACTGGAGAAACGAGGTAGAGATCACACGATTTCACTCACTGTGGGCAACCCAAACGTAATCGAGGGCACTGGTAAGTTGTAAAAAATGGAGAAGATTGTTTGATTAGCATTTGAAGAAATTGTATCAGAAATCAATAGTACAGTCACTTTGTGGCTGATGGAAAGTTTTGTTTAACTTGTCATTTCAAACAGAAATTTACACAGCTCTTCATTCTGCCATCCATGCTTCCCCTATAGGTGTGGCTGTGCTACACTTCCTTCAGACAATTTCTCCTTGCCTCTCACTTGGAGGTGAGATGGTATATCATCGCCAGGGAAACAGTGAGGGAGCCTTTGTTACAGCTGCTGCACGTTATTCTGGTACTCCTCGATATCATCTTCTCTTTATGCCAAATATCTCCCTTCTCTTTATTTTTTACTTTTTTCACCCCTGTTCCTGTTTTTCACCCCTGGTTATGTTTTCACCCCTGTCTGTCTGTCTGTTTGCCTGTTTGTTATTTGCGAAAATCGAAGATTTTTACCTGTAACATGTTGCACGTATACACGAACTTTGCGTTGTTGTTGTTGTTGTTGTTGTTGTTATTGGGTTCTTGCTGTGGGTTGATTTTTGAAATGTGCATCTATTGGTTGGACAGCTGCCGGACCGACCACATCTGTTGTTTAACCTCACCCACCATAGTGCCGAGATGAAATGATATGGCTGCCATATTGTTTCTTGGTGGACCTAACTCATTAGGCCTGTATAAGCCTCTGCTGATTATACACTGCCCAGCTTTGTTGCATCAGATTTACATTGACTTTGTTTGGGTCGAGTGTTAAATTATTAGTAACGTTCTATCAAGCCCGTACGCACCTCGCTAAAAAATAGTTGCTTAATTTTTGAACGGCGCGTTGAATGCGCATTTCCCAATCGGCCTGTTACTGGATTTTTAAAGCGAATACAGTCCCACTTTATGGCAAAGTCCCATACCTCAATGACCACGTACAGGTTTTTATGAATAAAAGGTTTATTACCACAGAGAGTGAGATGGCGGAAACTTGGTTACTGAATAAATCTCTGTAGTTATTGAGGCCCGAACCTAGATATCCTGTAATTTATATACCCCAGGGAAGATAATAACATAACCCTTCCTGCCACATTGGGTGCACTGGTTGCCTAAAACCAGAGCCAGCTGTGCGTCAGATTCGTAATTTATTTTGAACCAAACCATGAAGACCCTCGGAGATGAATTGTATAATACCTTCAACAGCAAGGATAAGGGAATTGGGTGGACAGAGATGGCGAGTTCGTAGAGTTAAGTGCAGTGTGGTCATTCTTGTTCAAGTATATTGGTTGGTCGCTTGTGTTATTCTGTCTGACTCAGTTTGTTTGTATGTGAATCACCTGCAGGTCACAATGCTAAACCGATCTTCACGAAACTTCACCAAATGGTAACGTTGGTCATAATGAAAAAGCCTATTGATTTTGAGGTCAAAAAGGTCAACATCAGCCAAAGGTCAACACTTAGGTAAAATTTCTAAAATTCCTCAATTTTCATCCGATTGACTTTAAATTTGAAGAGGATTTGCATATCAGGTCACTGAATTCAACCACTAATTATTTTTGAGGTCAACGTAGGCCAGAAGGTCAACATAGGCAAATTTTCTGAAATTGTCAATTTTCATCTGATTTACTTAATTTGAAGAGGAATTGCATAATTGGCCCTTAAATTAAACCACAAATAATTTTTGTGGTGTAGGCCAAAAGGTCAACATATGCCAAAGGACAACAATTTAGGTGGTATTTCTAAAATGCTCAATTTCCATCTGATTGAATTGAAATTTAAACAGGAATTGAATATCAGGTCAGTGAATTCAACCACACATTATTTTAGGTTAAAGGTCAAAAGGACAAAAGAGGCCTGATTTCTAAATCGTCAATTTTCATCCAATTGACTTGAAATTTGAACAGGATTTGCATATTTACCTCCGCCACCAAAGTTGGATGGAGGTTATGTTTTCACCCCTGGCTGTCTGGCTCTGTTTGTTTGTTTGTTTGTGAACAATAAATCTCAAAAAGTTGTGGATGGATTATGACAAAAGTAGGTGGATGAATTTGTTTGGTGAGAAGTACAAGCCGATTACATTTTGGTTCATGTCCGAATCCAGATCCGGCCTATCAGTGGGATGCAAAATGTAAACTGTTCAGCCTGGTGGAGGTATGCGCCATACCGAGTGCCTTTCTAGTTTCGTTTGTTTTGATCATTGTTTGCTAAATGTAGGGTGAGGGGGAAAGTTTGCAGTGGGTTCCTATATTGACTAGAGAAGGAGTAAAAAATGTGAACAATGTTTTTCATATCATATCAGTCATATGTCAGCTTAAAGCGCTCATGCTTCTTTTCACATGTTGAGGCATTTGTCGCAGTTGAAATTGCCGACAGTGTTACCTAGTCTACAGACGGGCAACAGCAAGCCTTCAGTGAGCATCTACCATATAATGAGTTGGATAAACAACAATTTAACTAAAATTACAACCTACACTACTCGAGCTGAACTTCCTTCAAATCCAGATCGAGCCTTGTCGCATCGATTCTCATCACTACCTGAGCCAATTTCTCACACCTTTTCCTTATTACCTTCCCACACATTCCAAGTAAAGCCAGAAAAGCATAAATGGAGTCACCAACATGTCCTCTATGTCCAACCTCCAGTGGCTGACAATATACTCACCAACCTTTCCCCCTACACTCTGCCGCTAGCTCACTGTACCTTCCCCTCTTCCTGTCATGTATATCCACCATGTTCTCCTCCCAAGACACTGACTACTCCCCCCAATAGAACTGCCTTTTTATACCCAACCAAATGACAATGTTTGGCCATAACCTTGTCATATCGATTTTCCTCCAGGAATACCAACTATAATTTTAATTCTGCCATTACTTGGCAATCATGGGCATTTGCCAAACCTCTTTCCTTAATCCACCTCAATTCACCTCTTATAACCTGACACTCTTACAAATAACACCTCTCGACCATCGATCTCCTCCCTCTCCTCTCCCTCAATCTCGTCACCTCTCGCAGCACCATGTCCATCTTCACCGCGAGCACTTGATTGTGCGGCCACCTATTATATACCTTCTTGCTGCCACTGCTACTGAACTTGCACTCGGTGCATGCTGCAGCGTTCCCTGACCTCCACAGCTCTCCTCCTGCCCCAACCCCCACATCCTCAAGATTTCTGTCAGTGGAAGCACATCATATGTTGCCTGCAATAGAAAAGTCAACAGCATGGGCTCCATATTCCAAATCTTTTGCCACTTCAATTTCCTGACCTGCACGTCCTCCCACTGTATCCAAGCCCCCCCTACTGCACCTGCCCCATGGTATTCACATCTCCCATCCATTCCTCTTTGCCTGTCTCCTCTCTCTCAACCATCTTCCTCCTTTCCTTCATGCATGCCTTTCGCCATCGACCATTCTTTATACACCCACAACTTTGCTTTCCATGCTGCACCATTCACATCATCACCTTCTGCTACAACTGCTCCTCCATCTCATCCACCACAGCTCTTACCTCCCACTTCTAACTTTTTCTTCTCCAGGAGAGCATTCTTCACATCCAGATCACTTGAATCACTTACCATCATGAACTCTTGTATCCTCACTACCTTATACTCCTCAGTCATTGGTTATTACTGTTAATGGAAACCGGTTCCACCCTGACCATAGAAAGCAAAGTTCATTCAACACCATGGTACTCCTAAACATCTCACAAACCACCTCACCAACATCTTCTTGCCACATGCCCTATCACAATGTCATATGTCATCACTGGCAACAATATTCGTAGCGTCAACCCAAACTCGAACCACCGTGTCTACACCTTCCCTGGCAAACCACATTCATCATTCCTCCTCAATCATTGTAAAGCTTCTCTTTTGCTTCCTCTACCCCTCGCACATCATTTAACCCCACCATATACCAACTTGCCAAGCTCTTCAAGGGGCCTCTGTCAATGATGGTACCCCATCCCATCCTATTCCAAACCTGTGTACCTGATCCACCACCCCTAGTCTCACAGCTCTCCTTGATTTCCTCACCTTGAATCCCATCCTTTCCCACTGTGTCAGCCTTTTCAACTGCTCCAATATTCTTTGGCGATTCTTTTGCGCATTTGTTTGTGACATATTTGGTGGCCCGATTCTACTCCAAGGTATTTGTATGATGCTATGTTTTCTAATTGCTGTATTGTTGTTTCCAGGTCAATTTTTATGTTTGTGTGTGTATACATAGTGCTTTTTAGCAGGGGGTTATTTTCTTGTTCAACAAGTGTTGTGTTTGTTTATTGTCTTTGTCCACAAATTTGTGTCATCCGTTTTTGTGCCTATACAATTATTCATCTACTTTATAAGAGATGGCAGCATCGTCGGTGTGTTGCCATTTTTCTCAGAGAGGGCTGAACGGATCATTGCCAAACTTTCAGAGGTTCATCAGTGACTGCTTGGGAGTGTTTTAGGCCAGGAAAACGTGTTTTTTTTTTTTGTTTTTTTTTTCTTCTTCTTAAAAAGTGCTCTATAGTGCCTAAACCTTTTTGATTAATGACAGTAATATACAAGTACACATTCGCATAAATAAATACAAAACAATTACCAGACATTTGAACACAAATAATATAATCGAGCAATTCCGGAAGCGGTCGAGGTTGGTGGTAAGGCTTCTTCTTCCTGAACGGCATCAAACTTAACTCAGAAGCGTGATCAATGGCACATTCAGCAGCATATATTGAACGAAAGGGTAAAATGATGATTTAATATTTGTGATGGATTTTGATTTGGATGCAATTTTTTTTCCATTATATTTGCCCTCATTTCAAATATGTTAATGTTCATTTTTGCTTGAGCAACGCGGGGTACTCCAGCTATAAACGCTTATATACTTTACTTGGGGTACAAATACAAATACAACTTTGTCTGTGGGGTAACATAGGCTAAGTGGCCGCGGCCTCATTCAGGGGAGTGGGGGGTCAGGAGAGGGGCGTAAATTCTCTATGTAAATGTGTACCGTGTAGCGCCGCCTGGTGATGGTGGCAGAGGGTATTACAATTTCCTTTTTTACCTGTGCAACACTGAGGTTAAAGCTCTCTTTGCATGGGTAAATTTTTCCTCCTTACCTTCCCCGGAGGGGCCTGTCAAATCTACCCTCTCACTCCACCCCCCCCCCTCCCCAAAGATGTATATGTAGTATATCTTTCCCCTCCATCTCCTCTCACCTCTCCTCTGCCTCCCCCTTCCATTCCCCCCACTCCCTACCTCACCCCTCCCTTTTCTGCCTCCCAGCACCCCCGGTAATGCCGGGTACTCCTGCTAGTTAATTATAAACACTGCATGTGCACTGCGTTTCTGCCGTTATTGCATCCCTGATATTTGGGCTGGATTGGGAACCCTGGATAATTCAATTTATGATGATCCTGTTTTATACCTGGCGTGTTGGAACATGCACAGAATGCGGACGATGTCGTCCACTCAAGCACCTGTTCATCCAAATTGAGCCTCAAGCCTGCTATCCACGGATATTAATTCCCAGCATGTGCAGTTTCAACCTTCAGTCACTTAGTTTTGGTTGGAAGCTGTCTATGCAATCGTATCTTAATCTTCCCCTCGACACAAATTAATTTTTAATTGGTACTTATGGAACATCAACCTCTTTCTTTAAATCTATAATATCTTTAAATTCTATAAAACCTGTATAAAAATATTTCATCCTGTGTCATAGTAAATGCTGAATTAAGTTGGTCCTTTTAAGATTGATTCATCCTTTGATATTTAATTCTGTTTTAATGCGAATAACTCAGCTGTTTCTGAATTTTAATATTTTCACTGATAAATATTTGATAAATATTCATGTTTTTGGGGGTGGGGGGGTGGTTGACTATTGTGCTGTGTTCATATTATTTTATTGACATTACAATGTATCATTATAATGATTGTCATTGCAGGGGTCGAATTACTCTGCAGGGAGGGCACAGCAATGTTTGCCTTTGATGATTTCAAATTTTTGGGGGCATTTTCTTTTGGGTTTGGGGGGCACCAAGGCATTTTCTTTTGGGTTTGGGGGGCACCAAGGCAATCTGGAATTATTCTTGTGGGCACAAAGGCAAAGTGTGTCGGTAACTTAAACAGGCAGGGAAATGTTACTGACAGAACAAGTAAATCAACTTAAACTTTTTAATAATGTATTTTTAGAATATAAACAGTTTCAGAAAACTCAACTCAACTCAGAACTGCATTGTCATCATGTCCATGTAACAAAGTTTAACTTTTGTTTGACAGAGTTGAACTTTTTTCATCATCATCATCAGACATCATCTTTACTCAATACTGACTCAGTCTTGAGTCAGGTATACATGATTACAATTCAATCACCCTTGGGGGAGAGGGGTGTAGTATCAGGCCTACGTCCAAATGCACTCATAGAATGCCACCTGGCAACGCTACGTGTAGGATCAAAGTCGTCGGGGTCGGGCCCTTCTGTGCTGATGCGCAGAAGGTGTTCCTGCATACCCAACCCCAGTTTTAGCCTCCAATCCCCAAGAATACGCTTCACTGCTGAGAACTGGGGCCAGCAGCAACTAAAGAAAAAGGGCACTGCAACTCTCTGCCGTAGTGATCATGAAAAGTTCGGGGGCAGCACGGCAAATAGCTTGGGCACGCCGGCTTTTGCCGTCGATGCCGTCGATAATTTCGACCCCTGTCATTATAAGCTTGGGGTTAGTTGCTGAATACAAATGATGCTTAATATAAATTATATAGATTTAATATTTGGACTCATTATAATTTCGTCTCAAAGCATGGAATTGATCTTTTGGGGCATGATCATTTATTTATATTTGTCAGATTTAAATAATAATGTCGATGACTCTAGCAATAATGATTTCTGTAATTGAAAAAAACATTGCACAAAAACGAATTATGAGAAGGAAATAGTTTTTTTTTTTGTAATGAGGCTATTTTTGTGACTCTAGGACAAGACTGTGTTGCGGCTATGAACATTGGACATGGTGGGTTCCATGCTTCGTATTTTCATCAAGCAACATCACAGGTTCTGTCAATGCTTTTGTTATTGTTTCAAAACCACTTTATCTTTCAGCTCTCTCATCTTTAAATTTGGTTCATTTTTTTTCCGAATTATCAACATTATTTAATGAATTTGTCGCTTTATTATCCAGCACTTTCATTTATAAACAAAATCTAAAAGCTTTTTTTTTCACAAAAAACGGAATAAACATAAAATTTTGAAATGGCAAATGTAAAAAGATGTCATTCAAAAAAATATAAAATAATTATTTTAACCACAGTGAGAAGTAGGAAAATGGAGGGTTCTAGCACACCTACTAAAAGTGTTTGCTGATATGATAAAAAATCCTAACATTTCAGACAACTAACCCTAATTTAATTGAACCAGCGTGGTCAACGCATTTTATCAGGTTGGTCAGAAACTTCCTTTTATACTTTTAAAACTGTGAGACAATTTAGCCCATTATATTACAATTCCAGAGTTTATAATAATATTTGTTTTCTGTACCTCATTTTGGTAAAATAAACCTAAAATGTATTTTTTCCATGAATTTAAGATTGATTTAATATTTCATATTGTGTGTGTGTGTGTGTGTGTGTGTGTGTGTGTGTGTGTGTGTGTGTGTGTGTGTGTGTGTGTGTGTGTATGTATATATATATGTGTATATATATATATATATATATATATATATATGTATGTATATATATATATATATATATATATATATATATATATATATATATATATATATATATATATATATATATATATATATATGTATGTATATATATATGTGTATATATATATGTATATATATATATATATAGCTGAGGTACCCGGCTTCGCCCGGGTTGAATAAGAATAATACAAATATATGATGAAAAGAACATGTATATTTTAGAGCAATATCACAGTACATTTCCTACATGACGTTTTGTCAATTGTCAATTTCTCAAAACCTCTTGGTATACAACATTTCTGGTTTTCTTACTTGGTGCCAAGACATAAAGATTGCTTGGTTTTCCAACCCTCGAGCAGCCCACGTACAGCTGGCCATGGGAAGTACCTGGCATTGCCGGGTGGGGGAAGGGAGGGGAGGAGGAAGGGGAGGGGAGGGGAACGGGGGGGGAGGGGAGGAGAGGGTGGGGAGGGGAGGAGAGGGTGGGGAGGGGAGAAGAGGGGGAGAGGGGAGAAGAGGGGGGGAGGGGAGAAAAGGAGGGAGGGGGAGGAGGGGAGGAGGAGGGGGGAGGGGTGAGGTGAGGGGGGAGGGGAGGGGGAGCGGGGGGAGGGGGGAGTGGGAGGGGAGGGGGGAATGGGAGGGGAGGGGGGGAATGGGAGGGGAGGGGGGGAAGTGGGGGGGAGGGGAGGGGGGAGGAGGGAGCGGGGGGAGGTGAGGGGGGAGTGGGGGGGAGGGGGAGTGGAGGGGGGAGGGGGAGGGGAGGGGGGAGTGGAGGGGAAGGGGGGAGGGGGCAGGAAGGGGGGGGAGGGGGAGGGAGGGGAGTGGGAGGGGGGAGGGGAGGGGGGGCTTCGCCTGGGTTGAATAAGAATAATACAAATATATGATGAAAAGAACATGTATATTTTAGAGCAATATCACAGTACATTTCCTACATGGCGTTTTGTCAATTTTCAATTTCTCAAAACCTCTTGGTGTACAACATTTCTGGTTTTCTTACTTGGTGCCAAGACATAAAGATTGCTTGGTTTTCCAACCCTCGAGCAGCCCACGTACAGCTGGCCATGGGAAGTACCCGGCATTGCAGGGCGGGGGAAGGGGGGAGGAGGAAGGGGAGGGGAGGGGAACGGGGGGGGAGGGGAACGGGGGGGAGGGGAAGGGAATGGGGGGGGAGGGGAACGGGGGGGGGAGGGGAGGGGAGGAAAGGGTGGGGAGGGGAGAAGAGGGGGGGAGGGGAGAAGAGGAGGAGGGAGGGGAGGAGGTAGGGGAGGAGGAGGGGGGAGGGGGGTTGGGGGAACGGCTAGCTTGGCAAGCGATAGCAGGATTTTTACTTTTATTTTTACCTCAATGAGGGCTATATATATAGTCCGTGCTTGGAGCCTTCAAGTTCAACATAAAGTTTTTTTATGAAAAATAATGCAGATGCATAACAATTCACCAATGCAAGTTCAGAAATGAATGCAGATCCTTTACTTTGCGATACAAACGTAATTCCCGCCATTTCCACTCACGATCGAGGCCCTCCACAGTGGCCGCGCCTCTTCCTCCTCCTACAACTTCGTCTCACTTCTTTCACTCAAAATGTACGAAATTCTGCCGCATGAAATTATGTAGAGGCCTCGTCGGGGGGATATAAGGTACATAAGGAAGGCGTTGTAACAGAAGAATCAAAATAAAAGTGGAAGAACATGAGGAAATGGGAGCTATTCTGGACCCACAGCCAAACCCGACAAACCATTGCAATACACCCCGAACGTCTAGCGCCGCCACAAACCACCATGGAATTGCAGGTGGCGCGGTTTTTTTAAACCATTGATATTAAAATAAAACGTAGCCTATAACCACCGGGATTTTATGCTGATTCCGAATCTGTGTCTAAAACGTTTCTCCGATGTGTAGTTCTTGAGTTATAAGCGGACATCCAGACAGACACACATATACACACACACACACACACACACACACACACACACACACACACACACACACACACACACACACACACACACACAGACACTCCTCCTTTATATATATACCGCAGAAGCTGTCAGTCGACGGCAGACCGCCGATGAGTGAGGACATGTAAGTGAGCGCCGTCGGATTTTCGTTTTGGCAAAATGACGGAAAAACTTGAACAACGCTACTGCATCAAATTTTGTGTTTCATCAAACTTGCATCAAAACTGCAACTTGGTTTCTGGGTCGTACCCATAAACCCAGGACTCATCGCCATTGATCACTGTGTTGAGGAAGCTGGGATCGCTGTTCACAGTCTCCAGCATGTCCTGTGCGATCTCCAAACGGAGTTGCTTCTGCTCAATCGTTAGCAGCTTTGGTACATACTTCGCTGAGATTCTCCTGAAGCCCAAATCCTCCTTCATAATGGAATGAACGGTGTTGAATCTTGCGGATCGTTTCCACTTGGGAATCGCCAAGCTTTACACAAAATTTGATGCAGTAGCGTTGTTCAAGTTTTTCCGTCATTTTGTCAAAAACGAAAATCCGACCATCTTTTGCCAAGTATTTCCGACCATCCGACCATCTATTCCACCATCTTTAGCCAAGTCTTTCTCGGTCTTCCCCGTCCTCTACTTCCTTCTACATTCATTTCCATCATTCTTCTCAACCAGTTACTTTCATCCTTCCTCAACACATGACCAAACCATCTCAACCTGTTTCTCTTCACAGCATTCATCACCTTTTGCAATTCATCATTTGTCTTCCTCTCTCTCAAAGATACTCCACACATCCAACCGAACCATTCGCATTTCCACCCTTTCCAGCCTTCATTGCTGCTCTACGTTCATTACCCATGTCTCGCTCCCATAAATCATAACACTTCTCACACATGCAGCATACACCTTTCCCTTCAGCTTCAATGACACTCCACTCAGTTCCAGAAACTTCTTCCATGCACATCTCACTCTGGCAACTGTTGCCGAGTCTGATCCACCTTCTCCATTCAACATGTCTCATAGGGAGCAAAATGTTATCACACCTTCCAGCTTCACGCCGTCTCCAAGATCCAACTCAACATTTCCTCCATCTGCAGTTCCGTCTGTGCACACCTTACACTTGAATGTAGCTGCCACACTGGTTAATGACCCTCTCAGACCACTACATTTTTGATGAACCCACTCTGCGCACATTGTACATTGAATGGAGTTCACTCCGACACCCTTCCTGCACACAGCAAACGGCTACTTCCAGTTCTTTCCACTTCATCACATGCTTTACCACTTGCCATCACATTCGTTTTTCCGATATTCACCTTCAGACCTTTTGTCTCCAGACATTCCTTCCACTTGTTCATCTTCTCCTTCAGTCCATCCATACTTTCCGCAATCAACACCCGATCATCTGCATACAACAACTCCCACGGTAAGCCCTCCTTTACATTCCAAGCCAGCACTCCAATCACAGCGACAAATAGTAGTGGACTTAGTACTGACCCCTGATGCACTCCCACCTTCACCTCAAACTCACCACTGTTCCCATCCTTCGTCCTTACAGCTGTGCGCGCTCTCTCATACATTGCCATCACTACTCTGATCAACCATTCCTCCACTCCTAACTTCCTCAATGCCCATGTCACTACTTCGCATGGAACCCTATCGAATGCTTTCTCCAGATCAACAAATCCAAGAAACAACTTCTTCCTCTTCTCCATGTACTTCTCCTGCAACTACCTTACAATAAAAAGCACGTCTGTCGTTCCTCTTCCTGGCATAAATCCAAACTGCATTTTGTCGATCTTCACTTTCTTCCTTATCCTACTCTCCAACACCCTTTCCAATACCTTCATTCCATGCTCCAATAACTTTATCGCTTGAAACAAGCCACAGTCCAGAGAGTCACCTTTCCCCTTCTATAGAGGGACGAGGGCACTCAGTTCCCAAACCACTGGAATGCAACCTTCTTTCACCACCAGATTACAGATCTCTGTCATTCTCTTCACACCCCAACTTCCTGATGCCTTCAACATATCTCCCACTACTCCTGTCGGCCCTCCCGCTTTTCTACTCTTCATTGCTTTCATCGCTTCCTCAACTTCCTTCTCAGTTATCTTCTCTGCCGGTCCTAAAACTGGGTTACTCTCTATGTTGCCAGCCCATTCATTCTCTGCATTCAACAGCATTTCCATATATCTCTTCCATCTTCCTTTTATTCCAACTGGATCCACAACGATTTGTCGCACTTCATCCTTCAAGCAACTCACCCCCATCACATCATACCTCTCTTTCGCTATCTGCTTTGCAATCCTGAATGCCGCTCTCCGACCCTCTTCCGAATCCAAGCGTTCTCCGAACATTTTCCTGCATGCCTCCTGCGCCTTTGTGGGAGGGGGTGGGATGGGGGGGGGGGGAGGGGAGGGGAGGGGGGAGGGGAGGGGAGGGGAGGGGAGGGGAATGGGGGGGAGGGGAGAAGAGGGGGGGAGGGGAGAAGGGTGGGGGAGGGGAGGGGGAAAAGGGAGGGGGAGGGGAGAAGGGGAGGGGGAAAAGGGAGGGGGAGGGGAGAAGGGGAGGGGGTAGGGTGGAGGGGGTAGGGGGGTGGGGGAAAATGGAGGGGGAGGGGAGAAGTGGAGGGGGAAGGGAAGGGGGGACGGAGGGGGAAGGGGGAGGGAAGGGGATGGCCAGTCAACAATGACGTTGCAGTTCGCATGGTCGGAGAGCAGCACAACAATCGGACATAGTCCTGCATATTCGCAACAGCACGAAGCGGATTTTGGAGACTCACCGATCCTGTGACGTCCTCCAGTACCGGCGTTGCCGGGCGGGGGAAGGGAGACCCGTACATTCCCAACCCGTACATTCGCCCTCTCGACTCAAGCTCACTCGGACAAAAGCCTCGCACAAATTACACCGTGAAGGCCCAATGGTCATGTCTATGCCACAAATCACGGGCGCACTGAATTGAAAATATATAGAATGCTCATACTCCGTGAAAAGTGAAGCCGCTGTGTCGCCATCTTGGTCAGCACGACTCGACCAACTCGCTTCACGGATCTCGTTTTGTGCGGCAAGAAACTGCTCCAATCGGTTACGGAAGGGTTGTGGAAAGACGTTTCACAGCTGTTTCAAAGACATTTAATTCATATCGCACAAAATCGATACAAAACACGATCGCATAAAAGGTGAAAAAACGTGTGACGTGTGACGGGATGGAACATCACGTGATCGCTCTGAGCGAAACGGCTCGACCAACTCGCTTCGCGGATCTCGTTTTGTGCGGCAATAAACTGCTCCAATCGGTTATGGAAGGGTTGTGGAAAGACGTTTCACAGCTGTTTCAAAGACATTTAATTCATATCGCACAAAATCGATACAAAACACGATCGCATAAAAGGTGAAAAAACGTGTGACGTGTGACGGGATGGAACATCACGTGATCGCTCTGAGCGAATCAGTCTGGCGGCGGTAATGGAACATCACGTGATCGCTCTGAGCGAATCAGCGAGCTGCTCTGGAACCGGCTGAGATTAGCGGGTACTTCGCTGAAATGCGCTGAGGTAAATATGAATAAAAAATATGGATCGTCAAATATTTTGAGTTCGGCCATGTTCGTCCCAGGCTCAATGGCCATGTCTATGTCAAATATCAAGCACGTAAGCCTCTCCGTTTAGGAGTCTATCGGTAACATTACACACACACACACACACACACACACACACACACACACACACACACACACACACACACACACACACACACATATACACACACACAAACTGTGTTTTATATATAGATATATATATATATATATATATATATATATATATATATATATGCACACACACATATATATTGACGGGTGGCCAACCGAGCTTTAACTCCGAGGCGTATACTCAACTATGGCGATAGTGACATCCGCGGGGGTAGTGGAGGGCAGCGAGGTCATTACCTGTACGGCCGGACGTGACTATGGTTTTCCGAACCATAAACATACAAGACACAGGAATTGAAAATGTAACAAATAATGGTTTAATAAAATAAATGCCAAGATAACAAAGAATGTGCCGTAAAACTATTTCCTAAATTGATACGCCCCCAAACAGACTCATATACAACACAAGGGGATGATAAAATAATGAAAGTAACAAAATGTCGTGTGTTGCGTTTGCCTGATACTCAGCTCCAGCATCCTTGACTGTCCGTGTCCGGGGTGGCACGGGTCCTGCGTCCCTGCGCGGAAACACGTGTGTTGGCGCGAAGTCATTCACCGCCAGCTGCCGACACGAGGCGAACAGACCAGGCTCGCCCTCGTCCTTCCCGCTCGGCTGTACCGAGCCCCGATATTCCTCTCAGGCATACACGGCGCCAAACGCAGCCATCACAAAGCCAGCACAAAGGATAAACAAGAGAAGGATGTGTCCGCCTTTCCTGCAGCCCGGAACAGGGAGAGCGAAAATGCGACCAGGGCAAGAGAGTAAATAATAAGCTGTGACCGCCTGGCACAAACTCGGGATCAGACAGAAGGAATGCGAAATGTACTGTTCGTAATGAATGTCGGAACCAAGAGAGATAATGCAGATGCGTCTGATTTCCACGAACACCGGGAACCGAGAGATGGAAATGCGTATGGGAATGCGACCGCTTGCAATGAAACCCCAGGACAGAGAGAAGCGTATAACTGCGACCGCCTGTGACCAGCCCGGGACAGAAAAGAGAAAGATAGCGGTCGCTTCTCTTTGTTTACTGCTCTTGCTGGAATGTTCTCTCTGACGTCACCCGCGCTCCAATCAAAGAGCGCCATCACATCAGTCTTTGGCTATCAAGCATTCCTTTCGCGGCAGGGCCTCACGATGCCTACCTGATGCCTCATGAGATGGCTCGGCAGGTTGGCGTCATTGGTAGTGTTAAGGATCCGGTCAGCGATTATGTGGTTTAATTTAATGTAGGTGCTGAATGCATGGCTGGTGGTGTAAGGGTCATAAGGAACGAAGGGGAAAAAAATAGAGGCGACTACATACAGGGCAAAGTTACCTTTATATACACTCACTAATTAGCACAGCTCTACCCCTCGCATGGAGACAAATATACACTTACACGACATCTGGACCTGACTTAGTTACAGGAAGGTTTCTTCTTCTTCGCAACCTTGGGAGCACACTACCCTATACAATCCTACCTGGCCTAAGGTATTCCATTGCTACTCCCACAAACATAACAATATATATACAGACAGTCCCCGGGTTACGAACGCCCGACTTACGAACGCCCGTACTTACGTACCGACCTCTGTAAAGCCTATTATTAAAAAAATTGTTTTTTTTGTTTTTTTATTTATTTATTTTTACTTTTTTTTTGGTTTTTTTTTGTTGTATACAGAATCGAGGCTCGTGAAAGAGCTAACATTTATCACGCAGAAAAAATATCAAACAGACACACAAAGTATATAATAAGGGGAGCAGTAGACAAGAGAAATATGAGAAAAGCTCTGTTCAAGCCACCCTTGATGTTTACTTAAAGAAAATTGACCAGCACCAGGTCCATCCTCTCCAGCACCAGGTCCATCCCATCCTCTCCAGCACCAGGTCCATCATCTCGGAGAGATATATCAAGGTATGATTGTTTCAAGGTTTGCAAGACACCAATTGGAACGAGAGTAAGTGTTAACCTTTAATCATTATCTTTCCTTTTCTATCTAAACAGTTTAAGAAATGCTTCTTTCATGTTTTTTTTATACCTATAGATGTTTTAGGTAAAATATATACTATATACTAAGACAAACATTTGACTAATTGACACTAGATGTGAACCGTACGTAACTGTTCCGACTTACATACAAATTCAACTTAGACATACTTAAAAACGGAACTCGTTCTTAACCCGGGGACTGCCTGTGTGTGTGTGTGTGTGTGTGTGTGTGTGTGTGTGTGTGTGTGTGTGTGTGTGTGTATATATATATATATATATATATATATATATATATATATATATATATATATATATATATTAGCAGAAGTACCCGGCATTGCCGGGAGGGGGAGGGGAGGGGAACGGGGGGGGGGGAGCGAGCCCCTTGGCAAAGCGAGCGATTTTTTTTGTCATAGCGTTTCATAGCATCATAGCGATTTTTTTTTTTCATAGCGTTGCATAGCGTCATAGCGATTTTTTTTTTCCATAGCGTCATATCGTTCATAGCGTCATAGCGATTTTTTTTTTCATAGCGTCATATCGTTCATAGCGTCATAGCATTCATAGGGTCATAGCGTCATCACGTGATCGCTCTGAGCGAATCAGCGCCCGCCTGCTCTGATTCCGTTGATTCCATGCGCTGAGGTAAATATGAATAAAAAATATGGATCGTCAAATATTTTGAGTTCGGCCATGTTCGTCCCAGGCTCAATGGCCATGTCTATGCCAAATATCAAGCACGTAAGCCTCTCCGTTTAGGAGTCTATCGGTAACATTACACACACACACACACACACACACACACACACACACACACACACACACACACACACACACACACACACACACACATACACACACACACACACACACACACACATACACACACACACATACACACACACACACACACACACACACACTGTGTGTATATATATATATATATATATATATATATATATATATAAATAAATAAATATATATATATATATATATATATATATATATATATATATATATATCTATATATATATATATATATATCTATCTATAATTCCAGTAATCTCTGTTTGTACGTTTGTTTGTCTGTGACCGCTGTTTCTCGACAACTACCGGTCCGATATACTTGAAACTTGCCAGGTATATTGCTAGGGACCCGAGGATGTGCCTTTTCAAGGTTTTAAATTAATCGGAGAAGTACTTACCGAGCTATGTCCAAAAAACGCTTCAGCCAATCAGAGAGCAGCGAGCTATCGCGTGTGCCGAACGTGGCGGACACACTCTGCCTCGGACGGCACATTTGACAGCGTATTCATTTATTTCACGTTTGCAAACTATGTTGCCGCTATGTTGGCGTTAAACTATGTTTTAAAACTAATGAAAACCATTTCATGTAAATAGAGGGGGGGGGGGGGGGTGGATTGTCACTGTACTCGCAAGCCGTTCGCCGTTCGCTTTGGCGTTGCGAATGAACCAAAACATTTCATGAACCAAACCATTTCATGTAAAGCGTTCGCCGTTCGCTTTGGCGTTGCGAATGGACCAAAACATTTCATGAACCAAACCATTTCATGTAAATAGAGGGGGGGGGGGGATATAATTTTAGATATCTATCTATAATTCCAGTAATCTCTGTCTGTCTGTCTGTACGTTTGTTTGTTTGTCTGTGACCGCTGTTTCTCGACAACCACGGGTCCGATATACTTGAAACTTGCCAGGTATATTGCTGGGGACCCGAGGATGTGCCTTTTCAAGGTTTCATATTAATCGGACAATTACTTACCGAGCTATGTACAAAAAACGATTCAACCAATCAGAGAGCAGCGAACGATCGCGTGTGCCGAACGTGGCGGGCACACTCTGCCTCGGATGGCACATTTGAGAGCGTATTCATTTATTTCACGTTTGCAAACTATGTTGGCGTTAAACTATGTTTTACAACTAATAAAAACGAATTTGCGATTCATTCGCTTTCCTGCGCGTTTGTGCACGCGATGGCGATTTCTTTACCAAACTCCGGAAGCCGTTCGCTTTGGACCAAACCATTGCATGTAAATAGAGGGGGGGGGATTGTCACCACTCGCAAGCCGTTCGCTTTGGACCAAACCATTTCATGTAAATAGAGGGGGGGATATAATTTTAGATATAGATATAGTACGGGCATGCCCTAGTATATATAGTACGGGCATTGGCAAGGAACGGGCACCCACGTACGGGCAATGCCCTAGTATAAATAAAAAGGTGAGTTTGTGTCTGTGCCACAAGCGCCACTCATTTTACAAACCACGTCTTTTCCTCCGAGCCAGAAATCGCCGCCATTTTTTTAACTCCTCATATCTCTTTGGCTTCATAGGCCTCTTGTATACATTTGAAGACTGAACAATACGTCTTCTATCATTAAGTAAAGGTACCGTTTTGAGGAAACAAAGGTCCATTTTGATTGCAATACATGCACATGAAACAAGGTAATGCATATTTTGTTTGGAACGATCGTGGCAGCAGTGTAATATACACCTCCCAAAGAAGGTACGTTCTCATAATGCAGAGGAAAGAAAATAGTGGTCTTTAATTTTTTTGTTTTTTTGCCTGTCTTTTCAAACTGTATTTCACATGAGCATGGACATGAAATTCATAATTGGTGAAGTAAAGTAAAAAGCGGCTTGGAAATGAAATGCCTATGTACGTAATTAATTAGTTGGGTTGCATGGGGGAAATTCCCGACAGATTTTTTTTTTTTAACTTCTTCTTTTACAAGTTATTATCTATATGTACACTTTAAATAACTTGTGTCCACATACACTTTAAAGTTATATGAAATGTACACGCCTACTTTCATACACTCAACATCACCTCTGAGTTTATGTACATTTTAAAAACAAAAACTGCGTTGGAAACTGAACAAGGTACGTTTTCATTACAAGGAAAAGTCATGATTAATATTTAGTCTTTAATAAAAAAAACTGTCATTTTGTCAGTGTTTTGGATGTATACTGTATAGAACCACCTTTAGAGGCCATTTTTGTCCCCGCAGAGCAGGGGTTGGCCTTTTTCGGTCACCTTGTTCCCCTTTGTGAAGCAATGTTTTATGGCCGGATGCCCTTCCTGCCGCCAAACCTGTTAGTCCCCTCTTGCGATGCACAGGGAATTACCAGTGAACTGGTACTCAATTTGCCGACCTCAGAAGGATGACAGGCTGAGTCAACACCCCTGGTGTTAATTCAGCGATCAGCCGGAATTCGAACCCAGGATCCTAGGATCCCAAGCCGGCACCCTAACCGCTAGGCCAACACCAGGCTTTAAGTATTTATTACCAGCTTTAAGAAAATTAAGTTTCACTACCTTCGCTACCGTAGGTGGATGGAGGTTATGTTTTCACCCCTGTCTGTATGCTGGTGAGATATCCAGGGGTGTGTTCAGTTAGTTAGCTCGCTAGCCCTTGCCAAGCCAGCTGGTCCTTATCAACGGTTTTGGTTTTGGTTTTGGTTTTTGTTTATAATGGTTATAGGTTTTGTTTATAATGGTTATTTCACGATGCAAGTTAGCATAAGTAAGTGTGACGCAATTAATGTAATTAAGAGGCAGTGTCGAATGAAGTGTTTCTGCCCAAAATGTGTGTCTGAGCTCCGACATTTCCTTTCCCTTACACTTTGCCACATTCCTCGTGTATCTGTCCATTTGTGTTTTCCATCAAGCAAATTGTGCAGAAGCCCCCGATGCGATCAGATCAGCCAATAAGGGACTCACTGCTACGTGATCACAATATCACCAGCCCCCTCCCCCGGCTAATCAGTGCGGGCACGCGATCCTCATGTGATTTCACAATGACCATAATATTATAGAATGAGCATTTACAGCAAAGCTTACACATATACTTGCTCCTTACCCTTTGCCTCAACCTCAAAAATAAAGTTTCACTACCTTCGCTACCGTAGGTGGATGGAGGTTATGTTTTCACCCCTGTCTGTCTGTTGTCTGTCTGTCTGTCTGTTTGTCTGTGAACAGGATATCTCAAAAAGTGGTGCATGGATTCTGACAAAATTTGGTGGAGAGGTTTGGAGTGCAACGAGGATGAAATGTTTAGATTTTGGTGAACATCCGGATCCAGATCAGGATACTAGAATTTTTAGTGATACTTCACCATTGAGAAATTGGGTCAAAAACGATGTATAACACAATATCTCCAAAGGTTATGGATAGATTCAGCTGAAACTTGGTGGACAGGTTGGTTGTGTCACAAGGAAGAGTTGATTTGATTTTGTGAAGATCCGAATCCAGATACGATGTTTTAAAAAAATTTAGGTTATTATTCACCATTGAATGATAGGGCCAAAAACGATATTAGGCATGATATTTCAAAAAGTTGTGAACGAGTTGATGACAAAACCTGGTGGATAAGTTGGTTAGGTGACGTGAACAAGCCGAATAGATTTTGGTTCAGGTCCGGATCCAGATCCGGCCTATCAGTGGGATGCAAAATGTAAACTGATCTGCCTGGTGGAGGTATGCGCTCTACAGAGTGCCGTTCTAGTTTTTTTATACTGCTTTTCAATTGCCCTAATGCCACTCTATATCTGATAATATTACCCTCAGTTTGGTCTTTCTTTTCCTTCTTCCTCCGCTTCTTCTTATTCCTCTTCCTTCTCTCTCTACCCCTGCCCTTTCCTCTCCCTTCTCTATCTCCTGCTAATAATGTTTTAAATTATTTTTGCTCAGCTACAGTTTGCTGTTGAGCTCAGTGCAAACATGAGATCACACAAGTCGTGTGTTTCTGCAGCATACCAACTCAAGCTACCCTGGCAAAATGCCCTCTTTAGAGGTAATCAATAACTCAAAGGTACACAAAACTGAAAGAATTCCTTTTTGTTTGTTTGGTTTTTTTATTGATTTTCCTTGCCATCGTTTTCTGTAAATTTACTATTCCTGTTAATCTTTGACATTTTATTCTGCAGGCTGCGTGGACAGTGCTGGGGGAGTTGGGAGTGTGCTGGAAAAACGTTTACGTCCTCTACCAGTCACCCTGTCTCTTGGTGCTTTCCTCAATCACCCCCTATCACAACTTACTTGTGGCTTCACCATCACCATCGATTGACCATTTCTACATTGCTTGTTTCCTTGATCACTGTTCACTTGTGGCATGGTTTCGTCTTGAAAGATCTCTTGTTGTATAGACAGGAAAGCATTTGCAAGGCAGAATTATGCATGTCCATTTCTAAAATTGCATCAGCCTCATTGTTGATGTCTTTTCCATGATAAAATGCCCAACATTGAACTTCTAGCTTTGAAGAATAGCTACTTTAATGGCTATTTTGACTTGCTATCATTGGCCATTCAAAATGTATCTGCAACAACACAATAAATACGTTTTTGCAACTACAATGATGAATGTCATGCACGTGACATTTTGCTCAAATAAAGGAACTGCATTAGTTTGATTTTTTTTAAAAACCACCTTTAGAGGCCATTTTTCCCCGCAAGCGGGGGTTGGCCTTTTTCGGGAACCGTGGTTGTTGTTGTTTTTCGGTCCCCTTTTTGAAGCAATGTTTTACGGCCGGATGCCCTTCCTGACGCCAACCCTTTTTGCCGCCTTTAACGACAAACAGGGAATTACCAGTGAACTGGTACTCAATTAGCCGACCTCGGAAGGATGACAGGCTGAGTCAACCCCCCTGGCGTTCATTCAGCGATCGACCGGGATTTGAATCCAGGATCCTAGGATCCTAAGCCGGCACCCTAGCCGCTACACCAACACCAGGGTTTGATTGAAAGTAGCATATACAATCAAGAACATGAACATTAATTTTAACTTTGTTTTTTTTCGTACAAGGTATCATAAAGGAGCTTCAATGCAGGAGGAGGCCATAAGGCCCATCAAGCCTGCGCAGTCCTGCTAATATACGCCTCATATACGCCTGCTTCTAGGTACCTATCCAATTGTAGTTTAAATCTATTCATTGTCTTTACTGCCACCAGCTTTCCAAGGAGACCATTATATGCATAAATCATTAGCTGAGTAAAAGACCCCTGCCTGTACGTCATCCTAACTCTCCTCTTCTTTTATTATTGTATATATTTTTATGCAAAGTCGAGGCTCCTGAAAGAGCTAGAACACAGAACGGATCAGCATGCAACATAACAAAAGGAACAGTAGAAAGACGGGGGAGGGGGAGACAGCAATAAATGCCTTCTGCTTGTCATTAATAGCATTCCTTTCCTCCCTGCACAACCACAGGAGTGTTGAGGGATAAAATAGAGGGAAACGGACAGATAAGGGATGTTGTATGTTGAGAAGAATGAGGGGTATGGGAGATGCACAGAAGCAAACTTTCAGGAAGGAAAAACTTGAAATTTTGAAAGGGGTGAGCTTGGGTGAGAAGTGGATGGGGAAGGGAGCGGGGAGAACCGGGGCAGAAAATATCATGGTCTTAGATGGGGGGATGTTGGAGATGGTGGTGAACAGCTGTCTTGTAGACCAGGAGGGAAGAATGAGATTGAAGAGAATGTGGAAGTTGGTTCCACAGGTAGGAAAAAAAGATGAATTAATGAGTGGAGATATGTCCATACTATGACAGCTATGTCCTTCCTCAGATGTGCTGACCAAAACTGAACACAAAATTATAGATAAGGCCTCACTATATTCCTGTACATGGTTAAAATAATTTATCCCCCTATGAATATAAGCCAAAGCCTTCTTATGTACAGATAGATGCCTGGCACTGTGTTATATGCTTACCCCCATCTATATTACCATTCTCCTCTGTGATGCAAGACTGCCCCTTGCATCATCTAATCTCTATTTTCATTCATGGGAAAAATGACAGTAGCATAGAAAATGCCCCTTTATATGGTATTTGCCATGTGGCAAACTATAGAAATGAAAGGACATTCCACAGCTTGTAGAAAATGCCAAACAATAGAAAAGAAGTGACATTCCATGGCTTGTGGAAAATACCAGACGATAAAAATCAGGGACATTCAAAAAAATCTCGTGTGCCTGCTGTACTACCCTTGTGTTCTTCGGAGGAACCAAGTAATGTTCAAGAAAAGTTCATATAAAGGGGCGCCAATTTGATTCATACAGCTGCATGAAGAAGTAAATATATTTACCCTATATGAAGAAAATATGTAGGGTGCCCCTTTGTATGAACTTTTCTAAGGAGTATTTCTTGGTTGAAAACGATAAACAATTTGATGGGGTACAATAATGAAAATGACGCTGAAAATCAGGTTTAAGAATAATTACGTTTTAAATACGAACAAAATGCATTTGTTCATCGTGCAAGACTTTATTGAAGACAATATAAAAGACTTGAAAAAGTAAGGGGGGGGGGGGGAAGCTATTCGAACCAGATGGGACTCGAACCCACAATCCCCAGCTCCGGAGTCTGATGCCTATCCATTTGGCCTAAATAAATGAATGAATGAATGAATGTATTTTTTTTTTTTTTTTTTTGTATACTGAATCGAGGCTCGTGAAAGAGCTAACATTTACTTCACAAACAAATCAACCAGACAAACAAAATGTATAAAAAGAGGGAGTGGAAGACAAGATGGGGAGAGAAGGGGAGGCACACAAACACAACATTTGAGAGCAGGGAGATATGTGGAAGGGACAGGGCTTGGGGGCAGGAGGCGTGGGAAGGGGGGGGGGGGGGGGAGGGAGAAGTATAAAACACAAGGACACCAAGGACTTCCAGGACAGAAGTTGGTATTTTAAAAAAGTGGAATTGGGGTGAAATTAGCGGGGGTAGAAAAGATCAAGGTTTTGGATGGGGGAAGATAAGAGATGGTGGTGAACAGCTGTTTTAAAGACCTGGAGGGTACATTTGTTCATCAGTTATGTATGTATCAAAGGGAGGCACAAAGCGCCCCTCCCTTTATATAAGGGATCGTTTCTCTGTATTCAGCTTTAACATGGGGACTGAAATTAAGTTTCTCGGCTTCTACTGGACGAAATCGGCTGCAAATTTCAGAAGTAAATGCTTTGTACGTTGAGGTAATACTGTATGTTCCAAATTTCAGCAACGTGTTTATGCATTCTTGAGTTTTATTTGGAAAACCCTTGAATTCTCGTTGGTGTCCGTCCGTCCGTCCGCTCAAAATGTGTTGGCGCTCATATATGAAGGACTATACATTGAAACTAGCTGAAACTTGGAATATACATCTGCCAATAGGTCTAGTTTATGGCTTTCAAAACAAATTCCACCTAAGTGCCATAGTTTTTTCTCTAAAGTAAAAAAAAAAAAAAAAAAAAAAAAAAAAAATATATATATATATGTAATGGTATCTGTAATCTGGTTCTCCAACCTAATGAGCGGACAGCATGACGTCATCGCCATGCACGTCCGCCTTGCCTGCAAAGTTCCAGAGGAACCATCTAGCAGTGCGTCATTATGGATTATAAATACAGACACTGTCATAAGTGCATGCAAAACTCACAGTTACCGACCTGGTTTCGCCCTTGTTGGGGCTTCATCAGGGCAACGCAGTGAGGCTTTCCATACACTTGTAACTCTGTGTAACTTGTAAAGTCTCGGTTTTTATATCAGTCACTATGCGACCTTCATATCATCAGTGGAGAACTATTAGGTTGGAGAACCAGATTACAGATACCATTATTAGTAACTCCCAACCGCAACCAGGTCGACTCCATGTGATGAGTGGATACCAGAGATAACGTCACCGCGTGGCAGGCGGTGCGTATCGCTCCCAGCAAGGTGCAGCAGCAGCTGTATGGGACACCTTGCTGGCGGTTCTCCAATGATGATATGAAGGTCGCATAGTGACTGATATAAAAACCGAAAGGGTCACAGAGTTACAAGTGTATGGAAAGCCTCACTGCGTTGCCCTGATGAAGCCCCAACAAGGGCGAAACCAGGTCGGTAACTGTGAGTTTTGCATGCACTTGTGACAGTATCTGTATTTATAATCCGTAATGACGCACTGCTAGATGGTTCCTCTGGAACTTTGCAGGCAAGGCGGACGTGCATGGCGATGACGTCATGTTGTCCGCTCATTAGGTTGGAGAACCAGATTACAGATACCATTATTAGTAACTCCCAACCACAACCAGGTCGACTCCATATGATGAGTGGATACCAGAGATAACGTCACCGCGTGGCAGGCGGTGCGTATCGCTCCCAGCAAGGTGCAGCAGCAGCTGTATGGGACACCTTGCTGGCGGTTCTCCACTGATGATATGAAGGTCGCATAGTGACTGATATATATATATATATATATATATATATACACACTTTATATCCCTTAAAAAAAAAAATTTTTTATTCCAATGTGCTGTCTCAATGGCCTAATGGATAAGGCATCAAACTCCCAAGCTAGGGATTGTGAGTTTTAATCCCGTCTGGGTTGAATCTTTTTTTCCCCTTACTTTTTCAAGTCTTTTATATAGTCTTGAATAAAGTCTTGTCTGATGAACAAATGTATTTTGTTCGTATTTAAAATGTATCTTGTGAAAAATGCCAGGTCCATAGAAAAGGCCCCTTTATATGGTACGTGCCATGTGGCAAACTATAGAAAAAAAGGGACATTCTTGGGGGGAAATGGCAGGGACATAGAAAAGGCTCCTTTATACAAGGGTATTGATTGGTGTTGGTGTTGATTGCAGAAAGTATGGATGCACTGAAGGAGAAGATGAACAAGTGGAAGGAATGTATGGAGACAAAAGGTCTGAAGGTGAATATTGGAAAAACGAAGGTGATGGCAAGTGGTAAAGCATGTGGTGAGGTGGAAAGAACTGGGAAGTGGCCATGTGCTGTGTGCAGGAAGGGTGTCGGAGTGAATTCCATTCAATGTACAATGTGCGCTGAATAGGTTCATCAAAAATGTAGTGGTTTGAGAGGGTCATTAACCAGTGTGGCAACTACATTCAAGTGTAAGGTGTGCACAGAGGGAGCTGCAGATGGAGGAAATGTTGAGTTGGATCTTGGAGACGGCGTGAAGATGGAAGGTGTGAAAACATTTTGTTACCTAGGAGACATGCTGAATGGAGAAGGTGGATCAGACTCGGCAACGGTTGCTCGAGTGAGATGTGCATGGAAGAAGTTTCGGGAACTGAGTGGCGTGCTGACGAGGAGGGGAGTGTCGTTGAAGCTGAAGGGAAAGGTGTATGCTGCATGTGTGAGAAGTGTTATGATTTATGGGAGCGAGACATGGGTAATGAACGTAGAGCAGCAACGAAGGCTGGAAAGGGTGGAAATGCGAATGGTTCGGTGGATGTGCAGAGTATCATTGAGAGAGAGGAAGACGATGAATTGCGAAAGATGATGGGAATAGAGCCTGTGATGGATGCTGTGAAGAGAAACAGTTTGAGATGGTTTGGTCATGTGGTGAGGAAGGATGAAAGTGACTGGTTGAGAAGAGTGATGGAAATGAATGTAGAAGGAAGTAGAGGACGGGGAAGACCGAGGAAGACTTGGCTAAAGATGGTGGAAGAAGAAATGCGGGCAAGGGGGTTAACAAGGGGAGATGCAGAAAATAGGGCAAAATGGAGAAGATTGTCATGGGGACCACAAGGCTAACCCCCGCTCTTGCAGGGAAAATGGCCTTAAAATGCCTGTTGTATACAAGGGTATGTGCCATGTGGCAAAGCATAGAAAAGAATGGACATTCCATCGCTTGTAGGAAATGTCAAACAATGCAAAATAAGGGGCATTCCAAAAAATATCTTGTGCATGCTGGACTACCCTTGTGTTCTGAGGAGGAACCAAGTAATGTTCTAGAAAAGTTCATATAAAGGGGTGCCCTACATCTGGCAAATAAAATACATTTACTTCTGGTGCCCCTTATTTTGTATTGTTTGGCATTTTCTGCAAGCGATGGAATGTCCCTTCTTTTCCATACTTTGCCACATGGCACATACCCTTATATAAAGGAGCCTTTTCTATGCCCCTGCCATTTTCCCAAAAATGTATGTACGTATGTGTTTTTTTATTTAAAAGCAAAAAGTATGGCACTTAGATGGAATTTGTTTCAAAAGCCATTAATTAGACGTATACGCCGATGTATATTCCAAGTTTCAGCTAGTTTAAATGTAATAATTAAATAATTTGTTTGGCCTTTGAGATATGAGCACCAACACATTTTGGGTGAACGGACGGATGGACAGACACCGACGAGAATTCAAGGGTTTTCTAAATAAAACTCAAGAATGCATAAACACGTTGCTGAAATTTGGAACATATTACCTCGATGTACAAAGCATTTACTTCTGAAATTTGCAGCCGATTTCGTCCAGTGGAAGCTGAGAAACGAATTTTCAGTCCCTGTGTTAAAGTTGCATAAACAGAAACGATCCCTTATATAAAGGGAGAGGCACTTTGCACCTGCCTTGATTTTTCTTACCCAACCCCAGCACCTTGCATTTTCGAATTTTTTGCTCAATCTATGAAAGTATCTAGACTTCCCTGAATATGTTCACCCTGCACTCAGCTATCTTCCTTAGCTCCAAGCTGTGTGGCATCTGAAAATTTTGAAAGCCGACTAGTCTAGTAGGAAGACTAGGTCCCCCTGCACCCCCCGGAGATATACTTCTAATCAGTGTTTCTAGATTGGAAAAAATGTGTAGAAAATGACTAGCTATGGCCCCAAGCTGAAAAAATGTCCCACATACCATTTTTATGCAAATTACTGCTGCCATTATCAAAAAAACGATTTTTGACATATCTCAGCCAATATTGCAGATAATTGAAAAATGAAGGTGTCTAGACCCATGTTTTGAAGGGCATAGATCATGATAGAACTATTCATAACATGATTACATGTGTCTATGGTATACTAGTATGCATATTAATGCTGTAATTACAAAATAATCAGTTTTACAAATGATAAGGATACGTTAATACTGCAGATAACTTAACATGGTACATAAGGGGTCTAAACCCAGGTATTTTCAAGGTTAAATGTCAACAAGATGCTCCTGAGTCTTGCATAGGGGCGGGACATTGGCAGTAACATTGGTACCACTCAACTTTTCTTCCCACCATTGACTTTGTATTGCGAGAGATTTTCACTTGCTTATTTAAAGGTTTCTCACCCAGCCCACGTAAAATCTACCAACTCCTGCTGTTAACTCCCAAACATATTTTTTTATGTTATCCAATCACAGTGCAGAAATGACAGACTAGAGATCCAAATTAGTGCTGCTATAGCTGCCATTTTACATTTCCATCCATGTAACATGCGCGCTCGCGCGCTCGTATCAATTGGTAATGTCGCGCGCTCGTATCAATTGGTAACGTTGATGTTATTGAATACCTCAGTTGAAAGTTCAGTCTTCCATTCCATCTGTGTGTTGTTCTTGGTATTCATCCTCCAATCTAGCCAGGTAAGATGCTAACTATAATGTTACTCACACTCTTGACTTCAGTTTCTGCATGAAATCATAAACAGGCAGAATAACAGCTGAGCCAGCTAGCACCATGTTAGCTAACGTTAAAGCTAGCCTCATCTATGTACAGTATGTTCCTAATGTCGGTGTAACTTAAACTTTTGTTAATGCCAAACATGAGACATATCTGTTGACTTCTGTATATGAATTGAACCAGAAAGAGGCACGACAGCTGAGCTAGCTACAGTAACTTAGCACAATGTTTCATTGGCCTAGATAGCTAACGTTAGTGTGGAAGAATTTAGATGTTTTAGCTATTAGCACTTTTGATGCCACTAAACATGGTTTAGTAAGCTAAAAAGTACCCTAGTGTAGAACATGACTCAGAACCTCTGTTACCTCACTGAAAACTCAGAGCCTCCTTTCACAGGCACTTTTAACATCATTCGTGATTTCTTATTTGTCATTTAACAGTGATGGTAGACATCGACAGCAAGCATGCCCAAAAGAAAACGGAGTGTAGAACCTGCAGCCCAAAGCTCTCCTCCTACATGCATCCTTCATGTACCATCCATGTCTGATCATGGGGATTTCACGCCCCTCCGTAAAATTAAAGGATCTGCTTCAGAAAAACTGCAACTGCTTCAAAAGATCCGGGATAGACGTCTCAACCAACCGCATGACTCCCCATGTCGTATGCAATCAGTATGTGATCAGATCCCGGCAACTCTTCCTGATGACCTAGAAAGAGTAGGATATCACAGCAAGTGTTATAAGCACTTTGTCCGCCACTTTCATCGTCTGGGAGATGATACAGAACCAGGGCCATCAACCTCATCATGGCATCACTCTCCTCGTAAACCAGGAGGTTCTGCTGAACCCATCTTCCCGCCAGAGTGTATATTTTGTGAGAAAGTTGAGACCAAAGATGCTCATCGCAATACTGAGAGGCCTACAACCTTCCCATCCTTTAAAAACAAAGAAAATGCATGGGAGCAAATCGAAACACGGGCTGAGAAAATGGGTCTCTATCGACTCCATCGAAAGGTGAAAAACAAAGACCTCTTTGCATGTGAGGCCAAACACCATCCGTCATGTTTTAAAGCTTTCCGCACAGCATTCTACAACTATGAGCGTGCGATTCACAGAGCCGAAGCACCAAAGGAGCAGGCTTGCATGTCAGCCGCCCATGAAAAGGCATTCAACTCAGTACTGGAACACATTCAAACCCAGGTCATCCAGCAGAATAAAGTTCTACAGCTTTCTTCCTTGCGCTTGCTCTATGTCGAGGAACTGAAACTGAATGGATATGAGCAAAACCTTCTGCAAAACCAACAAAGCCTCCATTCTGCACTACCTTTTAGAGGACACCACACCACAAGATCTGCAATACCCCAAGGATGCCCTGTTCATCCAGGATGGAATGGCGCTGCTGCATACCCTTGCCAACCTTCCCCCAACATGTGGTGAGATATGCTTGCAGGTGCTTGATCAGATGGTGGCCAAGCAGCACTTTCTGTTCTCCACTGACAGTTACCATCCTGAGTCAATCAAAGCGCAGGAAAGGCTGAGGCGGGGCAGCTCAGAGAAGATCATTCTGGCTGGACCAGCAACCAGAAAGCCATATGACTTCAAAATGTTCCTTGCAAATGACGACAACAAAAAGCAGATGTGCCAGCTTCTTCTGAAAGTGTGGAGTGGACAAGAGGCAGCTACCAGGCTGGAGAGAACAGAGATGGCTGTGCTGATCGTGGAGGGGAAGGCCCACCAACTTGCCTCAACGAATGGCAAGGTAAAATTGAAAGCCCTTCGTGAATGGCGATTCAATTTGTAATTTTTCCTGAAAAAAAGGTGATTACCTGTGATGTTTGTCTAGATCTGAAACTGGCAGTGACTGGTGATTGAAATGCGGTGCCTTTTTGTGTTTCAGGTCGAGGTACGTGAACTCCCCACAATCTACAGCAACCAGGAAGAGACTGATACCAGGGTGGTTCTGTACCTCCATCATGCTGCTACCATCGGATACAAGAACGCTGTAGTCAGAACACCGGACACAGACATCCTCCTGATCCTGCTCCACCATGCCCACAACATCAAGCTGACGGTGTACCTGGATACAGGGTCAGGGAAGCATCGCCAACTTGTCAACGTCTCTGAGCTGGCAGAATCCCTGGGAGAGGACTACTGTGCCACTCTCCTGGGGTACTATGTGTTCAGCGGAGAAGACTGCACCAGTGCCTTCAAAGGGAAGGGAAAAGTCGGGCCCTTGAAAAAGCTGGAGAAGAATCCCAGGTTTCACAGGGCATTCGGTGAACTGGGTGACAACTGGGATGCCAACCCTGAGGTGGAGAGGCAGTTAGAAAAATTCACCTGTGTGATGTACGGCCAGAGTCGCGAGTCATCAGTGGACATTGTCCGTGCCAAGCTGCTACGAAAAATGGTGGGAGAGGACAAGACCCTCACATCCAAGTCCAAGGTTGATCTGGCTCGCCTTCCTCCATGCCAGTCTGCCCTGAAGCCGCACATCCAGCGTGTGAACCACCGCGTAGCATTGTACAAAAGAGCCGATCAACCTATCATCGAAAAGCCAAAACCTTATGAGGAGCAAGGATGGATAAGGACTGATGAAGGACTGTTGAAACCAATGTGGTCCAGTGGTCCCATCCTACCAACCTCACTGGTGGATCTTCTGAACACAGGAGAGCACGAAGAGGAGGAGGAAGAGGAAGGAGAAGAAGAGTTTGACTCTGACGATTTCGATGAAAATGATGATGACTGACTCAGTGTAGAATCACTAATGCTAATGATGTTTATCTAAAACAAGCAAGAGAAGAGTGGTCACATTGAGTGCTAGGACTATTTTGACAGTTGTAATATTTAGAAAAATAAAACTTTGTGTTAACGTCTGTGTAGACGGACCTTAATATGAGTCTATTATTTCGTAAAACTGTGATTATTTTGTAAATAAAGCACTAATATGCATACTAGTATACCATAGACACATGTAATCATGTTATGAATAGTTCTATCATGATCTATGCCCTTCAAAACATGGGTCTAGACACCTTCATTTTTCAATTATCTGCAATATTGGCTGAGATATGTCAAAAATCGTTTTTTTGATAATGGCAGCAGTAATTTGCATAAAAATGGTATGTGGGACATTTTTTCAGCTTGGGGCCATAGCTAGTCATTTTCTACACATTTTATCCAATCTAGAAACACTGATTAGAAGTATATCTCCGGGGGGTGCAGGGGGACCTAGTCTTCCTACTAGACTAGACTCTTAACCTGACTGTCCAAATATGTCACTGATGTAAATTTTGAATACTAAATGGTCCTAGAACTGATCCCTGAGGTGGTTGGTTGGTTTGTTCCTTTTCTATTTCATCCTAATTTTCCTCTTCCCCTTCTTGCTGTGTTTTAGCTTGTGTGTATCTTGTTCATCCCCTCCATGTGTCCTCCCCCTGTCATTGATTTCACTCTCACTTGTACTCTGCTGTTCGTCTTTCCTCTTTTCCATTTTGATCCCTTCTATTCTGCTCCAGCCCTTCCATGAGCCCGACCTTGTACACAAAAAAACCCTCTTTTCAATCCTGACTTCCCTCATACCGAGAACCCCATAAACACATCCTACAATTATCTTACAATGCCTTCAATCTCCAATCTCAATTCATACAGAACCCTCTCCAATAATTCCCTCGTTGATGTCATACCTTTCTTTCAATATGTCTTTTATTCACATTGTGACATCTTCTTCTGTTTTCCCTTTTCTAACACACTTGTACATCTTGTTGAGTTCAAGTCCTATCCCCCAATTTGACTCATCATTAAACCCCATCTACTTCAGCTTAAAGCTCTTCCATTTTAACTTTTACTAAACTCCTGGCATTAGTATAGAACGCTTTTTTATGCCGACAATGCTGAAGTCACTGGAGGCATTTTGTTTTCGGTTTGGCTGCCCAGCTAACCATGATGGGTTTTTGCGTTATCGCATGAACTTAACGGCTGGAGGGATCTAAGTCAAACTTGGTAAAGTATGTATCATGGTGTAAAGATAACCTGATTAGATTATGGGGTCAAGAGGTCAAAGGTCCCTTTTGGTAAAAATTATGTTACTGAGCTAACTTGTGAACCAGTGATGGGATTTTGACCAAACTTGGTATAAGTATATATTATGATGAAAAGATGAACTAATTATATTTCGGCACCAAGAGGCGAAAGGTCAGAGGTCAGGTCAGGTAAAATTGTGATACTTGAGAATAGCTGAACGGATTTAATTCAAACTTGGTAAAGTATGTGTAATGATGCAAACATGAACTGATTAGATTTCCGCATCAAGAGGTCAAATGTCAGATGTCATGTTAGGTATAAATGTTATTGAGGTAGAAATTTAAACTAAACTCAGCACATCTATCATGATATATATGTACAGATTGATGAATGAATGAATGATCGTTTTGAGGCCCTTTTCCCCCACCAGAACAAGGGTTAGCCTTGCAGGCCCCATGACAATCATGGTTCCCTGTTTGAGGCAATGTTTTTATGGCATGATTCCCTTGCTGACGCCAACCCTTAGTCGCCTCTTACGATGTGCAGGGTTACAGTGTACCTATTCTAAATTGGGGTACACACCGGGATCATTCATCTCAGAAGCTGGAACTCAATTTGCCGACCTCAGAAGGATGACAGGCTGAGTCAACCCCCCTGGCGTTAATTCAGCGATCAACCGGGATTTGAATTTAGGATCCCAAGGCAGCACCCAAACTGCTAAGCCAACACCAGGCTTATACAGTGCATTCAGAAAGTATTCAGACCCCTTCACTTTTTCACATTTTGTTATGTTGCAGCCTTATGCTGAAATCATTTAAATTCATTTTTTCCCTCATCAATCTACACTCAATACCCCCATAATGACGAAGAGAAAACAGGATTTTAGAAAGATTTGCAAATTTATTAAAAATAAAAAACTGAAATATCACATTGACATAAGTGTTCATACCCTTTGCTATGACACTTGAAATTTAGCTCAGGTGCCTCCCATTTCTCTTGATCATCTTTGAGATGTTTCTACACCTTGATTGGAGTCCACCTGTGGTAAATTCAATTGATTGGACATGATTAGGAAAGGCACACACCTGTCTATATAAGGTCTCACAACTGACAATGCATATCAGAGCAAAACCCAAGCCGGAGGTCGAAGGAATTGCCTGCAGAGCTTAGAGACAGGATTGTGGCGAGGCACAGATCTGGGGAAGCCTACAAAAAAATTTCTGCTGCATTGAAGGTTCCCAAGAGCCAAGTGTTTCAAAAAAGTGGATCTGGGGTGAATTAACGGGGGTAGAAAAGATCAAGGTTTTGGGTGGGGGAAGATAAGAGATGTTGGTGAACAGGTGTTTTAAAGACCTGGAGGGAGGAGTGGGATTGAAGAGAGTGAGGGAGTTTGTTCCAGAGGCGGGAGAAAAGAGGAGTGAAGGTGAGCAGAGAGTCTTGATTTTGGCAATTTCACCAGAAGAGGGTTGCTGGCAGATCTTGTGCGACCTCGAAGGTCACAAGAAACTCATTTTGCAATAAATGTTCGTTTCCCATAAATCGTACATTTTCAAAAATCCAATCTCACCCCTCCCCTCCAAATCTTCCCCATAACCCCTCCCCTCCAAATCTTCCCCATCACCCCTCCCCTCCAAATCTTCCCCATCACCCATCCCTTTCAAATCTCCCCCCTTGCCCCCTCCCTCCTAAACTACCCCCTCACCCCTCCCCGCCAAGACGCCCCCGCGCCCCTCCCCTCCTAGACTCCTGCCTCACCCCTCCCCTCCAAATCTCCCCCATATCCCATCCCTTTCAAATCCCTCCCCTTGTCCCTTCCCTCCCAAACTCCCCCCTCACCCCTCCCCTTCAAATCTCCCCACCCTCATTGCTTCTCAATTTCCCCCCTCTCACTCCCCCTCCTCAAAGCGTCCTCCCCGCTTCTTCCCCCTTCAAACTCTCACCTCCATCTCCCCCAACCTTCTGCCTCGCTCTTCCCCCTCCTCAAATAACGCCTCATTGTGGCTCACCCAATCACCATCAAACCTTTTGTCCACCCCATCCTTCCCTTTCTCCGAGCTATTCTGAAATCTCTGACACACCTTCAACAGCTCTCCCTACCTCTTCCACCTCTTCCACATCTTACCCTACCCCTCCTCCCCCCTGTTCTGTATCTGATGCTCCCCCTTCCTCTTCATTAACGGTATGGACCTCAAACATCCGGGGCCTTCATTCAAACTTAACTGATCTCTCCATACAGGTTGCTTCTGTCAAACCAGACGTGATCTGCTTAACAGAAACTTTCCTCCTTTATGATGTCTCTGATTCCATAGTATCTCTCCCGGGCTACTCCCTCCTCCGGTATGATAGACCTGAGCCTCGTCCTGGAGGCGGGGTTGCTATCTTTATCAAAAACTCTCTTCCTCACTCGCCCTGCACTGCACTCTCTCCACCTCACCCCCAGGAATACCTCTGGCTACGGCTTCCCCTTCGCTCCCACCTCTTGTTCATATGTGTGTTGTACCGTCCACCAAACAGTGATGACTCCATCTACATCTCGCTGTCTGATGATATGGACCAACTTCTATCTACTCATCCCAACTCTCTCTTCCTCATATGTGGTGATTTCAACTGTCATCATGCCAGTTGGCTGGGTGTGGGTACCTCTCTCACCAGCCATGGCTCCTCAGCAAAGGACTTCTGCGACTCACTGGGACTGACACAATCTGTCAATTTCCCGACCCGGATCTCAGTCAACGGAACATCTTCTCTTCTGGACTTGGTTATGACTAACTTCCCTGAAAATGTCTGCTGCTCTTCTGCTCCGATCGGATCATCTGATCATGTCCTTGTTAAAGTGGACATCTCTCTGACCATCCTCAGGGAGCCTGCTCAGCGTCGACGAGTCTGGCATTTCACTCAGGCCAACTGGCACGGTCTTCAAGCAGCAATCAATCATCTGGACTGGTCTCCCATCTCTACCACCTCTGACATCAACTCATCCTGGGAATTCTTCCAAAGTAAATTGCTCTCTCTCATGCACAGATTTATCCCATCTCGTCTTCAGTTGTCATACCCTTCCTCCCGTCCATGGTACACGGAATCTTGTGGTGAGGCTGTTGCCCAGAAACAACTTGCCTTCGTCTCCTGGAAAGCAAATCCAACGGAAGGAAATCTCATTTCCTTTCACAAAGCCCGAAACAAGTGTGTGTCCACCCTCAGGAGAGCCAGGAAACAATATCTCTCCATTCTCAAGACCGAACTCTCTTATCTGTCTCCCTCTTCCAAATCCTGGTGGCGTCTGGTCAAATCCGTTTCTGGTGTTTGTTCCCCCTCCATCCCCTCCCTTACCTCAAACGGCTACACAGCTGACTCCGCACGTGAAAAAGCTGAATGCCTCAACTCTGTGTTTGCCTCTAAATCTTGTGTCCCAAACCCATCCCTCTCTGTACCCACCATACCCAGTCGTACCCTGCTGCTCCTGGACTCCGTGTCCTTTCCTCCTGACAAGGTGGAAAAGTTTCTGTCAACCCTCGACTCTGATTCTGCAACTGGACCCGACGGCATCAGCCCACGGGTCCTAAAATCCTGCTCTGCTGCTCTATCTCACCCTCTCTCTGTTCTCTTCACCCTCTCTTTTGCTCAAGGTCAACTGCCATCTGCTTGGAAATCAGCCAACATCACCGCTTTGCACAAAAAAGGTGCAAAAACAGATCCTAGCAACTACAGACCAATCAGCCTTCTCCCAATTATCAGCAAAGTCATGGAATCCATCATTGCTTCGGATATGAAATCTTTCCTCTTCTCCAATGGCTTGATCTCTGATCATCAATTTGGTTTCAGACCAGGTCACTCTACTCTGGACATGCTGCTTCTGCTGTCTCAACAATGGATGGAGGTCCTCAATGCCAAACAGGAAATTAGAGCTGTCTCCCTCGACATATCACGTGCCTTTGACACGGTCTGGCACCCCGCTCTGCTCACCAAACTCTCCTCCTTTGGTATCCATGGAAATCTCCACGCATGGCTGGCGGACTTCCTCTCTAGTCGTCGTCAACGTGTGGCCCTGAATGGGTTTCTCTCATCTCCTCTTCCTGTTCAGGCTGGAGTTCCCCAAGGCAGTGTTCTGGGCCCCGTGCTTTTTCTGGTCTTCATCAATGATCTCTCTGACTCTCTCGAAAATCCTCTCTATCTCTTTGCTGATGACTCCACTCTCTGCCGCTCCATTCCTCTTCCGTCAGATCGGCAGTCTGCTGCCTCCTCACTCTCTGAAGACCTGGACAAAATCACAGACTGGTCAAACAAGTGGAACATGTCTTTCAATCCTGACAAATCTCACACTCTTACTATGTCTCTCCGAAAAGATCGACTGGACAACCCTCCCATCTACTTTCTCAACAATCCTCTCCAAGAAGTTCTGTCGCTCAAGATTTTGGGTCTCACTATCTGCCATGATCTTTCTTGGGAAAACCACATTTCCAAGCTGGCCTCCAAAGCCAGTCGCCGACTGGGCATCCTCCGTCGTGCGAAGTCCTTCCTCGGCACACCTGAGCTCCTCACCACATACAAGGCTTTCATCCGCAGCTCAATGGAATACTGTTCTCCCCTATGGGCCGGTGCTCCTGCCTCACACCTAGCTCGGCTTCACGCTGTTGAAACCAAAGCTTTCAGAATTATTGGAATCTCCCGCGATGAAGCTATCTCTGAGGGCCTTTCACTCACTCACCGCAGGCAGGTAGGTGGTCTTTCTGTCTTCTACCGACTCCTCTCCGGCCTTGCACCCCCAGCTCTCTCTGTGCTCTGTCCCCCAAATATTCCTACAGGTCGCACAAGATCTGCCAGCAACCCTCTGATGGTTAAACTGCCGAAATCTCGGCTCTCTGCTCACCTTCACTCTTTCATTCCTCTTTTCTCCCGCCTCTGGAACAAACTCCCTCACTCCCTTCAATCCCACTCCTCCCTCCAGGTCTTTAAAACAGCTGTTCACCACCATCTCTTATCTTCCCCCATCCAAAACCTTGATCTTTTCTACCCCCGCTAATTCACCCCAGATCCACCTTGTTTGAAATTCCAACTTCTTTCCTGGAAGTCCTGGCAGTGTCCATATGTTTTATACCTCTCCCACCGCCCCCTTCCCATGCCCCCCCCCCCCCCCAAAGCCCTCGCCCTCTCTCAGATCTCTCGATGTCTCCATGTCTCTCGGTCCCTGCTCTCAAATGTTGTGTTTGTGTCCTTCCCCCTCTCTCCCCATCTTGTCTACCGCTCCCGATGTTATATGTTTTATGTGTCGGTTTGTCTTTCTGTGTGATTAATGTTTGCTCTTTCACGAGCCTCGATCTTGTATACAAAAAAAAAAAAAAAAAAAAAAAAACCTGTAGGAATATTTGGGCGACAGAGAACAGATATAGCTGGGGGAGCTAGGCCGGATAGGAGTCGGTAGAAGACAGAAAGGCCACCTACCTGCCTGCGGTGAGTGAGTGAAAGGCCCTCACAATCAGCTTCATCGTGGGAGATTCCAATGATTCTGAAAGCTTTGGTTTCAACACCGTGAAGCCGAGCTAGGTGTGAGGCAGGAACACCAGCCCAGAGGGGAGAGCAGTGTTCCATTGAGCTACGGATGAAAGCTTTGTATGTGGTGAGGAGCTCAGGTGTGCCAAGGAAGGACTTCACACGACGGAGGATGCCCAGTCGGCGACTGGCTTTGGAGGCCAGCTTGGAAATGTGGTTTTCCCAGGAAAGATCATGGCAGATAGTGAGACCCAAACACTCGAGTGACAGAACTTATTGGAGAGGATTGTTGAGAAAATAGATGGGAGGGTTGTCCAGTCGGTCTTTTCAGAGAGACATCGTAAGAGTGTGAGATTTGTCAGGATTGAAAGACATGTTCCAGTTGTTTGACCAGTCTGTGATTTTGTCCAGGTCTGCAGAGAGTGAGTAGGCTGCAGACTGCCGAGCTGAGGGATGAGGAATGGAGCCGCAGAGAGTGGAGTCATCAGCAAAGAGATAGAGAGGATTTTCCAGAGTCAGAGAGATCATTGATGAAGACCAGAAAAAAGCACAGGTCCCAGAACACGACCTTGGGGAACTCCAGCCAGAACTGGAGGGGAGATGAGAGAAATCCATTCAGGGCCACACGTTGACGACGACCAGAGAGGAAGTCCTCAAGCCATGCGTGGAGATTTCCATGGATACCATAGGAGGAGAGTTTGGTGAGCAGAGCGGGGTGCCAGACCGTATCGAAGGCATGTGATATGTCAAGGGAGACAGCTCTGATTTCCTGTTTGGCATTGAGGACCTCCATCCATTGTTGAGACAGCAGAAGTAGCATGTCCAGAGTAGAGTGACCTGGTCTGAAACCAAATTGATGATCAGAGATCAAGCCATTGGAGAAGAGGAAGGATTTGATATCTGAAGCAATGATGGATTCCATGACTTTGCTGTTAATTGGGAGCAGTCTTGATTCGGCTGTAGTTGCAAGGATCTGTTTTTGCACCTTTTTTGTGTAAAGTGGTAATGTTGGCTGATTTCCAAGCAGATGGCAGATGACCTTGAGCAAAAAAGAGGGCGAAGAGAATAGAGAGAGGGTGTGAAAAAGCGGTATAGCAGGATTTTAGGACCCGTGGGCTGATGCCATCTGGTCGAGTCCAGCAGCAGCTGGGTTCGACTGGGTAAGGTGGATACAGAGAGAGATGGGTTTGGGACACAAGATTTTAAGGCAAACACAGAGGTGAGGCATTCGGCTCTGTCACGTGCGGTGTTAACTGTGTAGCCATTCCAGGTAAGGGAGGGGATGGAGGGGGAACAAACACCAGAACCAGATTTGACCAGACGCCACCAGGATTTGGAGGAAAGAGACAGGTTTGAGAGTTCAGTCTTGAGACAACAACAACAACATGCATTTTAAGGCCATTTTCCCTGCTTGAGCGGGGGTTAGCCTTTCGGTCCCCATGACAATCTTCTCCATCTTGCCCTATTTTCTGCATCTCTCCTTGTTAACCCCCTTGCCTGCATTTCTTCTTCCACCATCTTTAGTCAAATCCTTCTCGGTCTTCCCCGTCCTCTACTTCCTTCTGCATTCATTTCCATCACTCTTCTCAACCAGTCACTTTCATCCTTCCTCAACACATGACCAAACCATCTCAACCTGTTCCTCTTCACAGCATCAATCACCAGCTCTATTCCCATCATTTTTCGCAATTCATCATTTGTCTTCCTCTCTCTCAACGATACTCCACACATCCATCGAACCATTCGCATTTCCACCCTTTCCAACCTTCGTTGCTGCTCTATGTTCATTACCCATGTCTCGCTCCCATAAATCATAACACTTCTCACACATGCAGCATACACCTTTCCCTTCAGCTTCAACGACACTCCCCTCCTCATCAGCACGCCACTCAGTTCCCGAAACTTCTTCCATGCACATCTCACTCGAGCAACCGTTGCCGTGTCTGATCCACCTTCTCCATTCAGCATGTCTCCGAGGTAGCAAAATGTTTTCACACCTTCCAGCTTCACGCCGTCTCCAAGATCCAACTCAACATTTCCTCCATGTGCAGCTCCCTCTGTGCACACCTTGCATTTGAATGTAGCTGCCACACTGGTTAATGACCCTCTCAGACCACTACATTTTTGATGAACCCACTCAGCGCACATTGTACATTGAATGGAGTTCACTCCGACACCCTTCCTGCACACAGCACAGGGCCACTTCCCAGTTCTTTCCACCTCACCACATGCTTGACCACTTGCCATCACCTTCGTCTTTCCGATATTCACCTTCAGACCTTTTGTCTCCATACATTCCTTCCACTTGTTCATCTTTTCCTTCAGTCCATCCATACTTTCCGCAATCAACACCAGTTCATCTGCATTCAACAACTCTCATGGTAAACCCTCCTTTACGTTCTGAGCCAGCACCTCCATCACAGCTGCAAATAGTAGTGGACTTAGTACCGACCCCTGATGCACTCCCACCTTCACCTCAAACTCACCACTGTTCCCATCCTTCGTCCTTACAGCTGTGCGCGCTCTCTCATAAATTGCCATCACTACTCTGATCAACCAGTCCTCCACTCCTAACTTCCTCATTGCCCATGTCAATACTTTGTGTGGAACCCTATCGAATGCTTTCTCCAGATCAACAAACCCAAGAAACAACTTCTTCCTCTTCTCCATGTATTTCTCCTGCAACTGCCTCACAATAAAAAGCGTGTCTGTCATTCCTCTTCCTGGCATAAATCCAAACTGCATTTCGTCGATCTTCACTTTCTTCCTTATCCTCCTCTCCAACATCCTTTCCAATACCTTCATTCCATGCTCCAATAACTTTATCACTCGGTACGAGCCACACTCTAGAGGGTCACCTTTCCCCTTGTATAGAGGGACGAGGGTACTCGGTTCCCAATCCACTGGAATGCGGCCTTCTTTCACCGCCAGATTACAGATCTCTGTCATTCTCTTCACACCCCAACTTCCTGCTGCCTTCAACATATCTCCCACAACTCCCGTCGGCCCTCCCGCTTTTCTACTCTTCATTGCTTTCATTGCTTCCTCAACTTCCTTCTCAGTTATCTTCTCTGCCGGTCCTAAAACTGGGTTACTCTCTATGTTGCCATCCCATTCATTCTCTGTATTCAACAGCATTTCCATATATCTTTTCCATCTTCCTTTAATTCCATCTGGGTGCACAACGATTTGCCCCACTTCATCCTTCAAGAAACTCACCCCCATCACATCACACCTCTCTTTCGCCATCTGCTTTGCAATCCTGAATACTGCTCTCTGACCCTCTTCCGAATCCAAGCGTTCTCCGAACATTTTCCTACATGCCTCCTGCGCCTTTGCTACCTCTTTCTTTGCAGCCTTCTTGGCTGCCTTATGCCTTTCATGCTCTGCTGTTTCTGCTCCTGTACCCTTCGCCTTCTGCCACTCCTTGAACTTCTTCCTCTTCTCGTCAATCCTCTTTCCAACTTCATCATCCCACCACCATGTTTCCGAGTGCCTTGGTGGTCCTTTTGTCCATCCACATACCTCACCAACGGCTCCCAACAGACTAGCTTTCATTGACATCCAACCACTTTCAAGCTCAACCACATCATCCTCTACCCTACTCAGCCTCTCTTTTAATGCCTCCCTTACTGTCACCTCTTTCAACCTCCACACCTTCATTCTCGGTTGGTACTTCACCCGCCGAGCTCTCCTCGCACCTTTCACTCTTATGTCGCAGACAACCAAGTGGTGCTGTGAAACAGCCTCCTCCCCCGGGATCACCTTTGTGTCCCGGAGGTGCCCCCTATCTCGCCTACGCACCATCAGGTAGTCAACGGTTGTCGTCGACCCACCTGACGTGTATGTAACAAGCTTATTATCCTCTTTCTGGGACTGAGTATTACATATCAACAAATCAGCTCCATCAGCAAACTCCAAAATCCTTTCACCTTCTCCATTTCTCACACCATATCCGTAACCCCCATGAACTCCCTCAAAACCATCCATACTCCTTCCCACATGTCCATTTAGATCTCCTACCACAACAACTTCCTCATCTTTCACGTTTTCCATCAGCTTCTCCATCGCACACCAGAACTTGTCCTTCTCTTCATCGCTCCGACCAACCTGCGGAGCATATCCCGAGATGACATTCACCAAGAGCTTTCCAATCATCATTTTCACCATCATCAACCGATCACTCACTCTAGTCACACTCACCACACTGTCTACAAACTCCTCAGAAAACAGGACACCAACACCATTCACGCCCTCCAGGCACCCTTGCCACACAAACTTGTATTTCTGTCCCTGCCTACCCTTCACCATTCTCACACCACTTCCCTTCCATCTTGTCTCTTGCACACAACATATGTCCACTCTTCTTCTGACCAATACTTCCACCACTTCTCCTGATCTCCCTGTCATTGTCCCTACATGCCATGTCCCAAACCTCAGAAACCGATCTCCACTTCGGGCTGTACCCTGCCCATATGTAATTGTAATTGTCATGGTTCTCTTTTTGAGGCAATGTTTTTTAATGGCCGGATGCCCTTCCTGACGCCAACCCTCTTAGTCGTCTCTTACGACACGCAGGGATACGGTGTACCTATTCTAATCCAGGGTAAACACTGGGGAACGTTTAAAACATGGAAATTCTGGGGGGGGGGGGGGCGGGATGGGAGGGCATCACGGCTGCGGGGGCCCCGTCAGCACCACGCCACGTTTGCCCGGTCAGCACCACGGCGGCCTGGTCAGCACCACACCACGTTTGCCCGGTGAGCACCACACCACGTTTCCCGGTCAGCACCACGGCGGCCCGGTCAGCACCACACCCTTGGAAAGGACTTCGATGCACGTCGGCCCGGTCAGCCCAGAGCCTCGCGCGAAGTCCAAGGACATCAGCACGTCATCCGAAAACAGCTCCGGTTGGTGCGAACCACTCGGTCAATGGCACGAACCAGGTCCCGACACGCCCTTGCTCGTCCCGACACGCCCTTTCAGTCTTGAGAGTGGAGAGATGTTGTTTCCTGGCTCTCCTGAGGGAAGACACACCTGTTCCGAGCTTGGTGGAAGGAACTGAGATTACCTTCAGTTGGATTAGCCTTCCAAGAGGCAAAGGCAATTTGTTTCAGTGCAACTGCTTCACCACAAGATTCAGTGTACCATGGATGGGAAGATGGGTATTTGTCATTTCTTATTCTTCAAAGAATACCAGAAAAAAATACATCACAACCATTTTCTTTCAGGCATCTACCCTACATCCTATACCTATTTTTCAAATCTTCAGAGTTGATGTTCTCTATATTAATAGTTCCTCCATTTTTTTTTATGTTGAAGGCTCCATCCAGTCACGGACTATAATCCTCCTAGAGACTAGAGCTGGTGAGACAGAGCAGCAGAGGAAGACAAGGCAAGATTATCTCCAAAGGAAATGCAAGGACCTTTCCAAAGGGGAGTGTGATGCACCAAACTGATCGCCATGACTTTCTACATTGATTAGATGAATGAAAATTTGGTCCAATTGACCAACTGGATCACTGTAGTATGTACAAATATCCTCATTTCTTTAAGTGTGGCAAAATCATTCAAAACTTCATCAAAGTGAATTTTATGGGCAATATCACTTTCTATGGACAAGATTGCCAAGTTGCTGAGCCTTGTTTGACTCATGGAAGACCTGAGGTAATTCTTGATCAGTTTTAGCTTGGAAAAGCTGTGCTTGCAACTGCCTATTGAAACACAAATTGTTCGCAGAATATGCAATGCAATGAAGAGGTTGGGTAAGGTTTCAATGTAGCCCACTTCACGATCCACTGAAGCAATTCAAATGCCCACACTTTGTACTGTTCTGTGCGGAGTTCCTGTTGCAGAGTCAAACCTGCGACTACTGCTCCTTCGCCAGTCATTCTCTTCCTCCATCTCACGCGGAATTCTGTTGAAACTTTTTTTGCAGTTTTTTATGGCCTTGGCATCAGCCCCGGTGACAGGTGCATCTCGTTCCTCGTGAAAAAAAGTAAGAGCACTTCCATCTTCAATGCACACTGGTCTATTCGCAGGCGAGGCGTTTGAAGGTATTTTTGAGCGTCATCAATCTCCTTCAGCACAGGGCTCCAAAAGTAAAGGTTGTAAGGGTATGCAGTAAAAGTGTATGACAAGATGCTGATGAGAAGACTTCCAGCATCACCTTTTGTATCCATTGTTTCCATGTTCCCATCTCGCAGTTCTTCAAGAGCTTCAATTAATTTTTCAAGCTGGGATTCAGGGGGAATCGCAGATTGGAATGAATAACAGATATTCATTCAAGGATGCCAAAATGAACATGACTAATAAAGGTTGCAGTACCTCATCTGCCGCATGCATAATATGGCCTCGATTTCTGGAGACACTGACAATCGACTTGCATGTCCACTTGAGCAAATGGCAAAGGTATGGGGTGTAGAAGCAACAGACGCTATCTCTGCCAGGAGTTAATCCAACAGACAACGAAATACATGAGATAAACCTTGTGGGAGAGGCGGTGCCCAGGAAACATCACCGAGGAAGACACATTCAAGGCACCCAGTGCCAGAGGCAGCACGGCAACCCCAAAACAACACTGAACCTCCTCCATGTTTGACTGTCGGGAAGGTGTTCTTTTCTTTGAAGGCTTCATTTTGTTTTCTGTAAACATCGAGATGATGTGCTTTACCAAAAAAGCTCTAATTTGGTCTCATCTGTCCACAGGATGGATTTTGACTTGTTCAGGTGTGTTTTGGCAAACTCCAGTCGGGCTTTCTCTCAGCAGGTCTCTCTCTCAGCAGCAGGGTCCTCCTGGGTCTTCTACCATAGAAACCCCTTTCATTGAGTTGGTGACAGATGGTGCGAGTTGAAACTGTCGTACCTTGTGTCTGAAGATCAGCTGGAATCTGTTTGGCAGTTGATTGAGGTGCTTTCTCCGCCATTTGAACAATTTTTCGCTGCAATCTTCGATCAAGTTTTCTCTTGCGGCCACGTCCAGGGAGGTTGGCTACAATGCCATGTGCCTTAAATTTCCTGATAACATTGCTTCCGGTGGACACAGGAACATCAAGGTCTCTGGAGATGGACTTGTAGCCTTGAGATTGTCCACGCTTGGCTACAATCTTGTCTGACCTCTTTTTTTTTCTTTTTTTTTTTTCTTTTTGTATACTGAATCGAGGCTCGTGAAAGAGCTAACAAATTGAGGTCTCTTCAGACAATTCTCAGGTTTTCTTTCTTTTCTCCATGCTCATTGCGGTACACAGCGACACAAAACAGCGGAATGACTCCTTTTCTCTATCCAAACTGGTTGAATGAGTGATTTTAAAATTTTATTGCAGGCACCTGCAACTCACTTTATTTCCAAAGTAAAGGAGAATCATCTGATTGAAATCTAATTACTTCTAACAACTTCTAAAAGGTGCCAATAATATTGTCTGGGCCATTTTAGGATTTATGTGTGGAATAAGGTTTCCTTATTTTTTCAGCTATCTTTGTTTTGTTCCACTGCAAACCAAAGAAACACATATGTGGATACCAAAAGTTTTAAAAATAATTTTAACAATTTTCTGGAATAAATGGTGCATTATTTGAAAAAAGTGCAAGTGTGCCAATATTTTTGGCGACGACTGTAGATCTAGGCTATTGTAAAAGTTCATTTACCGAGAATTATGTTCTTGTATTGAGTTACTTTACCCAACTCTTGAGGTTTTTTTGGGGGGGGGTGGGGGGGGGGGGTGGTTGGAGAGAAAGTTATTTTTTGTTGTAGGTGAGCACAGTGCTACTCTAGAGATGAAGCGGAATCTTACTAAGGAGGAAAGAATTTCTATTTTGTAGTTGTGGTGGAAAACGAAAGAATTCGAGAGATTTCTACAGCATTTGAGAATAAGTTTCCAAGTGTTACTTTTCCATTAAGACGAGCAATACACAAGCTTAATGAGATATTTGATGGAACATGAAACATCGCTTGATGTTTTTCGCAACAAAATTGAACTTTGCATGGATGTCTGCCTTAATTGATTTCATAATGTTATCAAAAGGTGTGAAAATGTATGGAGAGCAAAGGTGGCCAATTCGAGCACCTTCTGTAAAGTCGTGATGTAAGATTAAAATGGTTTCGTAAAAATTTAAACAGTTTGTGTACAATTTGGATTTGCAACTAAGACGATTCTAAATATATTGGTTTTTCATTTTTCATTATTATTATTATTATTATTTATTTATTAAATGAATAGGAGAACAGAATTCTCAGTAAACTAACTTTTGAAACAGCCTGTGTATATTCTCAACATAACGTTTGTACAGATCGGTCTAGCATCGGCAACAATTGTGGTAAAATTGTTCATTGTGGTAAAATTCATTTATGTTCAATAATTAAATTAATTGTTCTTAAATTTATTGTTAAATTTATTATTGTTCTTAAATTTATTGTTAAATTACATTTATGTTCAATGAAATTCATGTTCAAGAATTGTTCATTGTGGTAAAACACGTACAGTGGGAAGGTCGAAAATTCCACCATACTTATCTACTCAATAAACGTATTAGTGTCTGCGCTTATGCAAACAACACTGGAATTTGTTGAGAGAGCTCTCTCTCTCTCTCTCTCTCTCTCTCTCTCTCTCTCTCTCTCTCTCTCTCTCTCTCTCTCTCTCTCTCTCTCTCTTTCTCTCTCTCTCTCTATATATATATATATATATATATAAATATATATATATATATCTCCCTTCATCTCTTCATTTTTACGAGAGTACAATATCTCTAATTCAGTCAGTTTCCTCCAAATACAAATTTCTTTTTTTCAAGTTAATCCCATTTTTAGCTTTTCGATTAGGTACTTAGTCTGCCATATTTGTAAAGAACTTCCTCATTTCATCTCTGCTGACTTTTTTTCACCCTTTGAAAATAACAGATTTGGGTTCACTCATCAGCAGGGCAGAAGTTATTTCAAACAAATTTGTTAACAAATAAGCCTGATGGGTCATTTAAATGTGGCACACTCTATGAAGGAAATGACTGCAAAAACTTTAATTGTAGACGTTACAAGATGGAATTTTGAAATGATTGTCAGCAATTTATCAACATGTCAAAAATAGTTTATTGGTTCTTCGTGACTAATGTTAATCAAGTCAGCATAGAACATTCAATACTGTCTAGTGGTTTATTATTACGATCCGTATCGATTTCAGACATGTATTTTATTCTCAGTTTAAAACTAAGGGCATTCTTAAGATTTATATACCAGACTCGGCCTAATGGATAGAGTGTCCGCTCTGAGTCTTGAATGTTGGTGGTTCGAGCCCTGGCCTGAGTCATATACTGATGGCTTTAAAAATGATACATGCTGCTTCCTTGCTTGACTCTCAACAATTTTAAAAGGATATAGCAAGGATAATCAAGCTTAACTAGCCAATTCTAGCGTAGTCCTGCGGCATAGCAGACCAATTGTTCAAATTGTTCTAAAAGCACCAAAATTGGCACACATGTAGATTAATATATTCTAAACATTTTTGGATATGGAGGCATTCAAGATTAGCCCTGTGGAAGATATGGCGGCCATTGTTCAAAATGGCCGCCATTTACCATTAGCGTCATTACATAGACTTCATTATGTGTCGTTAGTATGGTGCTAGATGGGCCAAAATTCCTTTTTTTTACATCAGAATTAACATCAATAAGTGTTTAACAGATATTTAGATGAATCTTCTCAAAAATGGCCCTCAAATTGCTGGCAAAATTGCAATGGAATGGTAGTCAAAATAATACACAGAGTACGGGGAGTTTACAGTATGGTCAGATTGTAGTTATATAGTCGACCAAAAGCCCAGTCCCAGTCAACCTCTGGTCCGGCAACCATCCAGCGCCTCAGTGCAGTTGGATTGTCTGTTGGAATCTTGAATGCCTCCATATCCAAAAATTGTTCAGAATGTATTAATCTACATGTGTGCCAATTTTGGTGCTTTTAGAACAATTTGAACAATTGGTTTCGTATTTTTTACTATGCCGCTGGGCTAGCGGAGGTTTAATGGGTCGAGTGGCATCCTTTATTGAAGTTCCTTGTAAGAAACTCTTATTATTATTATTTTTAATCAAATCACATTATTGTTCACCGGCTCTCCCACAAGGTCGGAGATGGGGACATTCAGATGAGTTCCGACCTACCAATCATCCAGTCCATGACCAATCATCTGTCCACAGATCGACCGACGTCCTTGTTCTCTACTGTTGTACTTGTGTGCTTCCCTCTCTCCCCCTCTTGTCTCCCGCTCCCTTCATTGTTTGTTTTATGTGTCTGCGCATGTTTTCATGTTCAATGTGTTAGCTCTTTCACGAGCCTCGATTCTGTATACAAAAAAGGAAAATGCATTGCAGATTGATTAATGCGGTTTGCTTTTTTTGCCTGGAATTTTCTCGATCCGCAAGTCTTATATCAGAGAAAAGGGGGTGAGGGCAAACAGAAGCAGTTATTATTATTTCAAAATGCAGATGCACTTAAGTTTTTTAAATGCCCAACATGTCCAATAATGAGGGAAACAAACAAAAGATAGCAATGGGTCAAAACAGGTTTATTCCAGTCTCCAAAATATTACATTTATCGGAGTTTGATCAAGGTTGTCAGAAAGTCTCCATTTTGCATTGATTGAAAATGAGTAATTACTCGTGTGTATTTTTCATTGACTGCTGGGATGACACTTTAATATTGTTTTGCTTGTCTGAAGATATGCATATCTTTGTCTGGAATGTTGGTGGGAAGAGTAGGGGTGTAAGGGAGAAAATTGTAGTCGTGTATGATCAGCACCTTTTACTCATTTCCTGAGGTGTGAAAATCAATGCCTTTCCATTACCATGGTGTTTCTGTCTTATTAGTAAGGTAACGATCATTGTAATTGGCAATTCTGGTGTTCAGAGTGAACGATTGGTCAAATTCTCATGCTTTTACCCTTGTGCTGTGAATAAATTGTTGTTGAAGACAAGATAGCAAAGTAAAGGGAAGTGGGGAATGGACTTGTCGCCTGTTTTTCTTTATTCTGTTGCAATGTATGCATCAAGTCGCTGGGAAATTTTTTCCTTCAAATCATCCACGTGTGGTTTCATAACCCTTATGGTCTCAGCAATCAAGTCCCTAAACAAACGAAAAACAAAAACGTGTAAGCAAAGCATGGCAATGATTAGTAAAAGAAAAACAACAATAAAAAACCAAATAAATTCTTGTGTTGTAATCTTGAGCATTTAATTAGAGCATCAGAATCTGCATGATTATCGGCCCCAGTGCAAGAGCAATTCCTTTTGACAAGAATCTCTTATCATATCCTTCCGTTTTAAAGTTATTTTTATTGTTCATGATAATCACTCCTGCCCTCTTTGCTATTGCCATTTGACTGAAAGCCATTCCTTCCTTTGTAATTCTACATTTTGGGGCGACCTTCTTCACATAATGATTTTTAAAAAGGAACTTTGAGAATATTTCTGTTTGTAATGTGTGACCCAGAATTTGTCTTCTTTTTAGGTTTACCTGTTAACCTTTCATGAGGACAGTCATGTCTAAAAAGAGCAAAAAAATGTAATAATAGACAAAAATAATGAAGTAGCATTCTGATTCTGATGTACCATTCTCCTTCGGTACAGAGTGTCGGTACTGCCGAATGAGTTTATTGGCAAGGATGACACTTGGTGGTTTGTTGTTGCCTTCCCAGCAGCAGGTATATGGCAGGAATTTGTAATTTGTTTATGGTGCCGGTGAGATATAGCTCGCCTAGTCCTCGCAAAGGACACTGTGGGATATTTTGTTAACATCCAACAACTTTCCACATCAGTTTAGCGTCCATCTGGTGGACTGCACAAACATTGATGAATCACCCTGCCTAGGAAACACTGGATATTGAGATTCAATCTTCGGGGTGAATTTGCATACCTCTAGAGTCTAGACCATCCTTTCAGCCCGGAAGAAACATGAGAGTCATGAAAAAAGGGAAACCTCAAATTGTTGGAGACCACAACCCAAAATAAGCAATGTATAATCACCCCACAGGGTTGGAAAACCATTTAACAACAGCAGTCTAAGAAAGGGAATTCAAGAATATTATTATTATTCATGAATATATCAGCAGAGAATTCAAGAATATTATAATTATTCAAGAATAAATCAGCAGAGAATTGAAGAATATTATTATTATTATTATTCAAGAATAAATCAGCAGAGAATTGAAGAATATTATTATTATTATTCAAGAATAAATCAGCAGAGAATTCAAGAATATTATTATTATTATTATTCAAGAATATATCAGCAGAGAATTGAAGAATATTATTATTATTATTCAAGAATAAATCAGCAGAGAATTGAAGAATATTATTATTATTCAATAATAAATCAACAGAGAATTCAATAATATTATTATTTTTTTTCAAGAATAAATCAGCAGAGAATTCAATAATATTATTATTATTTTTCAAGAATAAATCAGCAGAGAAATCAATAATATTATTATTATTTTTCAATAATAAATCAGCAGAGAATTCAATAATATTATTATTCCTTTTCAAGAATAAATCAGATAATGCGAGAATATAATTATGATTATTCAAGAATAAATCAGCAGAGAATTGAAGAATATTATTATTATTCAAGAATAAATCAGCAGAGAATTCAAGAATATTATTATTATTATTCAAGAATAAATCTGCAGAGAATTCAAGAATATTATTATTTTTATTCAAGAATTAATCAGCAGAGAATTCAAGAATATTATTATAATTATTCAAGAATAAATTAGCAGATAATTGAAGAATATTATTATTATTCAAGAATACATCAGCAGAGAATTCAAGAATATTATTATTTTTATTCAAGAATAAATCAGAAGTGAATTCAAGAATATTATTTTTTATTAATTTTCAAAAATAAATCAGCAGAGAATTCAACATATTATTATTATTCACGAATAAATCAGCAAAGAATTCAAGATATTATTATTATTTTTCAAGAATAAATCAGGTCATTCAAGAATATTATTATGATCATTCAAGAATAAATCAGCAGAGAATTGAAGAATATTATTATTATTCAATAATGAATCAGCAGAGAATTGAAGAATATTATTATTATTCAAGACTGAACGAGCAGAGAATTCAAGAATATTATATAATTATTCAATAATAAATCCGCAGAGAATTGAAGAATATTATTATTATTATTCAAGAATAAATAAGCAGAGAATTGAAGAATATTATTATTATTCAAGAATAAATCAGCAGAGAATTCAAGAATATTATTATTTTTATTCAAGAATAAATCAGCAGTGAATTCAAGAATATTATTATTTTTATTCAAGAATAAATCAGCAGAGAATTCAAGAATATTATTATAATTCAAGAATAAATCAGCAGAGAATTCAAGAATATTATTATTTTTATTCAAGAATAAATCAGCAGAGAATTCAAGAATATTATTATTATTCAAGAATAAATCAGCAGAGAATTCAAGAATATTATTATTTTTATTCAAGAATAAATCAGCAGTGAATTCAAGAATATTATTTTTATTATTTTTCAAAAATAAATCAGCAGAGAATTCAAGATATTATTATTATTATTCAAGAATAAATCAGCAAATAATTCAAGATATTATTATTATTCAAGAATAAATCAGTAGAGATTTCAAGAATATTATTTTTTATTATTTTTCAAAAATAAATCAGGAAAGAATTCAAGATATTATTATTATTCAAGAATAAATCAGCAGAGAATTCAAGATATTATTATTATTCAAGAATAAATCAGCACAGAATTAAAGAATATTATTATTATTATTATTATAATTAAAGAATAAATCAGCAGAGAATTCAAGATAATATTTACCTTGTAAGTTTTCCCATGTTGGAGGCACGAATTTGCTCCAGGATTACTTGAATTTTCTCGACAGCTTTTGTCAGCGCGACTTTCACGTGCTCTGGAATAAACTCGTCATCGCTCTTTTCACCTGAAGGCTTCGCCTCTGATACTGGAGGTAAACACACACACACACACACACACACACACACACACACACACACACACACACACACACACACACACACACACACCTTGGATCGAAGAGACAGGAAACTGATGATTTTTCAACAGTAATAATTACCTATATTTCTTTTTTTAGTGCTTCGTGAAGTAGAAGGTTTGCAATACTCATGACATTGGTATACCACCTGCCATTGTAAGGAATTGTGAAAGAATATGTTAACGCATAAAATCCAGTGGCTACAAAAGTATGAAGCAACTTTTTTTTTACTGTGGAAATCAATGTGAACCTTTTGTCTATGGTTAAAATTTGTAATTATTGTTATTACACATGCAGAATAGTATTACACAAAAATATTGTAAATGCAGAATTAGTTCATCTTTTCTAAATACGCAGTTAAAATTAGCTGTACAAGTGTTGTTGAGTGAATCTAAATGTAACTCACTGCACATGTTTAATGGCTGCTGTCAGGATTCAACTCTTAAATCTCAGATTACATGATATATTTTCTTGCAATGCAATGTGTTATTGTGCTGCAACTTTGAGCAAAAGTTAGTAATAGCTGAGGGCAATGGATAAAAACTGCAGAATTTCAAATACAATAATCAAGATAACACATGGTGAATTAATGGTTGAACCGTCTTCTCGTGATGTTATTGAAAATACTGCTTCAAGTGATAGCGTGAACTTACCAATCAGGAAAGCGCAAAACACAGTGGCCAGGCCTAACAACAAAACTGTGGTTCTCATCTTTGCAGGATAAGGTCACCAGCTGAAAATCACAAAAATTCATCATATTGTTAATTATTATTGAAAATTCATCATATTATTTTTTTTTTTTTAAATCACAATTACGCATCATGACAACATCACCATTCACATGGATCGTAATCCACAACGAAGTGAGTTGTCGGAATGCCGTATATGGGAATAACTGTGGACTGTTGATATTAAAATATTCCAGAAAGAAAAATCACACTCACAGTTGTATACGCATGTGCAAATAAAGACAAGTTGATCAACTGAGTCACATTTTGTTAAAGTGATCTAACTTTAACAAAAAAGGTACATTGGGAGAAAAACAATAAGAAAGATGAGGACAATTGAAGATAGAACAATAGAAAAGGCAAATAAAAGTTGCATATATCTAAGCAAGTATAAAGCAATACTACTTTAGGCCTTAATCTGAACACCTTCCAGTGGAGTAGACAGGAGATTTGCAAAAGGTACAGGGTTTGAGAGAGTCTTGTTCACTTTTATATCCATTCCTTATCTTTGTAGATTGGAAGGGAGGTGGGGGTGGAGGGGGTTTCTGGGGTCATGTGTGATGTGGTTTTAGGTGATGTGTCTGGGGTCATTGACCCCAATATAATATTGTTGACCATCCCCAAGTGCGCCCTTTTCCAGGTTATTGTGATTTCCCCTCGTACCGCCACTCCCTCCTCCTCACATCTTTTCATTTGTTAGTTGGTGGTTGATTTGTGCCTTTTCTGTTTCATCCCAATTTCCCCCTTTCTCTTCTTGCTGTGTTTTAGCTTGCGTGTAACACTTGTTCACCCACTCAATGTGTCCTCCCCCTGCCATTGGTCTCACTCTCACTTGAACTCTGTTGTTGGTCTTACCCCCTTTCCATTTGTTCCCTTCCATTCTGCTTCAGCTCTTCCACGAGCCTCGACCTTGTATACAAAAACCCACTTTCAAACCCACAAAACCCACAGAAACCCACTTTTCAAAACCCACTCTGCCCTCATTCCTGGAGCCCTAAAACACATCCTACAATTATCTTACAATGCCTTCAATCTCCAATCTCAATTTATATGGAATCCTCTCCATTAATTCCCTCGTTAATGTCATCCGATTCTTTCAATATGTCTTTTATTCAGATTGTGACACCTGTTTTCCCTTTTCTGGCACACCGATACATCTTGATGAGTTCAAGTCCTGCCCTCCGATTTGACTCCTCATTAAAGCACATCTCACTTACTGTATCTGTCATACTCTTCCCCATCTACTTCAGCTTCAAGCTCTTCCATTTTATCTTTTAAACTCCTGGCATAAGTTTGGAACGCTTTTTCTTTTCAACTTTTCCCTTCCTGTGATTATTTTTCTGCTTCCCAATCACATGATCCGTTTCAGTTCCTTTATTTATAGCCTTCTCGAGCCTAAAAAGCCTTACTTCTTTCTTCAATTCCCATTGCAATCTATTCAGCCTCTGGTATTCAATCTGGAAATAGTCATTTTGACCCTGAAAATATTCCAATTGCTTCCTAAGCCCTAAACTTTGCTCCCTGTACCGTTCTTCCAACCACAAGTTGACAGCTATTGATCTACTCATGAAGTATTTGCCATTTCTTGTTGTTGAAAGAATACCAGATTTTTTTTTTTTACATCACCTTTTCTTTCAGTCACCTACCCAAAATAGTATGCCTATTTTTCAAATCTACAGAGTTATTTTCCCTATATTAATAGTTCCTACATATACCACAACCAGTGTATGCCTGCCATGACCGACACAATGCCATCCAACATTCCTTCAATATCCTCCAACATTCCTTCCCTGGTGTTGGGCTAACGGCTCGGGTGCCGGCTTAGGATCCGAGGATCCTGGGTTCGTAATCCCGGTCGATCGCTGAATTAACGCCAGGGGGGTTGACTCAGCCTGTCATCCTTCCGAGGTCGGCAAATTGAGTACCAGTTCACTGGTAATTCCCTGTTTGTCGTTAAAGGCGGCAAAAAGGGTTGGCGTCAGGAAGGGCATCCGGCCGTAAAACATTGCTTCAAAAAGGGGACCAAAAAACAACAACAACCACGGTTCCCGAAAAAGGCCAACCCCCGCTTGCGGGGAAAAATGGCCTCTAAAGGTGGTTATATTCCTTCAATATCCTTCAATATCCATCACATTCCTTTATAACAACACAATTCTCTGTGACCTATCATTGCTGCAGAATGATGAATCCACGTTTTTACATCCACCACCAAAGGCGGACAGAGGTTATGTTTTCACCCTTGTTTGGTACCTGTGAAAATCGATGATTTTTTCAAGTATATTGGTTGGTTGCGGCATTATTCTGTTTGTTACTTGGCAAAAACAAGTTTTTTTTGACAAGTATGTTGATCACTCCGGTTTGTGTGTGTGTGTTTGTGTGCCTGCTCACTTATACTTGCCGACAGGTCACAATTTTAAACCAATCTTCATGAAACTCCACCAAATGGTAGAGTTTGTGGTCTGACAGAATATATCATTTTTGAGGTCAAAACTCAAAAGGTCAATATCGGCCAACGGTCAACCACTTTTCACAAATTTCTAAAACTAGCAACGGTACCCGCCCTATTTGCGGGGCTTCAATTGGGAGGCCCAAATGAAAAGGCAAAATATCGGAAATTGAAGGCTTTTCTTATTTTAAACGATTCATATAAACTTCGGTTAAATCATATCACATGCAAATCATCAAAATCTAAACAGTACATGGCGCCTATTTTGAAAAAAGATTGAATTCTGCAAAGCGGAAGCGGCTGCCACACGTCTTTCTCAGTCGCACGTTTATGTGTGAAGAGTGTGTGCCGAATCTGTAACACGGAAGCGGCCGGTACACGTCTTTCTCAGTCGCACGTTTATATGTGAAGAGTGCGCGCCGAATCTGTAACACGGAAGCGGCCGCTACACGTCTTTCTCATTCGCATGTTTATATGTGAAGAGTGCGTGCCGAATCTGTAACATGGAAGCGGCTGCTACACCTGTTTCTCAGTCGCTTTGCACACGCTGCCATGTTACTTCGGAGCCGCACGTTTATACAGGAAGAGTTCGTCAGGAGTCGATCTACTCTCTCCTGGTATGTAGAATTTCCAACCACTAGGGCATGCCCGTACGTGGGTGCCCGTTCCTTGCCAAAAAAAAAAAAACGCTACCCGTACGCTCTACCCCGCCCGTACGCCCGTAAACAAAAAAAACAACGCTCTTCGCTTCCGCCCTTCGCTCTGACTGAATTGGGAGAAATAATGCGCATAAGAAATCGAGAAATTATTATTTTCTCCGGAAGAAATCGAATTACGAACCGTAATGGCGCACGCGCTCGGCTCGGCTCGCTCTCACATCGGCCACGCCTACGCAACAAAGCGTTCTGTGATTGGCTGCCGGAAGTGAAGTCTTCACTGTCCGGAAGGTCGCAAATCGCAGTTACGATGAATCGCAAATTAGTTTTAATTAGTTTTAAAACATAGTTTAACGGCAACATAGTTTTCCAACGTGAAATAAATGAATACGCTCTCAAATGTGCCGTCCGAGGCAGAGTCTGTTCGCCACGTTCGGCACACGTGATAGCTCGCTGCTCTCTGATTGGTTGAAGCGTTTTTTGGACATAGCTCGGTAACTACTTCTCCGATTAATATGAAACCTTGAAAAGGCACATCCTCGGGTCCCCAGCAATATACCTGGCAAGTTTCAAGTATATCGGACCGGTAGTTGTCGAGAAACAGCGGTCACAGACAAACATACAAACATACATACATACATACATACATACATACATACATACATACATACATACAAACATACACACAGAGATTACTGGAATTATAGATAGATGGCACATCACTGTTAATATCGGTAAATATTATTCCATTGTGTTTGGGAAAATTGGAAAACTTGGAAAAACAATACAGCCTATTTTACTCCAGGAGGTCCAAGGATTACCCACCCAAAATATCTTTGCGATCGTTACAGCCGTTTTTGCGGTACCTTTGAACGGACAGACAGACAGACGGACGGACGGACATTTGGTGAATTATTGTAGGATACTCAATTTTCATCTGATTACTTGAAATTTGAATAGGATTTCAAATTAAAATATCATTTAACTGAATTCAACCAACAACTATTTTTGAGGTCAACATAGGTCACAAGGTCGACATATGTCAAAGGTCAAGCACAGTTTTTCAAATCTCTAAAATCCACTATTTTCATCCGATTGACTTGAAATTTGAATAGGATTTGCACATCACCTGACTGAATTCAACCATCTGTTTGTGAGGTCAACATAGGCCAAAGGTTAACCACTTTCTTCAAATTTCTAAAATCCTCAATTTTCATCTGATTGACTTGAAATTTGAATAGGATTTGCATATCAGCTGACTGAATTCAACCATCTGTTTGTGAGGTCAACATAGGCCAAAAGGTCAACATCAGCCAAAGGTCAACAACCTTTTCAAGTTTCTAAAATCCTCAATTTTCATCCGATTGACTGGAAATCTGAATAGGATTTGCATATTAGCGGACTGAATTTAAACCACTAATTATATTTTTGAGTTCCACATCGGCCAAAAGGTCAACGTAGGCCAGATTTCAAAAATCCTCTATTTTCATCCGATTGACTTTAAATTTGAAACGGATTTTCACATCCGCCAACTGAATTCAATCACCAACTATTTTTGAGATCAACATAGGCCAAAATGTCAACCACTTTTTTCAAGTTTCTAAAATCCTGACTTTTCATCCGATTGACTTGAAATTTGAAAATGATTTTCATATCAGCTTAGTGAAACCAACCACCAACTATTTTTGCTGTCAACATAGGCCAAATTTATAAAATTGACAATTTTCATCCGATTAACTTAGAATTTGAAGACTATTTGCATATCAGGTCACTGAATTCAACCACTACTTATTTGTGAGGTCAAAAGGATGCTCTACTTAGTGCCATTCTACTTTGTTCGCTTTTGCCAAGTGTCGCTCTATGAGTGATTTTTCATCTGTCTGTCTGCCTGTCTCTGAATAGGGTATCTCAAAATGTTGTGGATGGATTCGGACGAAACTTGGTGGACAGGTTGAGTGTGTGACAAGAACAAATCGATTCGATTTTGGTGAAGATCAGAATCCCGATCCAGACACCAGAAGTTTTTATTTTTTAATCGATTCTTCACCATTGAGTGATGAGGCCAAAAACGATATATAGCATGATATCACAAAAAATTGTGGACGGATTCATAGGAAACTTCGTGGACGAGTTTGTTATGCCGCAAGAACAAGCCAATTATATTTAGGTTCAGTGGGATAGAAAACGTAAACTGTTTAGCCTGGCGGAGGGATGCGCTCTATCGAATTTCGCTAATGCCTTTCTAGTTAATAATTTAATCGTCGACAAAACCAGCTGCTTCCCCTCTTTTTCCTTCCCATCTCCACCCAACCCCCACCAAGGTGTGCACTCGCCGCATCCCCACGATAAAGGATGGTGTTTGATCCATTGAAAGTAGGGATGGAATGAAGTATTGCTGATTGGTCCTGATACTTGCAGTTATAGCATTTTAAACAGAGCAATGTATTATCAGGTGGTGTCAACCACTGAATTATTAATGGGTCTTTGCCATTACCAATAATTCTATGCTACAATAACTCGTATTTTATTTACCCCTATAATTCTGTACTTTTGTTGAGTTTGTTATACACATGATTTTTGGGGTGCTTCCTCTTCCGGTGCACTGGTCAATACAGGTCCTCTTGCAACTAACTGAACCTGGCTCGTGGTTATTTGTGTACGTGCTCTTCCCGTGGTTATTACCTCACCTCGCTCAGTCCCGATCTATCACATGGTGGCAGCGGTGTTCCACTTTTAAACCACTTGACAGGGTAAGAGCACATTTTCGTCGACGGTGCCCCAACCCCTGTGCGCTTCGGGCCTGCTTCGGGGAAGACGCCATTCCGACACGTTCTTCGAACGATTTTTTTTTCCTTGACGACACACGCACATTCTCCCATGACCAGCATGGCTAACCTGTCTGGCATTGATCCACCTAGAATGGACTGGCAGACCCAAGACCTGCCCTCTGCATTCGCCGCTTTTAAGCAGTATGCTGAACTCTTACTCGGGGGACCTCTCGCTGGAATAAGCCCAGAGGAGCAAGTAACCTACATCCTACTGTGGGTCGGACAGAAAGGCCTCCACATGTGCAATTTATGGGACCTATCTGACGATGATCGCAAACAACCCAATAAAATATGGGAGAAGTTTCACAACACATCTGTAGCCAAGGACCAACTTCCGACCGATTGTTTCCACCTACAGAAGTATAAACGGGAACCTGCTGAATCCATCGATGAATTAATGACCGGATCACAGCTACAGACTCAAAAGTGCAGATTTGACACCACTAAAGAGCTGGAAGACCGTCTAATTGAACAGTTGATCATCGGCACCAGGCACAAGAAAGTCCAAGAAACATTGCTCGGCAAGGACGAAAACCTCACATTGGACAATGTGGTGGACCTGGCTCGTATGGAAGAGGCCACCCAGGCCCACCTGGAAAAAATCCCTAACGACACTGCAATTTAGGCTGTCCAATGGTCAAAAAGATCATTGCCGATGGTGTGGTGGGGATCACTCCCAGGGCCCCAGAACCAAGTGCCCAGCTTTTGGATCCACATGTGATGGATGCGGCAAGCGGGGACACTGGAAAGCCATCTGCAAATCCACCCAGCAACAGTGCGCACCCAGTCGAAGTCGACAGCAGCGCAGAGGCTCCCCACGGAGATCCAGCATTCCGGACCACTGGATGCCCTCTGTCACCGGGAAACCTGCATGCGCTCCACCCTCCCTTACTCTGGAGGAAGGGTTTGAGACTCTGACGTTCGATATTGTGCGGGCTGCTTCTGTTGGCCTCGCTCTGGGTGAAGAGCAGGATGAAGTATTTGCCATCACAGACATCCGACTGGACAACCGTCCCAACACTCCAGCCAGTCCCAAAGCCAAGATAGACACAGGTGCTCAAAGAAATGTTTTCACGACTTTTACGGCTTTCCCCAGAATGGTGCAACTATTCCCAAGAAGACTACCCTCCATGCATATGAGTGATCTAACATACCTGACTTTGGGGCTGGGCGTGCAGTATACCCTGCTCTTACCAGGGCAGAACAGCCAATGCTGAGTTTTACGTCACAGAGTCTGCTGGCTCAGCCATATTAGGCCGACCAACATCAACCACCCTATGGCTTGTGGTGCTCAACTGCTCTGTGAAGGACGATGACAAATCACAGCCCTACCTGGCACATCCAAAGACGACCTCTGTAAGCTTTACACAGACAGATTTAAAGGGATTTGTCATTTCAAGGGGAAGTTACACATCACCACGGATAATTCCGTACCTCCACCTAAACACGCACCTTGCCGCTGTCCCATACACGTGCAGGAGGAAGTGAAGCGCAAGCTCGACGAGATGGAAAACCTTGGAGTCATCACAAAAGTGATTGAACCTTCTGACTGGGTATCTAGCCTAGTCTACACAAGGAAACCTAATGGTCAGCTCCGGATATGTCTTGACCCGAAGGACCTCAACAAGGCCATCAAAAGGTCCCACTATGATACCCCAATGCTGGAGGAAATTACACCATATTTCCACATTTCATCGGTATTCTCTAAGTTGGATGTATGGATACTGGATGTATGGATACTGGTTTATTGAGCTGGACGATGAATACAGCATGCTCACGTGCTTCAACAGCCCGTTCAACCATTATCGCTTCCTCAGGCTGCCATTTGGTCTCAACATGAGCCATGACGCATTCCAACATAAAATGGAGGAGATACTGGAGCACTGCCGAGGCGCTTATGGCATTGCTGACGACATCATCCATGGCCGGACTAACGAGGAACATGACATCAACCTCCATTGCCTCATGACCACCGCCCGTGAACATGGTCTCGTCTTTATCTTAAACAAATGTGAAATTAAGAGGCCATGTGTGAAGTTTTTTGGAGTGATCCTTGATTCAAATGGACTCCACCCAGACCCTGGTAGAGTTGAGGCGATCAGCAAATTGAAGGCACCCACTGACATCACAGAACTACAACAGTTCCTCGGCATTGTGACCTAAATGGCATCATTCGTACTGCATCTCTCGGAACAACCTAAACCACTTGGGGAACTCCTAAAAAACGGTGCTATATTTGAATGGACTTCGTCACACCAACAAACATTTGACTTGATCAAAAAACTACTCTATCGCCAGGTGACGCTCAGCGACTTTGATCCACACAGCGTGACTGTCATACAGGTGAACGCATCGATGCACGGGCTCGGCGCCACTCTATGCTAGAATGGCAGACCCATAGCATTTGCTTTGAGGACTCGCAGTGACGCTGAAACCAGGTATGCCAACATTGAATGCAAGCTACTTGCAGTAGTCTATGGGTGCGAGAGGTTCTGCACATACGTCTACCAAAGTCGCTTCACTGTGGAATCCGAGCATAAACCATGAGAAATGATTCACCTCAAGGACCTTTCAGCAGCGCCTCAGTGACTTCAACGGCTACCTCTCTGTGTTTTACCTTATGACCTGACCATTGTGTACGTCCTAGGAAAGGACATGCTTCTGGCTGATGAGCTGTCTCGCCAACCATGCGAAAACCATGTCGACACCCTGGACACTGGTGCATCCATCAGTCTTGTCCAGTTTTTTGCCAATAAGCTTGCAGAATTACGCCAACCTATGCACATGGATGAGGAATTGCAGCAATTGAAACACATCATTATCAATGGATGGCCGGATCGACGTATGTCCGTACCTCACCAGCTTCAGCAATACGGGTACTGTTCGGTTCGGGTACGGTTCAGCAATACTTACGGGTCTCTATAGGCCCAGGCCTATAGAGACGAACTAGCCATTGAGGATGGGGTCATTATGAAAAGTGAACGCATTGTCATACCGCAGATGATGCAGTGTGAAATTCTCTCCCACTTACATGAAGCTCATCAAGGAGCTGATAAAACAAAGCTTCGCGCCAAGACATGTGTCTTTTGGAATGACATTCCCCCAACCACCAACTTCGACCGCTTCCAGAATTGTTTTGTTTGTGTTAAAATGTCTGGTGATTGTTTTGTATTGATTTATTCGAATGTCTACTTGTATATAACTGTCATTAATCAAGAACGCTTTGGCACTATAGTCTATAGAGCGATTTTTTTTTAATCCCAAAAAACGAACTTTTTTTTTTGGAAAAGTTTTTTGTCCAAAATACTCCCCGACACTCAGTGATGACCCTCTGAAAGTTTGAGGAAGATGCTTTCTGCCATCTCTGAGAAAAATGGCGACACACAGACCAGCGGTTCTCTTGTATAGTAGATCTAAAAAGGACCAACTGGCGTAAAGCTCGAAATGGTCAAGGGTCCAAGGTGGTCGAATGTGTCTAAAGCATCTTACGGGTCTTTGTGGTATTTTGGATCTTTGTGGTCTTTAATGGTCTTCGTGGTCTTTAAGTGTTTTTTGGTTTCTCTGGGTCTTTTGGGTGTACAGGTGTTTAAGGATCTTTTGGGTCTTTTGGATCCTTTGGGTCTTTTGGATCTTCTCCGTCTTTTGGGTAACCTGCGCCTTTATGGGTCTTTTCAGTCTTCATGGTTTTTAAGGATCTTTGGGGTCTTTTGGGTCTAATGGGTCTTCTCGGTTTTTTGGGTCTCCTCAGTCTTTTATGTTATTGGTGTATTTTTGGTATTTTGTGTTGTCAGAGTGTTTTGGGTCTTTGGGGTATTTTGGTGTTCTGGGTCTTTTGGTTCTTCAGGATCTTTTCGGTCTTCAGGGTATCTTGGGTCTTCGGGATATGTTGGGTCTTTAAGGGTTTTTGGGGTATTTTTGGACTTCAGGGTCTTTTAGGTCTTCTGGGTATTTTGGGTATGGGACTTCAGGGTTTTTAAGGGTCTTTGGGTTTTCTGGGTGTTTAGCGGTCTTGGTGGTCTTAAGGGTCTTGGGGGACTTAAAAGTTCTCAGGGGCCTCAGCAATATGAAGGGTCGAAAGGTATATTCCAACAGTAAGTAATTAATAGACGTACTTAATTAATAGACAGGATGCAACTGACGTTCAAGCAGTATGTAATTAATAGATATATAATCACATAGCTTCACGGCTTCACCGCCTCACGGCTTCAAGGACCGTGTTTTTCGGGTTTAATTATATTTGAAGAAGAAGAAATCGTTTTAGTAACAAATATACAGACATAACCATTTACATTTGCTCCATTATAATAAGATTACAAAATGCAGGTGTACATAAAAGCTTTTAAAATACCCAACATGTCTAATAATGAGGGAAACAAACAAAAGATAGCAATGGGTCAAAACAGGTTTATTCCAGTCTCCAAAATATTACATTTATCGGAGTTTGATCAAGGTTGTCAGAAAGTCTCCATTTTGCATTGATTGAAAATGAGTAATTACTCGTGTGTATTTTTCATTGACTGCTGGGATGACACTTTAATATTGTTTTGCTTATCTGAAGATATGCATATCTTTGTCTGGAATGTTGGTGGGAAGAGTAGGGGTGTGAGGGAGAAAATTGTAGTAGTGTATGTTCAGCACCTTTTACTCATTTCCTGAGGTGTGAAAATCAATGCCTTTCCATTACCATAGTGTTTGCTTTATTGGTAAGGTAACGATCAAGCCTAGTGTTGGCATCGCGGTTAGGGTGCCGGCTTGGGATCCAAGGATCCTGGGTTTGAATCCAGGTCCATTGCTGAATTAACGTCAGGGGGGTTGACTCAGCCTGTCATCCTGCGCCTGGAGGTTGGCAAATTGAGTACCAGTTCACTGGTAATTCCCTGCGTGTCGCAAGAGGCAACTAACAGGGCTGGTGGCAGGAAGGGCATCCGGCCATGAAACATTCCTTCAAAAAGGGGACCATGGTGCCCAAAAATGGCCAACCCCTGCTCTGTGGGGAAAAATGGCTTCTGAAGGTGGTTCAGTAAGGTAACGATCATTGTAATTGGCAATTCTGGTGTTCAGAGTGAACGATTGGTCAAATTCTCATGCTTTTACCCTTAGGCTGTGAATAAATTGTTGTTGAAGACAAGATAGCAAAGTAAAGGGAAGTGGGGAATGGACTTGTCGCCTGTTTTTCTTTATTCTGATGCAATGTATGCATCAAGTCGCTGGGAAATTCTTTCCTTCAAATCATCCACGTGTGGTTTCATAACCTTTATGGTCTCAGCAATCAAGTCCCTAAACAAACGAAAAACAAAAACGTGTAAGCAAAGCATGGCAATGATTAGTAAAAGAAAAACAACAATAAAATACCAAACAAGGTCTTGTGTTGTAATCTTGAGCAATTAATTAGAGCATCAGAATCTGCATGATTATCGGCCCCAGTGCAAGAGCAATTCCTATTGACAAGAATCTCTTATCATATCCTTCCGTTTTAAAGTTATTTTTATTGTTCATGATAATCACTCCTGCCCTCCTTGCTATTGCCATTTGACTGAAAGCCATTCCTTCCTTTGGAATTCTCCATTTTGGGGCGACCTTCTTCACATAATGATTTAAAAAAAGGAACTTTGAGAATATTTCTGTTTGTAATGTGTGACCCAGAATTTGTCTTCTTTTTAGGTTTACCTGTTAACCTTTCATGAGGACAGTCATGTCTAAAAAGAGCAAAAAAATGTAATAATAGACAAAAATAATGAAGTAGCATTCTGATTCTGATGTACCATTCTCCTTCGGTACAGAGTGTCGGTACTGCCGAATGAGTTTATTGGCAAGGATGACACTTGGTGGTTTGTTGTTGCCTTCCCAGCAGCAGGTATATGGCAGGAATTTGTAATTTGTTTATGGTGCCGGTGAGATATAGCTCGCCTAGTCCTCGCAAAGGACACTGTGGGATATTTTGTTAACATCCAACAACTTTCCACATCAGTTTAGCGTCCATCTGGTGGACTGCACAAACATTGATGAATCACCCTGCCTAGGAAACACTGGATATTGAGATTCAATCTTCGGGGTGAATTTGCATACCTCTAGAGTCTAGACCATCCTTTCAGCCCGGAAGAAACATGAGAGTCATGAAAAAAGGGAAACCTCAAATTGTTGGAGACCACAACCCAAAATAAGCAATGTATAATCACCCCACAGGGTTGGAAAACCATTTAACAACAGCAGTCTAAGAAAGGGAATTCAAGAATATTATTATTATTCATGAATATATCAGCAGAGAATTCAAGAATATTATAATTATTCAAGAATAAATCAGCAGAGAATTGAAGAATATTATTATTATTATTATTCAAGAATAAATCAGCAGAGAATTGAAGAATATTATTATTATTATTCAAGAATAAATCAGCAGAGAATTCAAGAATATTATTATTATTATTATTCAAGAATATATCAGCAGAGAATTGAAGAATATTATTATTATTATTCAAGAATAAATCAGCAGAGAATTGAAGAATATTATTATTATTCAATAATAAATCAACAGAGAATTCAATAATATTATTTTTTTTTTTCAAGAATAAATCAGCAGAGAATTCAATAATATTATTATTATTTTTCAAGAATAAATCAGCAGAGAAATCAATAATATTATTATTATTTTTAAAGAATAAATCAGTGGAGAATTCAATAATATTATTATTCTTTTTCAAGAATAATTCAGATAATTCAAGAATATTATTAAGATTATTCAATAATAAATCAGCAGAGACTTGAAGAATATTATTATTATTATTATTCAAGAATAAATCAGCAGAGAATTCAAGAATATTATTATTATTTTTCAAGAATAAATCAGAGAATTCAAGAATATTATTATTATTATTATTCAAGAATAAATCAGCAGAGAATTCAAGAATATTATTATTATTATTCAAGAATAAATCAGCAGAGAATTGAAGAATATTATTACGATTATTCAAGATAAATCAGCAGAGAATTGAAGAATATTATTATTATTATTATTCAAGAATAAATCAGCAGAGAATTCAAGAATATTATTATTATTATTCAAGAATAAATCAGCAGAGAATTCAAGAATATTATTATTATTATTATTCAAGAATAAATCAGCAGAGAATTCAAGAATATTATTATGATTATTCAAGAATAAATCAGCAGAGAATTCAAGAATATTATTATTATTATTCAAGAATTAATCAGAGAATTCAAGAATATTATCATTATTATTCAAGAATAAATCAGCATTTAATTGAAGAATATTATTATTATTATTCCAGAATAAATCAGCAGAGAATTCAAGAATATTATTATAATTATTCAAGAATAAATCAGCAGAGAATTGAAGAATATTATTACTATTATTCAAGATAAATCAGCAGAGAATTGAAGAATATTATTATTGTCATTCAAGATAAATCAGCAGAGAATTCAAGAATATTATCCATATTATTCAAGAATAAATCAGCAGGGAATTGAAGAATATTATTATTATTCAAGATAAATCAGCAGAGAATTGAAGAATATTATTATTATTATTCAAGATAAATCAGCAGAGAATTCAAGAATATTATCCATATTAATCAAGAATAAATCAGCAGAGAATTGAAGAATATTATTATTATTCAAGATAAATCAGCAGAGAATTGAAGAATATTATTATTATTATTCAAGATAAATCAGCAGAGAATTCAAGAATATTATCCATATTATTCAAGAATAAATCAGCAGAGAATTGAAGAATATTATGATTATTCAAGATAAATCAGCAGAGATTTCAAGAATATTATCCATATTATTCAAGAATAAATCAGAAGCAAATTCAAGAATACTATTTTTAAATATCTTTCAAGAATAAATCAGCAAATAATTCAAGATATTATAATTATTCAAAAATAAATCAGTTGAGAATTCAAGAATATTATTAATATTCAAGAATAAATCAGCAGAGAATTCAAGAATATCATTATTATTATTATTCAAGAATAAATCAGAAGCAAATTCAAGAATATTATTTTTATTATTTTTCAAGAATAAATCAACAAATAATTCAAGATATTATAATTATTCAAAAATAAATCAGCTGAGAATTCAAGAATATTATTAATATTCAAGAATAAATCAGCAGAGAATTCAAGAATATCATTATTATTATTATTCAAGAATAAATCAGAAGCAAATTCAAGAATATAAATTTTTATTATTTTTCAAGAATAAATCAGCAAATACTTCAAGATATTATAATTATTCAAAAATAAATCAGCTGAGAATTCAAGCATATTATTAATATTCAAGAATAAATCAGCAGAGAATTCAAGAATATTATTATTTTTATAATTAAAGAATAAATCAGCAGAGAATTGAAGAATATTATTATTTTTATAATTAAAGAATAAATCAGCAGAGAATTGAAGAATAATATTTACCTTGTAAGTTTTCCCATGTTGGAGGCACGAATTTGCTCCAGGATTAGTTGAATTTTCTGGACAGCCTGCGACAGCACGACTTTCACGTGCTCTGGAACAAACTCTTCATCGCTCTTTTCACCTGAAGGCTTCGCCTCTGATACTGGAGGTAAACACACACACACACACACACACACACACACACACACACACACACACACACACACACACACACACACACACACACACACACACACACACACACACACACACACACACACCTTGGATCGAAGAGGCAGGAAACAATGATGTTTTTTCAACAGTAATAATTACCTATATTTCTTTTTTTAGTGCTTCGTGAAGTGGAAGGTTTGCAATGCTCATGGCATTTGTATATCATCTGCCATTGTAAGGAATTGTGAAAGAATATGTTAACGCATAAAATCCAGTGGCTACAAAACTATCAAGCAACTTTTTTTTTACTGTGGAAATCAATGTGAACCTTTTGTCTATGGTTAAATTTTGTCATTATTATTATTACACATGCAGAATAGTATTACACAAAAATATTGTAAATGCAGAATTAGTTCATCTTTTCTAAATACGCAGTTAAAATGAGCTGTACAAGTGTTGTTGACTGAATCTAAATGTAACTCACTGCACATGTTTAATGGCTGCTGTCAGGATTCAACTCTTAAATCTCAGATTACATGATATATTTTCTTGCAATGCAATGTGTTATTGTGCTGCAACTTAGAGCAAAAGTTAGTAAGAGCTGAAGAACAATGGATTAAAACTGCAGAATTTCAAACACAACTAGAAAGAGCAATCAGAGATTGCAGACCCTCGTCAGGACGTGTTTGCAGTGGTTTTTAAGGCTTCTGTGTTAAAACAAATATGGCGGCCGAATCACGTGACGGATGATGTCATCATTATTTTTCTCCACCAATTTATCCCTAGATGATGCTCAATAAATTTCATCTTTATGGGATGAAGTTTTGTGCTTGTCAAATTATGACATGATAATGGAGATACCTATGACATCATCATTAACAGATGTTATTCAACATGGAGAGCTCTTTACAATGAGCCATGTCTCAATTTTTTCGATGCAACGCTTTTGGAGATATAGAGGTGCAAATGTTTTCGGTTTTTCCAACATGGCGGCCGAACCACGTGAACGATGACGTCATAATTACTTTTTTTCTCTCCACCAATTTATCCCAAGATGACGCTCAATAAATTTCATCTTGATCGGATAAAGTTTTGTACTTGTCGAATTATGACGTCATAATGGAGGCACCCATGACATCATCATTAACATATTTTATTCCCCATGGAGAGTTCTTTACAATGAGCCATGTGTTCATTTTTTTCTATGCTGCGCTTTCTGAGATATAGAGGTGCAAATTTTTTAGGGTTTTCCAAGACGGCACCAATACCTTGTGAACTCTAACGTCATAATTATCATGAAAACATTCTGCACGTGGAGTTGTACATATGGTGAAAAATTCCTGTCAATCGGACCAACGGTTGCAGAGAAAATCATATTTATTCTGTGCGGACAAACAAACAAACAAACGAACGGACTCAAATGCAATACTCTCTCCTTAGGCGAGGGTAATAATGAAGTCAACACCATAATCATGAATTACTGGTTGAACCGTCTTCTCGTGATGTCATTGAAAATACTGCTTGAAGTGATAGCGTGAACTTACCAATCAGGAAAGCGCAAAGCACAGTGGCCAGGCCGAGCAACAAAATTATGGTTCTCATTTTTGCAGGATAAGGTCACCAGCTGAAAATCACAAAAATTCATCATATTATTCATTATCATTGAAAATTCATCACATTATTTTAAAATAAAAATAACAAAAACGCATCAGGACAACATCACCATTCGCATGGATTGTAACGCACAACGAAGTGAGTTGTCGGAATGCCGTATATGGGAATAACTGTGGACTGTTGATATTAGAATATTCCAGAAAGAAAAATCACACTCACAGTTGTATACGCATGTGCAAATAAAGACAAGTTGATCAACTGAGTCACATTTTGTTAAAGTGATCTAACTTTAACAAAAAAGGTACATTGGGAGAAAAACAAGAAGAAAGATGAGGACAATTGCAGATGGAACAATAGAAAAGGCAAATAAAAGTTGCATATATCTAAGCAAGTATAAAGCAACAATACTTTAGGCCTTAATCTGAGCACCAACCAGTGGAGTAGACAGGAGATTTGCAAAAGGTACAGGGTTTGAGAGAGTCTTGTTCATTTTATATCCATTCCTTATCTTTGAAGATTGGAAGGGAGGTGGGGGGTGGAGGGGGTTTCTGGGGTCATGTGTGATGTGGTTTTAGGTGATGTGTCTGGGGTCATTGACCCCAATATAATATTGTTGACCATCCCCAAGTGCGCCCTTTTCCAGGTTATTGTGATTTCCCCTCGTACCGCCACTCCCTCCCCCTCACATCTTTTCATTTGTTAGTTGGTGGTTGATTTGTGCCTTTTCTGTTTCATCCCAATTTCCCCCTTTCTCTTCTTGCTGTGTTTTAGCTTGCGTGTAACACTTGTTCACCCACTCAATGTGTCCTCCCCCTGCCATTGGTCTCACTCTCACTTGGACTCTGTTGTTGGTCTTACCCCCTTTCCATTTGTTCCCTTCCATTCTGCTTCAGCTCTTCCACGAGCCTCGACCTTGTATACAAAAACTCACTTTTCAATGCGCGCTCTTCCCTCATTCCTGGAGCCCTATAACACATCCTGAAATTATCTTATAATGCCTTCAATCTCCAATCTCAATTTATATGGAATCCTCTCCATTAATTCCCTCGTTAATGTCATCCGATTCTTTCAATATGTCTTTTATTCAGATTGTGACACCTGTTTTCCCTTTTCTGGCACACCGATACATCTTGATGAGTTCAAGTCTTGATGAGTTCAAGATTTGACTCCTCATTAAAGCACATCTCACTTACTGTATCTGTCATACTCTTCCCCATCTACTTCAGCTTCAAGCTCTTCCATTTTATCTTTTAAACTCCTGGCATAAGTTTGGAACGCTTTTTCTTTTCAACTTTTCCCTTCCTGTGATTATTTTTCTGCTTCCCAATCACATGATCCGTTTCAGTTCCTTCTTTTATAGCCTTCTCTAGCCTAAAAAAGCCTTACTTCTTTCTTCAATTCCCATTGCAAACATTGCCACCCCTTTTCTATTCAGCCTCTGGTATTCAATCTGGAAATAGTCATTTTGACCCTGAAAATATTCCAATTGCTTCCTAAGCCCTAAACTTTGCTCCCTGTACCGTTCTTCCAACCACAAGTTGACAGCTATTGATCTACTCATGAAGTATTTGCCATTTCTTGTTGTTGAAAGAATACCAGATTTTTTTTTTTTACATCAAATTTTCTTTCAGTCATCTACCCAAAATAGTATGCCTATTTTACAAATCTACAGAGTTAATTTTCCCTATATTAATAGTTCCTACATATACCACAACCAGTGTATGCCTGCCATGACCGACACAATGCCATCCAACATTCCTTCAATCTCCTCCCACATTCCTTTAATTTCCTTCAATATCCATCACATTCCTTTATAACAACAGAATTCTCTGTGACCTATCATTGCTGCAGAATGATGAATCCACGTTTTTACCTCCACCACCAAAGGTGGACAGAGGTTATGTTTTCACCCTTGTTTGGTACTTGTGAAAATCGATGATTTTTTCAAGTATATTGGTTGGTTGCGGCATTATTCTGTTTGTTACTTGGCAAAAACAAGTTTTTTTTGACAAGTATGTTGATCACTCCGGTTTGTGTGTGTGTGTTTGTGTGCCTGCTCACTTATACTTGCCTACAGGTCACAATTTTATACCAATCTTCATGAAACTCCACCAAATGGTAGAGTTTATGGTCTGACAGAATCCTATTATTTTTGAGGTCAAAACTCAAAAGGTCAATATAGGCCAAAGGTCAACCACTTTTCACAAATTTCTAAAACTAGCAACGGTACCCACCCTATGGGCGGGGCTTCAATTGGGAGGCCCAAATGAAAAGGCAAAATATCAGAAATTGAAGGCTTTTTTTTATTTTAAACGATTCATATAAACATCCGCTGAATCATATCACACGAAAATCATGAAAATCTAAACAGTACTTGGCGCCCATTTTGAAAAAAGATTGAATTTTGCAAAACGGAAGCGGCCGCTACACGTCTTTCTCAATCGCACGTTTATATGTGAAGAGTGCGCACCGAATCTGCAACATGGAAGCGGCTGCTATACCTGTTTCTCAGTCGCTTTGCACACGCTGCCATGTTACTTCGGAGCCGCACATTTATATAGGAGGAGTTCGTCAGGATTCGATCTACTCTCTCCTGGTATGTAGAATTTCAACAAAAGCCACATCACTGTTAATATCGGTAAATATTATTCCATTGTGTTTGGGAAAATTGGAAAACTTGGAAAACTTGGAAAAACAATACAGCCTATTTTACTCCAGGGGGTCCCAGGATTACCCACCCAAAATATCGTTGCGATCGGTTAAGCCGTTTTTGCGGTACCCTTGAACAAACAGACAGACAGACGGACAGACAGACATTTGGTGAATTATAGTAGGACACTCAATTTTTATCTGATTGACTTGAAATTTGAATAGGATTTACATATCATTTAACTGAATTCAACCAACAACTATTTTTGAGGTCAACATAGGTCACACAGTCAACATAGGCCAAAGGTCAAGCACAGTTTTTCAAATTTCTAAAATCCTCAATTTTCATCCGATTGACTTGAAATGTGAATAAGATTTGCATTTCAGCAAACTGAGGTCCACCACCATCTATTTTTGAGATCAGCATCGGCCAAAAGGTCAACAACCATTTCAAATTTTTAAAATCCTCAATTTTCATCTGATTGACTTGAAATTTGAATAGGATTTGCGTATCAGCTGACTGAATTCAACCATCTGTTTGTGAGGTCAACACAGGCCAAAAGGTCAACATCGGCCACAGGTCAACAACCTTTTCAAGTTTCGAAAATCCTCAATTTTCATCCGATTGACTTGAAATCTGAATAGGGTTTGCATATTAGCTGACTGAATTCGTCCACCAATTATCTTTTTGAGGTCAACATAGGCTAAAAGGTCAACATAGGCCAGATTTCAAAAATCCTCCATTTTCATCCGATGACTTTAAATTTGAATAGGATTTTCATATCCGCTAACTGAATTCAATCACCAACTATTTTTGAGATCAACATAGGCCAAAAGGTCAACCACGTTTTTCAAGTTTCTAAAATCCTCAATTTTCATCCGATTTACTTGAAATCTGAATAGGATTTTCAAATCGGCAAACTGAATTCAACCACCAAATATTTTGGAGATCAACATGGGCCAAAAGGCCAACAACCTTTTCAAATTTCTAAAATCCTCACTTTTCATCCGATTGACTTGAATTTTGAATAGGATTAACGTATCTGCGAACTGAATTCAACCACGAACTATTTTTGAGATCAACATAGGTCACAAGGTCAACATAGGCCAAAGGGAAACCACTTTCTTTCAAATTTCTAAAATCCTCACTTTTCATCCGATTGACTTGAATTTTGAATAGGATTAACGTATCTGCGAACTGAATTCAACCACGAACTATTTTTGAGATCAACATAGGTCACAAGGTCAACATAGGCCAAAGGGAAACCACTTTCTTTCAAATTTCTAAAATCCTCAATTTTAATCCGATTGACTTCAAATCTGAAGAGGATTTGCATATCAGCTTACTGAAAACAACCACTTACTATTTATGAGGTCAACATAGGCCAAAAGGTCAACGTAGGCCAAAATGTAAACATAGGCCAAAAGGTCAACATAGGCCAAAAGGTCAACATAGGCCGAATTTCAAAAATTGTCAATTTTCATCCGATCAACTTAAAATTTGAAGACGATATGCATATCTGGTCACTGAATTCAACCCCCAACTATCTTTGAGGTTAACAAAGGCCAGGTTTCTAAAATCATCAATTTTCATCCGATTGACTTGAAATTTGAAAAGGATTTTCATATCAGCTTAGTGAAACCAACCACCAACTATTTTTGGTGGCAACATAGGCCAAAAGGTGAACATAGGCCAAATTTCTAAAAATTGACAATTTTCATCCGATTAACTTAAAATTTGAAGACCATTTGCATATCAGGTCACTGAATTCAACCACTAATTATTTGTGAGGTCAAAAGGATGCTCTACTTAGTGCCATTTTACTTTGTTCGCTTTTGCCAAGTGTCGCTCTATGAGTGATTTTTCATCTGTCTGTCTGCCTGTCTCTGAACAGGATATCTCAAAATGTTGTGGATCGATTCGTGAGGTCAATTATTTGTGAGGTCAAAAGGATGCTCTACTTAGTGCCATTTTACTTTGTTCGCTTTTGCCAAGTGTCGCTCTATGAGTGATTTTTCATCTGTCTGTCTGCCTGTCTCTGAACAGGATATCTCAAAATGTTGTGGATCGATTCGGACGAAACCTGGTGGACAGGTTGAGTGTGTGACAAGAACAAATCGATTCGATTTTGGTGAAGATCAGAATCCCGATCCAGACACCAGAAGTTTTTATTTTTTAATCGATTCTTCACCATTGAGTGATGAGGCCAAAAACGATATATAGCATGATATCACAAAAAATTGTGGACGGATTCATAGGAAACTTGGTGGACGAGTTTGTTATGCCGCAAGAACAAGCCAATTATATTTAGGTTCAGTGGGATAGAAAACGTAAATTGTTTAGCCTGGCGGAGGGATGCGCTCTACCGACTATAGCAAATGCCTTTCTAGTTAATAATTTAATCGTCGACAAAACCAGCTGCTTCCCCTCTTTTTCCTTCCCATCTCCACCCAACCCCCACCAAGGTGTGCACTCGCCGCATCCCCACGATAAAGGATGGTGTTTGATCCATTGAAAGTAGGGATGGAATGAAGTATTGCTGATTGGTCCTGATACTTGCAGTTATAGCATTTTAAACAGAGCAATGTATTATCAGGTGGTGTCAACCACTGAATTATTAATGGGTCTTTGCCATTACCAATAATTCTATGCTACAATAACTCATATATTATTTACTCCTGCAATTATTATTTTTTTTGGATACAAAATCGAGGCTCGTGAAAGAACCAACATTAATCACACAAAAAGTCAAACCGACACATAAAACACAAAATAAGGGAAGCGGTAGAAAATATGGGGACAGAGGGGGAAGGAAACACACACAACATTCGAGAGCAGGGACATCGAGAGATCTGTGGGAGAGAGAGAGGGCTTGGGGGGAGGTGGGAGAGGTATAAAACATATGGACACTGCAGGGACTTCCAGGAAAGAAGTTAGAATTTCAAAAAAGTGTATCTGGGGTGAATTAGCGGGGGTAGAAAAGATCAAGGTTTTGGATGGGGGAAGATAAGAGATGGTAGTGAATAGCTGTTTTAAAGACCTGGAGGGAGGAGTGGGATTGAAGGGAGTGGGGGAGTTTGTTCCAGAGGTGGGAGAAAAGGGGAATGAAAGCGTGAAGGTGAGCAGAGAGCCAAGATTTTGTCAGTTTAACCATAAGAGGGTTGCTGGCAGATCTTGTGCGACCTGTAGGAATATTTGGGGGGCAGAGCACAGAGAGAGCTGGCGGAGCAAGGCCGGAGAGGGGCCGGTAGAAGACAGAACGACCACCAACCTGCCTGCGGTGAGTGAGTGAAAGGCCCTTTAATTTAATTAATTTAATTTAATTTAATTTAAATTTAATTTAATTTAAAATAATTTAATTTAATTTAATTTTTAATTTAAAGGCCCTTTAATTTCATCTTTTGCTGAAAGTAGCTTCATCGCAGGAGATTCCAATGATTCTGAAAGCTTTGGTTTCAACAGCGTGAAGCCGAGATAGGTGTGAGGCAGGAGCACCGGCCCAGAAGGGGGAATAGTATTCCATTGAGCTGCAGATGAAAGCCTTGTATGTGGTGAGGAGCTCAGGTGTGCCAAGGAAGGACTTCGCACGACGGAGGATGCCCAGTCGGCGACTGGCTTTGGAGACCAGCTTGGAAATGTGGTTTTCCCAAGAAAGATCATGGCAGATAGTGATATCCAAAAGCTTGAGCGACTGAACTTCTTGGAGAGGATTGTTGAGAAAGTAGTTGGGAGGGTTTTCCAGTCGGTCTTTTCGGAGAGACATGGTAAGAGTGTGATATTTGTCAGGATTGAAAGACGTGTTCCACTTGTTTGACCAGTCTGTGATTTTGTCCAGGTCTGCAGAGAGTGAGGAGGCTGCAGACTGCCACTCTGATGGATGAGGAATGGAGCAGCAGAGAGTGGAGTCATCAACAAAGAGATAGAGAGGATTTTCCAGAGAGTCGGAGAGATCATTGATGAAGACAAGTAAAAGCACAGGGCCCAGCACACTACCTTGGGGAACTCCAGCCAGAACAGGCAGGGGAGATGAGAGCAATCCATTCAGGGCCACACGTTGACTACAACCAGAGAGGAAGACTACAAGCCATGCATGGAGATTTCCATTGATACCATCGGAGGAGAGTTTGGTGAGCGGAGCTGGGTGCCAGACCGTATCGAAGGCACGTGATATGTCAAGGGAGACAGCTCTGATTTCCTGTTTGGCATTGAGGACCTCAATCCATTGTTGAGACAGCAGAAGCAACATGTGCAGAGTAGAATGACCTGGTCGGAATCCAAATTGATGATCAGAGATCAAGCCATTGGAGAAGAGGAAGGATTTGATATCCGAAGCAATGATGGATTCCATGACATTGCTGATATTTTGGAGCAGGCTGATTGGTCTGCAGTTGCAAGGATCTGTTTTTGCACCTTTTTTGTGTAAAGCAGTAATGTTTGCTGATTTCCAAGATGCTGGCAGATGACCTTGAGCAAAAGAGAGGGTGAAAAGAACAGAGAGAGGGTGAGATAGAGCGGCAGAGCAGGATTTTAGGACCCGTGAGCTGATGCCATCTGGTCCAGTTGTAGAATCTGAGTTGAGGTTTGACAAAAAATTCTCCACCTTGTCAGGATAGAAGAACACAGAGTCCAGGAGCAGCTGGGTTCGACTGGGAAAGGTGGGTACAGAGAGGGATGGATTCGGGACACAAGATTTTGAGGCAAACACAGAGTTGAGGCATTCGGCTTTGTCACTTGCGGTGTCAACTGTGTGGCCATTTGAGGTAAGGGAGGGGACGGAGGGGGAACAAACACCAGAAACGGATTTGACTAGATGCCACCAGGATTTGGAGGAAGGAGACAGGTTTGAGAGTTCATTCTTGAGTGTGGAGAGATAGTGCTTCCTGGCACTCCTGAATGTAGACATACACTTGTTCCGAGCTTGGTGGAAGGAACTGAGATTGCCTTCAGTTGGATTTGCCTTCCAAGAGGCAAAGGCAAGTTGTTTCAGGGCAACTGCCTCACCACAAGATTCAGTGTACCATGGGAGGAAGGGTAAGACAACTGAAGACGAGATGGGATAAATCTGTGCATGAGAGAGAGAGAGCAGTTTGCTTTGGAAGAATTCCCAGGAAGAATTGATGTCAGAGGCAGTGGAGATGGGAGACCAGTCCAGATGATTGCTGGCTGCTTGCAGCCCGTGCCAGTCAGCCTGTGTGAAATGCCAGACTCGTCGACGCTGAGGAGGCTCTCTGAGAATGGCCAGAGAGATGTCCACTTTAACAAGCACATGATCAGAAGAACCTATGGGAGCAAAAGAAGAGCAGCAGACATTTGCAGAGAAGTTTGTCATGACCAAGTCTGGAAGAGAAGATACTCCATTGACTGAGATCCGGTTCGGGCAATTGACAGATTGTGTCAGTCCCAATGAGTCGCAGAAGTCCTTTGCTGAGGTGCCATGGCTGGTGAGAGAGGAACCCACACCCAGCCAGCTGGCATGATGACAGTTGAAGTCGCCACATATGAGGAAGTGAGAGTTGGGATGAGATGATAGAAGTTGGTCCATGTTGTCAGACAGGGAGATGTAAATGGAGTCATCACTGTTTGGAGGACGGTACAGAACACATATGACCAAAAGGTGGGAGTGGAGAGGAAGCCGTAGCCAGAGGTACTCGTGGGGGTGAGGTGGAGAGACGGCAGTGCAAGGAGAGTGAGGAAGAGAGTTTTTGATAAAGATAGCAACCCCACCACCAGGACGAGGCTCAGGTCTATCATACCTGAGGAGGGAGTAACCAGGAAGAGATATTAAGGAATCAGAGACATCTTGAAGGAGGCAAGTTTCTGTTAAGCAAATCAATTCTGGATTGTCAGAAGCAACCTGTATGGAGAGATCAATCAGGTTTGAGCGAAGGCCCCGGATGTTTGAGGTCCATACCGTTAGTGAGGAGAGAGGGGGAGCATCGGGTGCAGGACAGGGGAGGTGAGGGGTAGGGTCAGATGAAGGATGAGAGGGGGAGGTAGGGAGAGCAGTTGATAGTGTGTCAGAGATTACAGAAGAGTTACAAGAAAGGGAAGGATGAGGAGGGCGAAAGGTTTGATGGTGATGGGATGAGGCACAGTGAGGGGTTGTTTGAAGGGGGGGCAGAGGAAAGTATCAGGTTGGGGGGGGGGGGGTGGAGGTATGAGATAGAAGGGAGACGAAGTAGGGAGGAGGCAGCTTTGAGGAGGAGGGGGGATTTGGGAGAATTGGAGAGGGATGGTAGGGGGGGGGGAGATTTGAAGGGGAGGGGTTTGGTGGGGAGTTTTGAAGGGGAGGAGTGAGGGGGGAGTTTAGGAGGGCAGGGGCAAGGGAGGAGTTTAGGAGGGGAGGGGCAAGGGAGGAGTTTAGGAGGGGAGGGGCAAGAGGAGAGTTTAGAAAGTGGATGATTAATGAAAGATGAACATTTATAACAAATTGGGTTTATTGTGATTTTCAAGTTAGCGATCCCTTTAAGAACGATGGAGGAGGGGTGGAATGAATGATAATTTAGAGCATGTAGTGAGGAAGAATTAGAAGAGATGGAATATTTTTTTGAAGTGGAATGAGTTGAAGAGGAAATTGAAAAGAGCCTTTTAAATAGGAAGAAAAACAGCGTGTTGTAATATACCACTGAATAAAACACTGCAGGGGGAAGTTTAAACATAATAAACAGAACCGTGAAGAACAATCTTGTATTCACAAAAATACCAATGGGGAGAGGGCCTCGAGGGACAACCACGAGTCACGTGAACAGGGCAAAAGTTGGAAGGCAAGGAGATAATGGGGGCGGGGCGAGCCAGCGCACGTGGACAGAAGCACACGATGAGACAACAGCACACGTGGAGAAAGGGAAATAAATTCTGTGCTTTTGTTGAGTTTGTTATACACATGATTTTTGGGGTACTTCCTCTTCTGGTGCACTGGTCAATACAGCTCCTCTTGCAACCAACTGAACCTGGCTCGTGTATTTGTGTACGTGCTCTTCCCGTGGTTATTACCTCACCTCGCTCAGTCCCGATCTATCACATGGTGGCAGCGGTGTTCCACTTTTAAACCACCTGACAGGGTAAGAGCACATTTTCGTCGACCGTGCCCCAACCCCTGCACTCTTTGGACCTGCTTCGGGGAAGACGTCAAGCCCGGCACGTTCTTCGGGCGCCATTCCCAACACGTTCTTCGGACGATTTTTTTTTCTTGCCGACAAACGCACATTTTCCCATGACCAGCATGGCTAACATGTCTGGCATTTATCCACCTAGAATGGACTGGCAGACCCCAGACCTGCCCTCTGCATTCGCCGCTTTTAAGCAGTATGCTGAACTCTTATTCAGGGGACCTCTCGCTGGAATAAGCCCAGAGGAGCAAGTAACCTACATCCTACTGTGGGTAGGACAGCGAGGCCTCCACATGTACAATTTATGGGACCTGTCTGACGATGATCGCAAACAACCCAATAAAATATGGGAGAAGTTCACAACACATCTGGAGCCGAGGACCAATTTCCGAATCGATTGTTTCCACCTACAGAAGTATAAACGGGAACCTGCTGAATCCATCGATGAATTAATGACCGGATCACAGCTACAGACTCAAAAGTGCAGATTTGACACCACCAAAGAGCCAGAAGACCATCTAATCCAAATTGAACAATTGATCATCGGCACCAGGCACAAGAACGTCCAAGAAACATTGCTCGGCATGGACGAAAACCTCACAGTGGACAATGCGGTGGACCTGGCTCGTATGGAAGAGGCCACACCTGGGCCCACATGGAACAATTCCCTAACAATACTGTGGTTTAGGCTGTCCAATGGTTAAAAGGATAATTGCGGATAGTGCCGTGGGGATCACTCCCGGGGCCCCAGTACCTGGTGCCCAGCTTCGGGATCCACATGTGTTGGATGCGGCAAGCGGGGACACTGGAAAGCCGTCTGCAAATCCACCCAGCAACAGCGCACACCCGGTAGAACTCAACAGCAGCGCAGAGGCCCCCCACGGAGATCCAGCATTCCGGACCCCCGGATGCACTCTGTCACCGGGTAACATTCACGTTTTCCAGCCTCCCCTACTCTGGAGGAAGGGGTTGAGACTCTGACGTTCGATATTGTGCGGGCTGCTTCTGCTGGCCTCGCTCTGGGCGAAGAGCATGATGAAGTATTTGCCATCATAGACGTCCGACTGGACAACCGTCCTAACACTCCAGCCACTCCCAAAGCCAAGATAGACACAGGTGCTCAGGGAAATGTTTTCACGACTTTTACGACTCTCACGGCTTTCCTCAGAATGGTGCAACTATTCCCAAGACTACCCTCCATGCATATGGGGATCTAACATACCTCACTTCGGGGCTGTACGTATACCCTGCACTTACCAGGGCAGAACAGCCGATGCTGAGTTTTACGTCAGAGTCTGATGGCTCAGCCATATTAGGCCTACCAACATCAACCACCCTATGGCTTGTGGTGCTCAACTGCTCTGTGAAGGACGATGACAAATCACAGCACCTACCAGTCACATCCATAGACGACCTATGTAAGCTTTACCCTGACAGATTTAAAGGGATTTGTCATTTCAAGGGGAAGTTACACATCACCACGGATAATTCTGTACCTCCTGCTATACAGCACCCCACCGCTGTCCCATACATATGCAAGAGGAAGTGAAGCGTGAGCTCGACGCGATGGAAAACCTTGGCGTCATCACAAAAGTGATTGAACCTTCTGACTGGGTATCTAGCCTCGTCTATGCAAGGAAACCTAATGGTCAGCTCCGGATATGTCTTGACCCGAAGGACCTCAACAAGGCCATCAAACGGCCCCACTATCATACCCCAACGCTGGAGTAAATTACACCAAATTTCCACAATTCATCGGTATTCTCCAAGTTGGATGCGCGGTATGGATACTGGTCGATCGAGCTGGATGATGAATACAGCATGCTCACGTGCTTCAACAGCCCGTTCGACCATTATCGCTTCCTCAGGCTGCCATTCGGTCTCAACATGAGCCATGACGCATTCCATCATAATATGGATGAGATACTGGAGCACTGCCGAGGCGCAGAAGGCGTTGCTGACGAAATTATCGTCCATGGCCGGACTACCCAGGAACATGACATCAACCTCCATCGCCTCATGGCCACCGCCCGTGAACATGGCCTCATCTTTAACCAAAACAAATGTGAAATTAAGAGGCCACGTGTGAAGTTTTTTGGACTGATCCTTGATTCAAATGGACTTCACACAGACCCTGGTAGAGTTGAGGCGATCAGCAAATTGAAGGCACCCACTAACATCACAGAACTACAACAGTTCCTCAGCATTGCGACCTACATGGCATCATTCATACTGCAACAAGCTAAACCACTTGGGGAACTTCTAAAAAACGGTACTATCTTTGAATGGACTTCATCATACCAACGAACATTTGACTCGATCAAAAAACTACTCTACCGCCAGGTGACGCTCAGCGACTTTGATCCACACAGCGTGACTGTCATACAGGTGAACGCATCTATGCATGGGCTCGGCGCCACTCTATGCTAGAATGGCAGGCCCATAGCATTTGCCTTGAGGACTCTCAGTGATGCTGAAACCAGGTATGCCAACATTGAATGCAAGCTACTTGCAGTAGTCTATGGGTGCAAAAGGTTCCACAAATGCTGTACGTCTATGGAAGTCGCTTCACTGTGGAATCTGACCATAAACCATGAGAAATGATTCACCTCAAGAACCTCAGCAGCGCCTAAGTGACTTCAACACCTACCTCTCTGCGTTTTACCTTGTGACCTGACCATTGTGTACGTCCTAGGAAAGGACATGCTGCTTGCTGATGCGCTGTCTCGCCAACCATGCGAAAACCATGTCGACACCCTGGACACTGGTGCATCCATCCATCTTGTCCAGTTTTCTGCCAATAAGCTTGCAGAATTACGCCAACATATGCACATGGATGAGGAATTGCAGCAATTGAAACACATCATTATCAATGGATGGCCGGATCGACGTATGTCCGTACCTCACCAGCTTCAGCAATACTGGGCCTTCAGAGACGAACTAGCCATTGAGGATGGGATCATTATGAAAAGTGAATACATTGTCATACCGCAGATGATGCAGTGTGAAATTCTCTCCCGCTTACATGAAGCTCATAAAGGAGCTGATAAAACAAGGCTCCACGCTAAGACGTGTGTCTTTTGGAATGACATTCCACCAACCACCAACTTCGACCGCTTCCGGAATTGTTTTATTGTTTGTGTTCAAATGTCTGATAATTGTTTTGTATTTATTTATGTGAATGTGTACTCGTATATAACTGTCCTTAATCCCTGGTGTTGGGCTAGCGGCTAGGATGCCAGCTTAGGATGCCCAAGGATCCTGGGTTCGAATCCCGGTCGATCGCTGAATTAACGCCAGGGGGGTTGACTCAGCCTGTCATACCTTCCGAGGTCGTCATACCTTCCGAGGTCGGCAAATTGAGTACCAGTACACTGGTAATTCCCTGTTTATCGTAAAAAGGCGACAAACAGGGTTGGTGGCAGGAAGGCATCTGGCCGTAAAACATTGCTTCAAAAAGGGGACCAAAAAACAACAACAACCACGGTCCCTGAAAAGAGCCAACCCCCGCTTTGCGGGGAAAAATGGCCTCTAAATGGTGGTTTTTTAAAATCAAGAACGCTTCGGCATTATAGAGCGATTTTTTTTTTAATCCCAAAAAACGAACTTTTTTTTTTCAAAAGATTTTTTGTCTAAAACACTCCCCGGCACTCACTGATGAACCTCTGAAAGTTTGAGGAAAAGCCTTTCTGCCATCTCTTCGAAAAATGGCGACACACAGACCAACGGTTCTCTTGTATCGTATATCTAAAAAGGACCACCTGGCGTAAAGCTCGAAATGGTCAAGGGTCCAAGCTGGTCGAATGTGTCTAAAGCGTCTTACGGGTCTTTGTGGTATTTTGGATCTTTGTGGTCTTTAACCCTTGGATGTAGTCATTGGGCCTCGGAGGCCCACAAGGTTTTTTTTGTTGCAAAAACTATGCTGTACAATTATTATTTTTTGGAATGAGTCTCATTTTCACCGGCTTTCATGTTGTTGCACAAAATTCAGTGACAAATAAAATAAAAATTTCATTCAGGCTCGTGGGAAAATCTTCATTCTTCACTTATAACCCGAAAATCTGACACTAATGCAGGCCTGGGGCCTTCAAGGCCCCGCATAAATGTTGTTGTACTCCTATGTTACATCATTATTTTCTTGATATGAGCCTCATTATATGCTTCTATAACTTGGTTACAAATAATTCAGCGACAAAAATATGAAAATTAAAAAACTGTACACGAATACATTTGTGGGGCCTCCGAGGCCCAATGGATGCATAGGTGTAGGATTTTTGATAGTTGTGGACGTATACATTCAAAATAAAAGGATTAGTGAATCATATGTTTTTGAGCAAATACTCCTCCATGAGCCTCAACCTTTTAGAGAAAAAAAAGTTGAAAAACCAAGAACAAAATTTTTTTTTGGCAAAAAAAGATAACAGATTCATTACTTGTATGGGATTTTTCCAACTAATAGTATCAATGATTCACATTTTCTGAGCAAATACACATCCATGAACATCGACTTGGATTGAAAAAGAATATGAAAGAAAAAAATCTATAAAAAAATTAATACATTACACGAATACATCCGTTGGGCCTCCGAGGCCCAATGGCTTCGTTTATGTTGGATTTTTGACACCTGCATCTAAGAGTTAATGGTCTTCAGGGTCTTTAAGTGTCTTTTGGTTTCTCTGGGTCTTTTGGGTGTGCAGGTGTTTAAGGATCTTTGGGGTCTTCAGGGCCTTTTGGATCCATTGGGTCTTTTGGATCTTCTCCGTCTTTTGGATAATCTGGGTGTTTATGGGTCTTTTCATTCTTCATGGATTTTGAGGATCTTTGTGGTATTTTGGGTATAATGGGTCTTCTCGCTTTTTTGGGTCTTCTCAATCTTTTGTTTCAATGGGGTATTTTGGGTATTTTGTGTTGTCGGGGTGTTTTGGGTCTTTGGTATATTTTGGTGTTTTGGGTCTTTTGGTTCTTTGGGGTCTTTTCAGTCTTCAGGGTATCTTGGGTCTTCGGGATATGTTGGGTTTTCAGGGTCTTTAAGGGTTTTTGGGGTATTTTTGGTCTTCAGGGACTTTTAGGTCTTCTGGTTATTTTGGGTCTGGGACTTCAGGGTCTTTAAGGGTCTTTGGGTTCTCTGGGTCTTTCGGGGTCTTGGTGGTCTTAAGGGTATTGGGGGACTTAAAAGTTCTAAGGGGTCTCAGCAATATGAAGGGTCGAAAGGTATTGTCCTGTGATTCCCCTCGGTGAAGACCGGCAAATCACGAATAGCAAACGAGCGTTACTTCGAGGCGTTCGGTTCAATAGCGGATTTTATATCAACACGCGGGATGAAGAAAGAAGAAGAAGAAGAAGAAGAAGAATAAGAAGCTGGAAGCCTTTACCTGAGCGATCCGCCGAGCAGTTTTCAACCCTGCAAAAGTAACTCAAACGGGAATGGGTCTAAAATGTACATAAAATAATGAAAGGCTTTATTGTCATGGATGCCGATAACAAGAAAACGCGCCGGTTACTAAATAATGTTCCTAAAATGGAGCGCTCCCGCACCAGACGTATAATACACACAAGGGGGGAAATAAATGGAACGGAATGGTGTGGGATTATCGTGCACTTAGCTCAACTGGTGCCTTGGCAGCGATCGTCCAGCCCCGAGCGCGCACTCTGGATGTGGCTCTGGTGTTGGTGGGAAGAAGGCCTCGACGCGCCCTTGTTCACTAGGCCTCGATAAGGCCTTCTGCGCGAGGCAAACGAGCGGGTGTGTAACCGGCTTCCTCAGCCATGCAATGTCCTCACAAATTTGGCCCGGAACTGCGATGCACCCAACGTCTGTATCAGAAGGGAGAGAGGGTCGAGGGTGAAGGAAGGCATGAGGGCAAGAGGTCAGAGTAGAGGAATCGTGAGGGCAGTAGCGAACGAGGTCCAGGCATGAAGGGATCCAAAAAAGAGAGGGACAAAATGCCGGCCAGCCGTCGTTTTTACGTCCGGTGTCCTGACGTCATCAGTCCTCCCTTCCAATGCCCGCAGGCCACGCAGCCCAGGTTCAGCTCTCCACCAATGGCCGCGTCGCCTCTCCCTCTACCAATCGGCGGCCTTTGTCCTGCCTCATCTCTTCCTATTGGTCAACTCCCGCCCAATGGGGTCCTTCTGGGCATGGCTCTCGGCCTGCCTGTGCGATGTGTGTTGCTATACAAGTTGGTGCTGTAGCTGGCCGTGGTTCCATTGGCAGTGCTTCGAACTCGCTTCCGGTGAGTTTTATTGTGGGGGGGATTTAATTAGTATGTGTGGTGCTAATGGGCCTGCGTAGTGTCTATGTGCAGTGCCATAAGGGACAAAGGATAGATCACAAGGTCTCACGAACAGGGGAATTAACGTAATCCCTACTCTAGTTAACACGCCCCATTCTTCGTAATCGGGACAAATACACACTTAATCCGACATTCGGGCTAAACAGGTCCCTGACTTATGTACATCGAAATGGTTCTTTCTACCCACGATCATCGGAGCACCTACCTATGCAGATCTACCTGAATCTATATATCACTACCCCATAATTAATTACAGTATATTCCAACAGTAATTAATTAATAGACGTACTTAATCAATAGACAGGATACAACTGACGTTCAAGCAGTATGTAATTAATAGATATATAGTCACATAGCTTCACGGCTTCACCGCCTCATGGCTTCAAAGACCGTGTTTTTCGGTTTTACATATGTTTGAAGAAGAAGAAATCGTTTTAGTAACAAATATACAGACATAACCATTAACATTTGCTCCATTATAATAAGATTACAAAATGCAGATGCACTTAAGTTTTTTAAATGTCCAGCATGTCTAATAATGAGGGAAACAAACAAAAGATAGCAATGGGTCAAAACAGGTTTATTCCAGTCTCCAAAATATTACATTTATCGGAGTTTGATCAAGGTTGTCAGAAAGTCTCCATTTTGCATTGATTGAAAATGAGTAATTACTCGTGTGTATTTTTCATTGACTGCTGGGATGACACTTTAATATTGTTTTGCTTATCTGAAGATATGCATATCTTTGTCTGGAATGTTGGTGGGAAGAGTAGGGGTGTAAGGGAGAAAATTGTAGTCGTGTATGATCAGCACCTTTTACTCATTTCCTGAGGTGTGAAAATCAATGCCTTTCCATTACCATGGTGTTTCTGTCTTATTAGTAAGGTAACGATCATTGTAATTGGCAATTCTGGTGTTCAGAGTGAACGATTGGTCAAATTCTCATGCTTTTACCCTTGTGCTGTGAATAAATTGTTGTTGAAGACAAGATAGCAAAGTAAAGGGAAGTGGGGAATGGACTTGTCGCCTGTTTTTCTTTATTCTGATGCAATGTATGCATCAAGTCGCTGGGAAATTCTTTCCTTCAAATCATCCACGTGTGGTTTCATAACCCTTATGGTCTCAGCAATCAAGTCCCTAAACAAACGAAAAACAAAAACGTGTAAGCAAAGCATGGCAATGATTAGTAAAAGAAAAACAACAATAAAATACCAAACAAGGTCTTGTGTTGTAATCTTGAGCAATTAATTAGAGCATCAGAATCTGCCTGATTATCGGCCCCAGTGCAAGAGCAATTCCTATTGACAAGAATCTCTTATCATATCCTTCCGTTTTAAAGTTATTTTTATTGTTCATGATAATCACTCCTGCCCTCCTTGTTGTTTCTCTGAGTGGAAGCCATGCCTTCCTTTAGGATTGTACATTCTTGAGCGACTGCCTTCACATAATGTTTTTTTTTTAATTAAAAGCAAATTTAAGGATATTTCTCTCTGTAATGTGTGACCCAGAAATTTTCATTTTAGGTTGAGTTTTTAAACTTTCATGATGGCATCCATGTCTAAAAATGTCATTGTCGTTCTACCTGTATGAAGAAGATTTTCAAAAACTCATTTACACCATGTGCAATTCAAGTGTTAAATTGAAACTATCAGCCATTTTACTGTTTAGTGTATCTTCCATATTTTACTTGTTATTAGTCCCCTACTTGTTTCACCAGAGGGGACTGTAGGTTTACTCTCCATCCGTCCGTCCCAACTGTGGATTTCCAGACTTTCCGCCCTTAACCTTTAACATATTCAACTGAAACGTGGTACATGGCTTTATTATAAGTTAAAGAACAGGTTTGAGTTTTGGGGCGTTTTGTCAATTTTTCAAGGAGTTATGCCCATTTTGAACTTGGAAAATCTATATATATAAAACACAGTTTGTGTGTGTGTAATGTTACCGATAGACTCCTAAATGGAGAGGCTCACGTACTTGATATTTGGCACAGACATGGCCATTGAGCCTGGGAAGGACAGGGCCTACCTAAAAATATTTGACGAGATCCATATTTTTTATTCATATTTACCTCAGCGCATTTCAGCGAGGAATATTATACACGGAATCTGACCTGGTGGCAGAGCAGCGCGCTGATTCGCTCAGAGCGATCACGTGATGTTCCATTCCCGCCGCCAGACCATTGAACATAAAATACAGTTTGTGTGTGTGTAATGTTGTAATGTGTGTAATGTACGGGTCTCCCTTCCCCCGCCCGGCAACGCCGGAACTGGAGGACGTCACAGGATCGGTGAGTCTCCAAAATCCGCTTCGTGCTGTTGCGAAGATGTCGCGATTGTTGTGCTGCTCTCTGACCATGAGAACTGCAACGTCATTGTTGACTGGCCCTCCCCTTCCCTCTCCCCCCGCTCCCTCCTCCCCCCCTCCCTTCCCCCTCCCCTTCTCCCCTTACCCTTTTCCCCCTCCCCCTCCCTTTTCCCCCTCCCCCTACCCCCCTTCCCCCTCTCCCCATCCCCCTCCCCTCTCTTCTCCCCTCCCCCCCTCTTCTCCCCTCCCCCCCTCTTCTCCCCTCCCCCCCTCTTCTCTTCTCCCCTCCCCCCCTCTCTTCCCCTCCCCCCCCGTTCCCCTCCCCTTCCCCATCCCCTCCCCCGCCTGGCAATGCCGGGTACTTCTGCTAGTATCACATAAACGTGTCCCAGCTTTCAGCTGCCGTGGCTCCACCCCATTGCTTTACACCCATTGGCTGGACAGCTGGCCTGACTCCACCCCACTGCTTTACACCCATTGGCTGGACAGCTGGCCTGACTCCACCCCACTGCTTTACACCCATTGGCTGGACAGCTGGCCTGACTCCACCCCAATTAAAAAAATGCACCACAGGCAGGCCTCAGGCCTGGGTGTTAGTCCATGGCCCAGTGCAATTGGAATGATCTCAGGTATATAACCACGATGTATTGCATATGCACATAAGCCGTACACATGTTTTTGCTTCATGTATGTACATCCGGTTATTTTTTATTTTTTATTTTTGGCACTGAATGCGGCATTATATACCACCCATCGCCCAAATAAAGGAAGTTTGTCCTATTGTATATTGCTCACAATTGCTCAGTCCCTGGAACAAGAATATTCATTGGGACCTGTAGGGGACATGTACAGTATATTGCAAAGCAATTCTCACTGCATCTTCTTATTATTATTTTGACGTTTTGAACGTATGGTGTCACTGAAGAGGAATTTCCCTGGATACGGAACAATAAAGATTATTATTATCATTACTAAAAAGAGCAAACAAATAGCCAGAAATAATGAAGTATTATTCATTCTGATTCAGATGTACCATTCTCTGTCATTACAGAGGGTCGGTACTGCCGAAGCTGTGTATTGGCAAGGGTGACACTGGGTGGTTTGTTGTTGCCTTCCCAGCAGTAGTTGTGGCAAGAATTTGTGATTTGTTTACGGTGCCGGCGAGATAGCTCGCATACTCGTCGTGAAGGACACAGTGGGATCTTTCTTTACCAAGCAACAACTAGTCAGGTTCACTATGTTAACAAATATAATTTCGTTCAAAATTTTGGTAGATTAGCAAAACTGTACATTTTTGGAATATTCAGAGCATGAGGAATCCAAAAATTAATGTTTACATTTGCGTAGACACCTTTGCGAAAATGACACTCAGGACAGTGATGAAGATAGTCAGGTTCACTATGTTAACATCGTCGTAACTGCGATTCGTAACTGCCGTTCGCTTTGGCTTTGCGAATGGACCAAACCATTTCATGTAAATAGAGGGGGGGGATTGTCACCGTACTCGCAAGCCGTTCGCTTTGGACCAAACCATTTCATGTAAATAGAGGGGGGGGGGATATAATTTTAGATATAGATATAGTACGGGCATGCCCTAGTGTTAACAAATATAATTTCGTTCAAAATTTTGGGATTAGCAAACCTGTACATTTTTGGAATCTTCAGAGCATGGAGAATCTGAAAATCAATGTTGGCATTTGCACAGACACCTGCATGGCCGCCATTTTGGATTTTGAAAATGGCCGCCATAAAATACATATTTTGCGCGATCTCGGCTTCTAGTCAACCTGGAAACTTAATTAAATATGCTAATCCTATGTTTTCTGGGTCAAGGAATCCAATAAAGGCCTCAAAATAGTGCTCAGGATTATAGAAAAGCAACAAACAAAGGTAATTGAAAACCATTGTCTTTATATTTGTGATATAACTGTATTACATAATACATGATATTGCAAGTCCTTTGAAGTTATAGGTTGTTCTAGGAAGTTATAGGTATTATCAGATTGAACTATAAGTCCTATACACAGGATCTACGAGGTCTATACCGTTCAGGAATATGCTTTTACAGATCTTCATCACTGTCCTGAGTGTCATTTTCGCAAAGGTGTCTACGCAAATGTAAACATTAATTTTTGGATTCCTCATGCTCTGAATATTCCAAAAATGTATAGTTTTGCTAATCTACCAAAATTTTGAACGAAAAAACATAGTGAACCTGACTAAACTTTCCAAGTCAGTTTAAGGTCCATCTGGGGGACGGCGCACACGTTGATGAATCACCCTGCTTGTATAGCACCGGCATGAGTTTATAGCTGGGTTGGGATTCAAATGCAGACAAGACAGCTTACAGGTGAGTGTGCATACCTCAAGACCATCCTGACATCCCTGAAGTAGCATGGGAGTAATGAAAAAAGTGACGCAAAATTGCTGTTGACCACAACCCAAAATAAGCAATGTACAATCACCACGTGGGGTTGCAAAAACTTAACAGCAGTATAAGATAGAGCATTCAAGAATAAAGACAGGAAATAGAGTATTATTTACTGTGTAAGTTTTCCAATTCCGGAGCTACGAACATCAGCCATGACAGCTTGAAATTTTGCTACAAATGATGTCAGAAAGACTTTCACGTTCTCTGGAATCAACTCTTTATCCTTCTCGTGACCACGAGGCTTCGCCTCTGATACTAGAGGTAAACACACACACACACACACACACACACACACACACACACACACACACACACACACACACACACACACACACACACACACACACACACACACCTTGGATCGAATAGACAGGAAACAATGATGTTTTTTCAACAGTAATAATTACCTATATTTCTTTTTTTAGTGCTTCGTGAAGTAGAAGGTTTGCAATACTCATGACATTGGTATACCACCTGCCATTGTAAAGAATTGTGAAAGAATATGTTAACGCATAAAATCCAGTGGCTACAAAAGTATGAAGCAACTTTTTTTTTACTGTGGAAATCAATGTGAACCTATTGTCTATGGTTAAAATTTGTCATTATTATTACTAGGGCATGCCCGTACTATATCTATATCTAAAATTATATCCCCCCCCTCTATTTACATGAAATGGTTTGGTCCAAAGCGAACGGCTTGCGAGTACGGTGACAATCCCCCCCCTCTATTTACATGAAATGGTTTGGTCCATTCGCAAAGCCAAAGCGAACGGCAGTTACGAATCGCAGTTACGATGAATCGCAAAGTAGTTTTAATTAGTTTTAAAACATAGTTTAACGCCAACATAGTTTGCCAACGTGAAATAAATGAATACGCTCTCAAATGTGCCGTCCGAGGCAGAGTCTGTTCGCCACGTTCGGCACACGTGATAACTCGCTGCTCTCTGATTGGTTGAATCGTTTTTTGGACATAGCTCGGTAACTACTTGTCCGATTAATATGAAACCTTGAAAAGGCACATCCTCGGGTCCCCAGCAATATACCTGGCAAGTTTCAAGTATATCGGACCGGTAGTTGTCGAGAAACAGCGGTCGCATACACACACACACACACACACACACACACACAGACAGAGATTAGTGGAATTATAGATAGATTACACATGCAGAATAGTATTACACAAAAATATTGTAAATGCAGAATTAGTTCATCTTTTCTAAATACGCAGTTAAAATGAGCTGTACAAGTGTTGTTGACTGAATCTAAATGTAACTCACTGCACATGTTTAATGGCATTGCTGTCAGGATTCAACTCTTAAATCTCAGATTACATGATATATTTTCTTGCAATGCAATGTGTTATTGTGCTGCAACTTTGAGCAAAAGTTAGTAATAGCTGGGGGCAATGGATAAAAACTGCAGAATTTCAAATACAATAATCAAGATAACACATGGTGAATTAATGGTTGAACCGTCTTCTCGTGATGTTATTGAAAATACTGCTTGAAGTGATAGCGTGAACTTACCAATCAGGAAAGCGCAAAACACAGTGGCCAGGCCTAACAACAAAACTGTGGTTCTCATCTTTGCAGGATAAGGTCACCAGCTGAAAATCACAAATACGCATCATGACAACATCACCATTCACATGGATTGTAATCCACAACGAAGTGAGTTGTCGGAATGCCGTATATGGGAATAACTGTGGACTGTTGATATTAAAATATTCCAGAAAGAAAAATCACACACAGTTGTATACGCATGTGCAAATAAAGACAAGTTGATCAACTGAGTCACATTTTGTTAAAGTGATCTAACTTTTACAAAAAAGGTACATTGGGAGAAAAACAAGTAGAAAGATGAGGACAATTGAAGATAGAACAATAAAAAAGGCAAATAAAAGTTGCGTATCTCAGCAAGTATAAAGCAATACTACTTTCGGCCGTAATCTGAGCACCAACCAGTGGAGTAGACTGGAGATTTGCAAAAGGTACAGGGTTTGAGAGAGTCTTGTTCACTTTTATATCCATTCCTTATCTTTGTAGATTGGAATGGAGGAAGGGGGGGGGGGGGGGGGGGGGTGAAATCATGTGTTATGTGGTTTTAGATGATGTGTCTGTGATCATTGACAATGATATGTTGACCCCAACATAATATTGTTGATCTTGCTACTTTTGCAAGCTTTTTCCTCACTCATGTGATCATCTCTTAAAAAAATAGAAGGTAGAAATAGACTACCTTTACAACAATTCACCATTCAATATAATTTAAGCAAAATAAATGAAAATGAAACCCTCTAAATTATTTATTATTTACATAATTTCAATTTCAATTTTTTGCTGTTATTTTATCTAAATCCATGTAAAAAAATGTTTCATTTTGAAGGGAATCCACTATTTATTTGTATCTGAACTATCGAGTCCATGTGAAAGGTAACTAAAGACTATCGACTATAACAGGGGTTCTCAACCTATTGCACAAGGCACACTTGAGGACATCAAAAAGGTCAGGGCCCACATAAGAAATAATGATAACGATAAAAAAACAGGGTGCTCTGAACATAGTTATATGTAGTTGTTTGCTGCAATGGATTAAATAAAATATTATAATAATAATACCTTTATTTCATTCCTTATTTAAGACATTTAATTAAGCCTTAAATATTGAGTGCTGCTTACATCAGTGGGATACTGGGCTTGCTTCTGAGAACCAATCAGATCAAACTGAGGTGGGATGGGTGGAGGCTGACTCGCAGAATAGCATTGAAAGTGCTATTTAGAATAGAATAGCATTGAAAGTGCTACTTAGAATAGACGCATTCAAAGAATACTCATAGAATAGCATTGGAAGAACTTGATTGCCCGCTCTGACTGAACGTCCTGTCACTGTAAATCCAAACTTAATATATTCGGGGTCGTATTTTTACCTCCGCCACCAAAGGTGGATGGAGGTTGTTTGCACCCGTCTGTTTGTTTGTCTGCCTGTCGGTGAACAAGATATCTCAAATTAGAGCAATGCGACTGTGTCGCCAATATGCCTCCGCATAGTCACACAACAGGTAGATGCCCTCGTTGGCTGTCCTAAAATTAAATTTAAATCCCTTCAGCTGTTTTCAAGTATCACATTTTCACCAGCCGTGGCAGGTTTCACATCGATCCGTGAAGAGGTTTTAGAGAAGGGATTTTTTTAAATATCGGCTTTCAAGCTAATATCCCTGGTGTTGGGCTAGCGGCTAGGGTGCCGGCTTAGGATCCAAGGATCCTGGGTTCGAATCCCGGTCGATCGCTGAATTAACGCCAGGGGGGTTGACTCAGCCTGATCATCCTTCCGAGGTCGGCTAATTGAGTACCAGTTCACTGGTAATTCCCTGTTTGTCGTTAAAGGCGGCAAAAAGGGTTGGCGTCAGGAAGGGCATCCGGCCGTAAAACATTGCTTCAAATAGGGGACCGAAAAACAACAACAACCACGGTTCCCGGAAAAGGCCAACCCCCGCTTTGCGGGGAAAAATGGCCTCTAAAGGTGGTTATTTTTTTATTTTAAGCTAATATGGCTGCCACACCACGTGACATATGACCTTAAAAAACTGTGCACTTTGCATATGTATGATTGTATGAGTAGGGATCACGTTTGTGAAGTTTTGTATTTATCTGATAAGGTTCGTTTTTCTATCCACGATGGCTGCCAAACCACGTGACCTACGACATCATTATTTTCAAACTATATGCAACAATGGTGTTCGATGATATTTGTAAAATTTCGCATCGATAGGGTAAGTGGTTTCAGAGATGTAATTATTTGATATTTTCCTTCAATCCAATATGGCTGCCACACCATGTGACCAATGATGTTTTCGTGATAGTCAATGACACACGTAAAGTTTCAAGTCAATCGATTTGGTGGTTTGGGAGAGGACGTTTTTTTAAAGTTTAAGGTTAAATCCAAAATGGCTGTCAAACCATGTGACCTATGATGTCATAAATTTAATATTTCAATACAAATGGGTCATATACTCATACTAGTGGGGTCACCCGTGGGAATCCCACGGGCATGGACGATTGGACGTGTGTGACATTTCGACATATTGAGTTAGATGCTGCACCTGTTTCACAATAACACACACACACACACACACACACACACACACACACACACACACACACACACACACACACACACACACACACACACACACACACACACACACACACACACACACACACACACACACACACACACACACACACACACACACACACACACACACACACACACACACACACACACACACCTCGTTTTTTCATTTCTGTATCTCACAATTCGGTCTCTCTCGTATTCACACACCCACACAAACACACACACACACACACGCACACACACACACACACACACACACACACACACGTACACCGACACACATACACATATACACACATACGCAAATACACATACACACACATGTACACCGACACATGCATATACACGTACACACATATACACATACACATATGGATATACACACATGCACACACATACACATATACACACACAGACACATACACATATACACATACACACACACAGACACACATGCATACACATACACACATATACACACACACACATACACACATATACACACACACACACACACGTACACCCACACACATATATATATATATACACATACAGACACACATATATACACATACAGACACACACATATATATACACACACACACACGTGTACACACACATGCACACACATACACACATATACACACACATATATATATATACACACACACACACACACACACGCATACACACGCATACACACACGTACAGACAAATGTACATCGACACACATGCACACACACATATATATTGTTGCGAATATGGAATTTGGCCTCCATATCCGCTTGTAAATATTCCCCTATTTCCCCAATACTCCCCAACTATCCCCAATCCCCCATTCCCTAGTCCCATTGTCTGTAAACAACAATCAGTAGAGCCGACCTTCCCCTTTTTCCCCCATTAAATGTCGTGCCCAGGTCCACCGCATCTCACGTAGACAACTTTCGGACATCTTGCTAGTTATTCTTAGTCTATGTCAGTTAAGGACTCCTTTCCATTAATTCTGACTCTTCGTTGCACCAGAATGTGATTATATGGCACCAGTAGTGAGTTTAGGACCTTTCCCATACCTCCTTCCATCTTCTTCCCCAAACAACAACTACAACTACAACTACAACTACAACTACAACTACAACAACAATTACAACAACAACGACGCTGCACCGGGGGAGTGTGCGTCATCACACCGGCTCGGTTAGCCGCCATTGACAATGCGCGCCGGACCATGCGCTCCACGGGGTTACCACGAAGGGGCTGGCTGTCAGCTCCTCGTCAAGGGCGGAGCCGGTAACCCCCCCGCACGCACCCAATGAGAAGCAACGAGCCGATTCCATCTGGGGCGGAGCTAACGAGCCGAGGGCGTGTCACTCCCCGCCGGATCTACGCAGCCACTTGCCGGATGTGACGTCAGATGCGCCCCCAGCCTGAGCAGACAAGTCACCATCTCCGAGCGCTGTGACCTTCCCGCATCTCTGGACCGGACCGAGTCGATTCTGCCTCGAGCCCAGGTGCACCTGGAGCCATCGATTCTGCCTTTCCTTGCCATCAATCCCCGTGTGAGTCAGCCTTTTGTCCCGTCTATCTGTCGTCTGTTGGGAATAATATAAGAGTGTGTCTAAGTGCTTGTCTTTCTATGCTGTACCTCTTGTAGTTGTAATCTAACCTTCCGCCTTAATATAACCTCCTCCGGAGGTCTTGAGAACTGAACCCTGGGTGTCGTGTCATTTGAAACCCAGCCGTGTGTCCTTTTCCTTTATTGCCTTTATTGACCTAGCGTAGCGCGACTAGTCAACGTTCGGGTATAATCGGGTAACTTGTGCAGACGTGGTCATACCAAAACCGCTCGGTAAAATAACATCTAAGCCACGTCTGTAACAATTGGTGTCGAGGAGTGGAATTCGAACCCGGGACTAAATTTATTATGCCCAAATTTGTAACAATTAGAATCGATTCGGAGCGCGTTTCCCGCGCGTTGTTAGGCCCAAACCAGGGAGGCAGAATCGATTCGGAGCGCGTTTACTGCGCTCGACGAAATTATAACGGCCGAAATTTGTTTTGTTGTATAAAAACCCGAATTTTGAAAGTCGCGCTATGGCAGACCAAGACAGCTGGGGTCCGGTAGGGGAGAGTGAGGCAGGGTCGGTCCAGGACCAAATTGAGGGACATGAGGGACAGGAGGAGAGCGAAGCAGCGAGGGTAGCAGACGCACAAAATAGCGTCGTTGTGCCCGACATTGCGGGAGCGCAAAATGGCGCCTCGCTGATCACCGCGCCCGCGACCGTGGCAGCGCCGCCGATGGATTTGAACCTTTTTTTAATACAAATGAAGGCCCATATGGACAAGAATAATGAAGAAATGGAAAACAGAATGAGGAGGGCAATGTCAATGAGGGACGAAGCGAGGGCTCGGAGGAAGCAATTGGGGGTAATGGGAAACCAAATGGGGGTAATGAGGGACGAAGCGAGGGGTACCGGTGAGGGGTTAGACAACGGGATAAAAGAGGTAAAGAATGGGTTAACGGGGGTGGAAAACAGAATGGCTGCCCAGGAGAATCAGTTAGAGGGGGTGAAAAATGGGTTAATGGGGTTAGAAAACAGTATGGAAGGCAAATTGAGGGACATGAGGGACCAAGCGGAAAGGGAAGTTAAACAAATGGAGCAGCGGATAGAGGGGGTCAGAATGGGGGTAGAGACCAAACTGGATGCTCACAGGGAGGAAATGGAGCAGATGAGGGTGGCATCTGGGCAGGAGATGCAAGTGATGGGAGAGGAGATCAGAAGAGGTGTGAGTGAGGAGGTCGGAGGAGTGCGCGAGGAGGTGAGGCACTGTAAGGAGCACATGGAGAAGGAGGTGAGAAAGGGGACTGTAAAGTTACAAGGGGGCATAGAGGTCCTGACGCAGGAGGTGGAACAGCTGACGGAGGGACAAAAAGGACTAACGGAGCAGGTTCAAAGGAACACTGTGGTATTAGGAGGTTTAAAAGCGACACAAAATGACCTAAAAAATGACTTGGTAGCGACGAAGAGGGAATGTCAGATGGTACGTGAGGGACTGACAACGAGGTTGGACGAGGTGATAGAGGTAATGGAGACGAAGGACCGGCAGGTGAGGACGCACATGGAAACGGTCAAGGTAGCCTTGGAGGATGAGCTTGAGGAGACGTACCGGGGAATAAAAGAGGTGAAGCAGAAACTAGAAGAAGTGGAAGAAGGGATGAGCGAAATTAAGAAGCGACGGAGAGGGGATGAGAAAGAGATAAAAGAGGAGATAAAAGAATTGGTCCAAAGTCTGTGTTTGGATCGTGATGATGTGCTCATTAACCGGATGAGGGATTCGCAGGTGATGGAGGAGAAGCGAAGAGGAAGAGGACCCGGTGTAAGTGGTGACCAATATGGTCGTGCGTATGATGCGCCAGGGGATTTAAGAAGCTTGGGGGTCGAGATGGACCCGGGTGTTCGTGAGAGGCCGTGGGTGAAGTGTGCGACAGGTCTGGTGTGCGAAAAAGGAGGTGTGCAAGAAAGTCCGACTCTGGGGTGTGTGAGGAAAAAGTGTGTGCCAAGGAGTGAGGGTGCTGGCGAGAGTGAGTCGGTCGTAGCGCGTGTGCGAGGGGGCACGTGGAAGCGCGGTGTGGTGAGTGTTACAGAGGGTGTGACGGGAGAGTGTGCGCGAGAAAGGTGTGTGACGGACAGGTGCATGAGGAAAGAGTGCACTGTCAGAAGTAAGGAAGAGTGTCCACCTGTGGTGAGTGTTACAGAGGGTGTAATGGGAGAGTGTGCGCGAGAAAGGTGTGTGACGGACAGGTGCATGAGGAAAGAGTGCGCTGTCAGAAGTAAGGAAGAGTGTCCACCTGTGGTGAGTGTGACAGAGGGTGTAACGGGAGAGTGTGCGCGAGAAAGGTGTGTGACGGACAGGTGCACGAGGAAAGAGTGCGCTGTCAAGAGTAAGGGTGAGTGCGCTGTCAAGAATGGAGGTGAGAGTAGTGAGAGTGACAAGGAGAGTGAGTTGGTTGTGACAGGTGAGCGAGGATGTACACCTGGGATGGAAGGATGCACACCTGGAATGGTAGAGCGTGAGTGGGAATGCACGCTGGAGTTGGTGGTGAGGCACGTGGTTGGGTGTGCGAATGAGGGCACACCTGTGATTGTCACAGAGGAGGTGACCGAGGAGGGGGCGCGAAGAGGAGTATTGGTGAGGTGTGCGAACAACGAATGTGTGCCAAAGTGTTCGGTGGTCAGGTGTGTGACCAAGGCTGTGAGTGGAATGAGTGTACCTGGGTGTGTAAGGAAAGGTACGAGGAGCATGGGCACGGCTGGATGTGTGAGCAAGGAACGGGCTGCGGGGTGTAAGCGTCCAGGTGAAGCATCGACGTTAAACGGGTTAGAGGTTAGAGCGACTTTTAGCCGAATCGGGCCCTCGGTGCGTGCTGGGCCTCGCTTTGAACGGCCGCGTCCGTGCTCCACTAGGCGGAGCGGGCGGCCCGATAGAAAGAGTCGTCATGGCGACCACTTTTTGTTGAGGCATTCCGGCAGGTCGAGATCGGGACATTGGATGGCTCCGTGCCGAGATGGTGCGTGGGATCTCGGCCCGGGTAAACCCCCGTCCCTGCACCGAGTGCCGGACGTGTCCAGCCGCTGGCACAGAACAACCCGCATTCATGGCTTGGCTTTACGAAGCCGGGCTTTGGACAGGGATTGGCGCACCGAGAGGTATTAGTGAGTCGACTGGGTGATGAGGTTAGTGTTTAGGACCCAAAATTAGAGAAAAACAAAATTTGATGATTGGCAAGGGATTAGCAGTAGTGATTGGCAGATGATGGGTAGTGATTGGCAAATTTTTGATTTGTTGAAATTTGATGTGCAAAATTGGTAGTGAGAGACCCCCGATGTGGTGGGATGGCAAATCCACCATCCTTCCCATGGTGGGGGCAAAGGAGCAATAGCTTATGGGGTGTATGGCAGTGAAAACTAGCCCGGGTGGGTTAGGTTATATTGATAGGGCCCTAGAAGATGACATTAGGTGACGTTAAGATTAGTTAGTGACTGATACCTGTAGTGGGGACGCAGGTAGATTAGTGTGGATGATAATGACGTGGGAGCGCAATAGTTTAAAGGGACGACTGGGAAGCGCAAGTTTCAGAAGGGAGTAGTTAGCTGAGATGATGCCGTGTGTGTGAGGATTGAACAGGTGTGATTGCACAGGTGTGCAACTGGACAGGTGTGTGGAGCAGTGTGTGAGTAAAGAGTGTTGTGGATCAGCGCGAATGCGCTTGGGGAGAGAAGGGTGCAGGTGGCACCAGGTGTGAGAGCACAGGTGTGCAAGTACAGATGTGTGGAGAGAGTTGGAGTGAGTGGTACGGAGTGGTGTGCATGGTGCGAAGGTGTGGATGGGGGAAGAGTGGACCCCTTTCACGAGTACCCGGGGCGGGTAGTGTAAGTGTTAGGTAGAGGGTATAGGTAAATTGTGGTTGGATATTGGCATTTGTGGTGCGGTTGCAGAATGGTGTTGTGAATGGGTGCATTAGTGTTGTGGAAATGGCTGGGCGTGTAGCCTGTTAGTGTGTGTAGTTGGTTGGGCACTCCACCACTGTGAGGATGTCGGCCAGGTGAGGCCGCAGGTGGGCTCTGGGAGCCGGTAGAGTTGTGGATGGGGCCCGAGGATCCGGAGGATGGACCCGGGTAGCCCAGTGCCAGAGAGGGCACCGAGTGGGGAGAGTGCCAGAGGGCCTTCCCCAGGTAGTTAGGTTAGGGTGAGGAGCAGGTAAGCTCGGAGGCAACTGCAGTGGTGGTGTGCAGGTGGGTAGACCCACTGGGAGAGGTACACGCCACAGCCCAGAAATTGTGCGAGGGCACCGGGAGATGAATCGGGGGAGTGAGACCCCAAATTGAAGAGCACCACAGGTTGGCCAATGGGAATTGGTTTTTAGAACCCATAGTGTAAGAGGGCCAATGGTTTGGCCGGAGAAAGACCCCGGGTAGTGTAAAGTTGTTAAAGTCATTTAGGAAATACTAGTTAGGATTGATGAACCTGTCGCACCATACGCAGCCACTTGCCTGTGGTGATGATGATGACTCCACACCTGTGTTTTCTTTGTTTTGTTGCAGGAAATGAAATTGCTGTTGGATTTGTGAGACGCATCACGACGTGGATGAGACATTGGGGTGATTCCATCTCTCCCTCCCTAGGAGGGACTGATGATGAATTGGTAATGGCAAATTTTGATGTTGAGTTGAAAATGGCAAATTTGATTGGTTAGGAGGGAGAGAAGACGAATTTGGTTTATGGGAGGAACGGGGAAGACAGTAGGGATGTTTGTTGATTTGTAAAGTAGATGTTTATGGGTAGTGTTGTGTTTTGTGGATACAGTAAGGGGTAAGGGAGGGGCCATGTAGGTTACCTGGTGGGGGGGGGGGGGGGGGAGCGTACGGTAGGAACGTACCTGTCTCACCTGGTTCCCATGTGCCCCCAGTGTGCATTACCTTGCATTGCGTGCACTTTTGCACCCTTACCACCTTACTCACTTGTCTGCTTCTTTTGTCTCCCACCTCCGAGGATCTGGCTTTGGGGTAGAGAGAGAGGAGAGAGAGGTGCTGGCTTCGCAGTTGTGGGCCTGCACTTTCGCTGTTTGCTGCTTGGATCGATACACCATATGGACCGCAATGTTTGTGGCCACCCACAATGGACCGCAGCTCTTTTGCGGCCAAGCACCACCCGTGGAAGGACCTATGGGTCAACGTGGCACCTATGCCAAACAGGTGAACCACTTTTAGTTGACACCACTGAAGGCCACAATATAGAAATGGACGCGGTTGGCGCCTTTCTTTATTTTTTTGAAAGAGGCAAGAAGGCCAAGTGCACCACACGAAGGCAAGACCAGCGGCAGAACATCGGCCGGCTGCGACACCACACAATGATTCATAGACACTTTATTGGTGCACCGGATGGTGCTCACTGTGTGATGGGGTGGTGCTTGATGCTTGGAAGGGGTGCTCTGCACATTATTAAAGGCCGTAGGCCACAGAGCACTCGTGGGTTGGTGTATCGATGCTAGCATGCGTGCTCTCTCTCTATGCATAACATCTGCATGTGTTCCTCCAAAAACAGGTCCTGGATCGTAGTGTAAATATCAGCGTAGTCTTGTGTAAATAATGCTCCCTACCGGCTGTATGTTTAGTTTGAGGATTCTTTCCGGATTCGGTTATCCTGTGGGTGTGTTTCTGTGAGGAGAAGGGTGCAACGTCGCAGGGGGACATATTTACTCATTTGTGAATATCTGTAAAACTGTCGCACTCAGGGTAGAGTTAATAGTAGAGGGAACTACATTGCGTGACACACTAAAGTAGGTAAAAATTTATCGGGTCGGGACGCCCCGAGGGTAGAGAAGGGTGCAATGTTGCGAATATGGAATTTGGCCTCCATATCCGCTTGTAAATATTCCCCTATTTCCCCAATACTCCCCAACTATCCCCAATCCCCCATTCCCTAGTCCCATTGTCTGTAAACAACAATCAGTAGAGCCGACCTTCCCCTTTTTCCCCCATTAAATGTCGTGCCCAGGTCCACCGCATCTCACGTAGACAACTTTCGGACATCTTGCTAGTTATTCTTAGTCTATGTCAGTTAAGGACTCCTTTCCATTAATTCTGACTCTTCGTTGCACCAGAATGTGATTATATGGCACCAGTAGTGAGTTTAGGACCTTTCCCATACCTCCTTCCATCTTCTTCCCCAAACAACAACTACAACTACAACTACAACTACAACTACAACTACAACTACAACAACAATTACAACAACAACGACGCTGCACCGGGGGAGTGTGCGTCATCACACCGGCTCGGTTAGCCGCCATTGACAATGCGCGCCGGACCATGCGCTCCACGGGGTTACCACGAAGGGGCTGGCTGTCAGCTCCTCGTCAAGGGCGGAGCCGGTAACCCCCCCGCACGCACCCAATGAGAAGCAATGAGCCGATTCCATCTGGGGCGGAGCTAACGAGCCGAGGGCGTGTCACTCCCCGCCGGATCTACGCAGCCACTTGCCGGATGTGACGTCAGATGCGCCCCCAGCCTGAGCAGACAAGTCACCATCTCCGAGCGCTGTGACCTTCCCGCATCTCTGGACCGGACCGAGTCGATTCTGCCTCGAGCCCAGGTGCACCTGGAGCCATCGATTCTGCCTTTCCTTGCCATCAATCCCCGTGTGAGTCAGCCTTTTGTCCCGTCTATCTGTCGTCTGTTGGGAATAATATAAGAGTGTGTCTAAGTGCTTGTCTTTCTATGCTGTACCTCTTGTAGTTGTAATCTAACCTTCCGCCTTAATATAACCTCCTCCGGAGGTCTTGAGAACTGAACCCTGGGTGTCGTGTCATTTGAAACCCAGCCGTGTGTCCTTTTCCTTTATTGCCTTTATTGACCTAGCGTAGCGCGATTAGTCAACGTTCGAGTATAATCGGGTAACTTGTGCAGACGTGGTCATACCAAAACCGCTCGGTAAATAACATCTAAGCCACGTCTGTAACAATATATATATATATATATATATATATATATATACACATACACACACACACACACACATATATGCACGCACGCGCACACACACACACACACACACACACACACACACACACACACACACACACACACACACACATATATGCACGCGCACACACACACACCCACACCCACACACACACGTCCCACATTTATATATCCCACATCACACATGTATAAAAAAAAATATAAAAAAATAAAAATGTATATACATGTTTAAAGTGTACGTGCCCTTCCCCCCTCCCCCGCCCGGCAACGCTGAGTACTTCTGCTAGTAACTAATGAAATAAAAACGAAGAAATATCTCTGGGTAATTTCCTGAAACTCGGTGAAATTCGCTGAAATTCGCTCGGTGTATCGGTGAAATATTTTATTTGGGCGGTGTATAATTGCTTCGAACGAAATATCTCTAAGCAATTTCCCGTCTGTGTTTAATGTCCATGCACACGTGAAATGGAGTTTGTTTTTGCACACGTGAAATGAACATGTGAACCTTTACTTCCGGATAATAATGTTGAATGAAATAAAAACGAAGAAATATAGTGGGGTCACCCGTGGGAATCCCACGGGCATGGACGTGTGTGACATTTCGACATATTGAGTTAGATGCTGCACATTCATTTTTACAAAATGGTTACTGGCAAGTCATCAGATCCAGAAATGGTGTAATGAACACAATTTATTTATTTCACATAATATGTGACCCCTCACTCCTCTCCACCTGACACTCTCCTCTCTCCACCTGACACTCTCCTCTCTCCACCTGACACTCTCCTCTCTCCACCTGACACTCTCCTCTCTCCACCTAGCAGTCCTCTCCTCTCCAATCCCTCACACTCCTCTCCTCTCCAATCTTTCACTCTCCTCTCCAATCGCTCCTCACTCGCCTCTCCAATCGCTCCTCACTCGCCTCTCCAATCGCTCCTCACTCGCCTCTCCAATCGCTCCTCACTCGCCTCTCCAATCGCTCCTCACTCGCCTCTCCAATCGCTCCTCACTCGCCTCTCCAATCGCTCCTCACTCGCCTCTCCAATCGCTCCTCACTCGCCTCTCCAATCGCTCCTCACTCGCCTCTCCAATCGCTCCTCACTCGCCTCTCCAATCGGCTTTCCCCGTCTCGTTTCTCTCGTTTTTCTCCCGTCTCATTCTTTTTCTTGCTCCAAATCGGCCCGTCTCGCCCGGCGGCCCGTCGGAATCGGAAATCGGCCCGTCTTGCTTTCTTGCTTGCGCGTAAATAAATTGTGTTCATTACACCATTTCTGGATCTGATGACTTGCCAGTAACCATTTTGTAAAAATGAATGTGCAGCATCTAACTCAATATGTCGAAATGTCACACACATCCATGCCCGTGGGGTTCCCACGGGTGACCCCGCAAGTTTGCATTGACGTTCGTCGATGGACTCGTTCGCCCGTCTCATTCGTTTTCTTGCTGCATCCTGTTCAAGTCTGCGTTCTTCATCGATCGTCTCATTCATTTTGGAAATAGAAGTTTCCACGTAGCGCATGAATTGTCGCGATCCTCAAGAGGAAGTGTCTCCATAGATATATATTGTTACAGACACGACTTTGATGTTAGGGTGGGCCGAGCGGAATGGCCGCCGTGTCCGCACAAGTTACCCGATTATACTCGAACGTTGCCGAGTCGCGCTACGCTAAATCAATGAAGGAAAAGGACACAACGGCTGGGATTAAAATGACACGACACCAGGGATACGGTTCTCAAGACCTCCGGAGGAGGTTATATTAGGGCGGAAGGTCAGATTACAACGACAAGAGGGACAGCATAGAAAGGCAGGCACTTAGACACACTCTTATATTAGCCCCGACAGACGACAGATAAACGGGACAAAAACTGACTCACACGGGGATTGATGGCAAGGAAAGCGGGCAGTCGATGGCTCAAGGTGCACTCTTGGCTCAAGGACAGAATCGACCCGGTCCGGTCCAGAGATGCAGTAGGTCTCACTCAGCGCTCGGAGGTGGTGACTGGCTCTTCTTCAAGCTGGGGGCGCATCTCACGTCATGTCCGGTAAGTGGCCGCGTATATCCGGCGGGGAGTGACACGCCCTCGGCTAGTTAGCTCCGCCCCAGATGGAATCGGTCCGTTGCTTCTCATTGGGTGCGTGCGGGGGGGTTACCGGCTCCGCCCTTGACGAGGGGCTGACAGGGAGCCCCTTCGTGGTAACCCCGTCAGAGCGCATGGTCAATGGCGGCTAACCGAGCCGGTGTGAGGACGCACACTCCCCCGCGCCGCGCCGTTGTTGTAGTTGTTGTAGTTGTTGTTGTAGTTGTTGTTTGGGGAAGAAGATGGGAGGAGGTATGGGAAGGTCCTAAACTCACTACTGGTGCCATATAATCACATTCTGGTGCAACGAAGAGTCAGAATTAATGGAAACGAGTCCTTAACTGACATAGACTAAGAATAACTAGCAAGATGTCCTATAGTTGTCTACGTGAGATGCGGTGGACCTGGGCACGACATTTAATGGGGGAAAAAGGGGAAGGTCGGTTCTACAGAGTGTTATTTACAGGCAATGGGACTAGGGAATGGGGGGTTGGGGATAGTTGGGGAGTATTGGGGAAATAGGGGAGTATTTACAAGCGGATATTGAGGCCAAGTCCCATATCCGCAACGTTGCACCCTTCTCTACCCTCGGGGCGTCCCGACCCGATAAATTTTTACCTATTTTAGTGTGGCACTCAGATGTAGTTCCCTCTACTATTAACTCTACCCTGAGTGCGACAGTTTTACAGATATTCACAAATGAGTAAATATGTCCCCCTGCGACGTTGCACCCTTCTCCTCACAGAAACACACCCACAGGATAACCGAATCCGGAAAGAATTCGCAAACTAAACATACAGCCGGTAGGGAGCATTATTTACAAGACTACGCTGCTATTTACACTACGATCCAGGACCTGTTTTTGGAGGAACACATGCAGATGTTATGCATAGAGAGAGAGCACGCATGCCAGCATCGATACACCAACCCACGAGTGCTCTGTGGCCTTATGGCCTTTAATAATGTGCAGAGCACCCCTTCCAAGCATCAAAAGCACCACCCCATCACACAGTCAGCACCATCCGGTGCACCAATAAAGTGTTTATAAATCACCGGTGGTGTCGCAGCCGGCCGATGTTCTGCCGCTGGTCTTGCCTTCATGTGGTGCACTTGGCCTTCTTACTTCTTTCAAAAATAAAGAAAGGCGCCAACCGCGTCCATTTCTCTATTGTGGCCGTCAGGGGGCCAACTGTTAGTGGTTCACCTTGTATGGCATAGGTGCCACGTTGACCCATAGGTCCATCCATGGGTGGTGCTTGGCCGCAAAAGAACTGCGGTCCATTGTGGGTGGCCACAAACATTGCGGTCCATATGGTGTATCGATCCAGGCAGCAAGCAGCGAAAGTGCAGGCCCACAACTGCGTAGCCAGCACCTCTCTCTCCTCTCTCTCTACCCCAAAGCCAGATCCTCGGAGGTGGGAGGCAAAAGAAGAAGACAAGTGAGTAAGGTGGTAATGGCGCAAAAGTGCACGCAATATAAGATGACGCACACTGGGGGCACATGGGAACCAGGTGAGACAGGTACGTTCCTACCGTACGCCCCCCCCCCCCCCCACCAGGTAACCTACATGGCCCCTCCCTTACCCCTTACTGTATCCACAAAACACAACACTACCCATAAACATCTACTTTACAAATCAACAAACATCCCTACTGTCTTCCCCGTTCCTCCCATAAACCAAATTCGTCTTCTCTCCCTCCTAACCAATCAAATTTGCCATTTTCAACTTTCATCAAAATTTGCCATCTCCAACTCAACATCATAATTTGCCATTACCAATTCATCATCAGTCCCTCCTAGGGAGGGAGAGATGGAATCACCCCAATGTCTCATCCACGTCGTGATGCGTCTCACAAATCCAACAGCAATTCTCATTTCCTGCACCAAAACAAAGAAAACACAGGTGTGGAGTCATCATCATCACCACAGGTAAGTGGCTGCGTATGGTGCGACAGGTTCATCAATCCTAACTATTTCCTAAATGACTTTAACACACTTTACACTACCCGGGGTCTTTCTCCTGCCAAACCATTGGCCCTCTTACACTATGGGTTCTAAAAACCAATGCCCATTGACCAAACTGTGGTGCTTTTCAATTTGGGGTCTCACTCCCCCGATTCATCTCCCGGTGCCCTCGCACAATTTCTGGGCTGTGGCGTGTACCTCTCCCAGCGGGTCTACCCACCTGCACACCTCCACCACTGCAGTTGCCTCCGAACTTACCTGCTCCTTACCCTAACCTAACTACCTGGGGAAGGCCCTCTGGCGCTCTCCCCACTCGGTGCCCTCTCTGGCACTGGGCTGCCCGATCCACACCCGGGATCCTCAGGCACCCACTCACAACTACCGGCTCCCAGAGCCCACCTGCGGCCTCACCTGGCCGACATCCTCACAGTGGTGGAGTGCCCAACCAACTACACACACTAACAGGCTACACGCCCAGCCATTTCCACAACGCTAATGCACCCATCCACAATACCATTCTGCAACCGCACCACAAATGCCAATATCCAACCACAATTTACCTATACCCTCTACCTAACACTTACACTACCCGCCCCGGGTATCCGTGATGGGGGTCCACTCTTCCCCCATTCACACCTTCGCACCATACACACCACTCCGTACCACTTACTCCAACTCTCTCCACACACCTGTACTTGCACACCTGTGCTCTCACTCTTGGTGCCGCCTGCACCCTTCTCTCCCCAAGCGCATTCGCGCTGATCCACACACTCACTACTCATACACTGCTCCACACACCTGTCCAGTTGCACACCTGTGCAATCACACCTGTCCAGTTGCACACCTGTGCAATCACACCTGTTCAATTCTCACACAGCATCATCTCATCTAACTACTCCCCTCTGAAACTCGCGCTTCCCAGTCGTCCCTTTAAACTATTGCGCTCCCTCGTCATTATCATCCACACTAATCTACCTGCGTCCCCACTACAGGTATCAGTCACTAACTAAACTTAACGTTACCTAATGTCAATCTCTTCTAGATCCCTACAATATAACCTAACCCACCCGGGCTAGTTTTCACTGCCATACACCCCATAAGCTATTGCTCCTTTGCCCCACTATATGGGAAGGGTGGCAAGGATGCCACCCTTACCCACCGGGCCCATCGCTCACTACCAATTTTGCACATCAAATTTCAACAAATCAAAAATTTTGCCAATCACTACCCATCATCTGCCAATCACTACTGCCAATCCCTTGCCAATCATCAAATTTTGTTTTTCTCTAATTTTGGGGCCAAAACACTAACCTCATCACCCAGTCTACTCACTAATGCCTCTCGGTGCGCCAATTCCTGTCCAAAGCCCGGCTTCGTAAAGCCAAGCCATGAATGCGGGTTGTTCTGTGCCAGCGGCTGGATGCGTCCGGCACTCGGTGCAGGGACGGGGGCTTACCCGGGCCGAGATCCCACGCACCATCTCGGCGTGGAGCCATCCAATTGCCCGATCTCGACCTGCCGGCACGTCTCACCAAGAAGTGGTCGCCATGACGACCCTTTCTATCGGGCTGCCAGCTCCGCCTAGTGGAGCACGGACGCGGCCGTTCAAAGCGAGGCCCGGCACGCACCGAGGGCCCGCTTCGGCTAGAAGTCGACCTAACCTCTAACCTGGTTACCGTCGATGCTTCACCTGGATTCTTACAAGCATACGCTACCCCTTTCTTGCTCATACATGCAGCCGTTTCCATGCTCCTCGTACCTTTCCTTACACACCCAGGTACACCCATTCCACTCACAGCCTTGGTCACACACCTGACCACCGAACACTTTGGCACACATTCGTTGGTAGCACACCTCACCAACACACCTCTTCGCGCCCCCTCCTCGGTCACCTCCTCTGTGACAATCACAGGTGTGCTCTCATTCGCACACCCAACCACGTGCCTCACTACCAACTCCAGCGTGCATTCCCACTCACGCTCTACCATTCCAGGTGTGCATCCTTTCTCACCTGTCACAACCAACTCACGCTCCTTGTCACTCTCACTACTCTCACCTCCATTCTTGACAGCGCACTCACTCTTACTCTTGACAGCGCACTCTTTCCTCATGCACCTGTCCGTCACACACCTGTCCGTCACACACCTTTCTCACGCACACTCTCCCGTCACACTCTCTGTAACACTTACCACACCGCGCTTCCATGTGCTCCCTCGCACACGCGCTACGACCGACTCATTCTCGCCAGCACCCTCACTCCTTGGCACGCACTTTTTCCTCACACACCCCAGAGTCGGACTTTTTCGCACACCTCCTTTTTCGCACACCAGACCTGTCGCACACTTCACCAACGGCCTCTCACGAACACCCGGGTCTATCTCGACCCCCAAGCTTCTTAAATCCCCTGGCGCATCATACGCACGACCATATTGGTCACCACTTACACCGGGTCCTCTTCCTCTTCGCTTCTCCTCCATCACCTGCGAATCCCTCATCCGGTTAATGAGCACATCATCACGATCCAAACACAGACTTTGGACCAATTCTTTTACTTCCTCTTTTATCTCTTTGTTATCCCCTCTCCGTCGCTTCTTAATTTCGCTCACCCCTTCTTCCACTTCTTCTAATTTCTGCTTCACCTCTTTTATTCCCCGGTACGTCTCCTCAAGCTCGTCCTCCAAGGCTACCTTGACCGTTTCCATGTGCGTCCTCACCTGCCGGTCCTTCGTCTCCATTACCTCTATCACCTCGTCCAGCCTCGTTGTCAGTCCCTCACGTACCATCTGACATTCCCTCTTCGTCGCTACCAAGTCATCTTTTAGTTCTTTCTGTGTCGCTTTTAAACCTCCTAATACCGCAGTGTTCCTTTGAACCTGCTCCACTAACTCCGTCTGTCCCACCGTCAGCTGCTCCACCTCCTGCGTCAGGTCCTCTATGCCCCCTTGTAACTTTACAGTCCCCTTTCTCACCTCCTTCTCCATGTGCTCCTTACAGTGCCTCACCTCCTCGCGCACTCCTCCGACCTCCTCACTCACTCCTCTTCTGATCTCCTCTCCCATCACTTGCATCTCCTGCCCAGATGCCACCCTCATCTGCTCCATTTCCTCCCTGTGAGCATCCAGTTTGGTTTCTACCCCCATTCTGACCCCCTCTATCTGCTGCCCCATTTGGTTAACTTCCCTTTCCGCTTGGTCCCTCATGTCCCTCAATTTGCCTTCCATCCTGTTTTCTAACCCCTCTAACCCATTTTTCACTCCCTCTATCTGATTCTCCTGGGCAGCCATTCTATTCTCTACCCCCTCTAACCCCTTTTGCATCCCTTCCATTTGATTCTCTTGAGCGGCCATTCTGTTTTCTACCCCCATTAACCCATTTCTCACCTCTTTTATCCCGTTGTCTAACCCCTCAAATTTGTCGTCTAACTTCCCAAATTTCTTGTCTAAACCCTTAAAATTATTGTCTAACCCCTCACCGGTACCCCTCGCTTCGTCCCTCATTACCCCCAATTGCTCACCCTGAGCATCCATCCGGTTCCCCATTTGTCCCATACTGCTTTTCAAACCTCTAATTTGGTCTCCCAATTGCTCACCCATTTGTTCCATAAGGGCCCTCATTTGCAGGAGGAAAAGGTTCGAATCCACCAGGGGCGCTGCCACGGTCGCGGGCGCGGTGACCAGCGAGGCGCCATTTTGCGCACCCGCCATGTCGGGCGCAACGACGCTAATTTGTGCGTCTGCTACCCTCGCTGCTTCGCTCTCCTCGCGTCCCTCAATTTGGTCCTGGACCGACCCTGCCTCACTCTCCTCTACCGGACCCCAGCTGTCTTGATCCGCCATAGCGCGACTTTCAAAATTCGGGTTTTTATATTTTGTAAAAACACAATCAAATTTCGCCTTTATAATTTCGAGCGCGTAAACGCGCTCCGGATCGAATTCTACTTCCCAAAATTTGGGCCTAACAAATTTAGTCCCAGGTCCGAATCCGACACTCCTGACACCAATTGTTACAGACACGACTTTGATGTTAGGGTGGGCCGAGCGGAATGGCCGCCGTGTCCGCACAAGTTACCCGATTATACTCGAACATTGCCGAGTCGCGCTACGCTAAATCAATGAAGGAAAAGGACACAACGGCTGGGATTAAAATGACACGACACCAGGGATACGGTTCTCAAGACCTCCGGAGGAGGTTATATTAGGGCGGAAGGTCAGATTACAACGACAAGAGGGACAGCATAGAAAGGCAGGCACTTAGACACACTCTTATATTAGCCCCGACAGACGACAGATAAACGGGACAAAAACTGACTCACACGGGGATTGATGGCAAGGAAAGCGGGCAGTCGATGGCTCAAGGTGCACTCTTGGCTCAAGGACAGAATCGACCCGGTCCGGTCCAGAGATGCAGTAGGTCTCACTCAGCGCTCGGAGGTGGTGACTGGCTCTTCTTCAAGCTGGGGGCGCATCTCACGTCACGTCCGGTAAGTGGCCGCGTATATCCGGCGGGGAGTGACACGCCCTCGGCTAGTTAGCTCCGCCCCAGATGGAATCGGTCCGTTGCTTCTCATTGGGTGCGTGCGGGGGGGTTACCGGCTCCGCCCTTGACGAGGGGCTGACAGGGAGCCCCTTCGTGGTAACCCCGTCGGAGCGCATGGTCAATGGCGGCTAACCGAGCCGGTGTGAGGACGCACACTCCCCCGCGCCGCGCCGTTGTTGTAGTTGTTGTAGTTGTTGTTTGGGGAAGAAGATGGGAGGAGGTATGGGAAGGTCCTAAACTCACTACTGGTGCCATATAATCACATTCTGGTGCAACGAAGAGTCAGAATTAATGGAAACGAGTCCTTAACTGACATAGACTAAGAATAACTAGCAAGATGTCCTATAGTTGTCTACGTGAGATGCGGTGGACCTGGGCACGACATTTAATGGGGGAAAAAGGGGAAGGTCGGTTCTACAGAGTGTTATTTACAGGCAATGGGACTAGGGAATGGGGGGTTGGGGATAGTTGGGGAGTATTGGGGAAATAGGGGAGTATTTACAAGCGGATATTGAGGCCAAGTCCCATATCCGCAACAATATATATATAGATTGGCAGTTGCCGGCCAATCGCAAGCGGCCGAGCGAGATTTGCGTCCGCCATCTTGCCACAGGATAACTGGGCGTTGTCATCAATCTGCGCTGCTGGTAGCCAGTGGTAGGTGCCACGTCTTAATGAAGTCTGACGTCGACCAGGCTTCAAATATCACAATGTGCTTTAGGCCTTTGCTGTAATTATATTTTGAAAGGAGTGGGAAGTCAGAAGATGTTTGGAGACTCTTGTAACGGGCTCGAGAGAGGAAAAGGAAGACGTGACTGGCACTGACAGCTCTTGTTTCAGGATTCGCGATGGTACTCTATATCAGCCTGTGGATATGGCCTGTTGTTTGTTCAGCGATTTGTTGACCATTCAACAAGGATAAATGCAAAGTCATGCATATTGGTCCTGGCAACAAACATATCGACAACATGGAAGATAAAGAATTGAGCGAAACATCACCAGAAAATGAATCTTGGTGTACGGATTAATATAATGATCTCAAACCCAGACTGCAATGCTCCAAAGCCGCAGCTGAAGCCATTTTGGGACTAATAAACAGACCATTTAAATACATGGACAAGGATTAATTCATCATATTGTACAATACAGTACCTTATACTGAGCGAGGGGTCTGGGACTATTTGCCCCAGTGTGAGAACAATATGTTCACATATTAATTATTGTAACAGTGTCAAGGCGTTCATTGTTTGACTTGCTATTTGCAGGAGTTGAAGGTTGTCACTTACAAGCACAATGTGGATCTGTCATCATTGAATTTAACTGCTTTCTTTAACATTTGTACTTGTCCACTTTTGCGTTGAAAATAGCAATAAATATATAGGCTTACATTATATGCACCACACTTTCCTTGCGGTTTGAACTCTGCCTCACAGCAACAGCAGACCAGCACATCACACTAGTTAACGACGGTGCAATCTTCGCAACACCAACGAAAACTGCTCTCCCAAGCAAAGTTGAAGGGATATGAACAGAAAACTTATGCAGACACCCACACAAAATACCAGCAGCTGTGGCCAAATCTCTACCAAGCATTTGTTGGTTTCCTGTGCAAATATTAATGGAGAAATACGATGAATAAGTCCTACCACGGTACGCCTAGAGCTTTTCTTCTAGTTCTGCTGTCATGAGGTTGTGTTCCTTCAACTCATCCTCTATGGATGATAACGTGCTCTTACATCTTTTCTCTCTGGCCTTTGTGTTTTTCAGCTGCAGCTCTAAGTCAGCCACTCGATCCTCTGTCCTCCTCAACTTGACTTTTCCCACAGCTTCGTCGGGCGCTGCATAGCTATGGAACTACAACATCACAGCACAAATAATATGCATGAGCAGAATATCACCAGACAAATATGCCCCAAAAAAAAGATGATTTTTCACTAGGACTATGTAAATTACCTGTAGTACGTGACTAATTTCTATATAAAAATCAATCAATGCTAGCATTTTAAGCTACTAATTCCAATATACATACATCAGGTATACTTGAATGTACATGTCCACTGTCAAGGCTTTTAGTATTGGATTCATGCATGTGAGCCTGATGGTCGTCCTGGCGCTCCTCCAATGCCCTCTTTGAAGTTTGCGTTTGACGTTTCTTCTCATGCTGAAAAGCAAACATCAGCCACATATTGTCAATGTAAAGTATACCACAGAATAAAACATGCAGTTACTTTATCTGTCTTAAAGTTAGAGTCAAAAAAGAGTCCGCCGCCACGTACTATTACATATAGTTCCCACACATTTTACACACTGTCCAAATATTAAAGTATGAAGGTTTTAGTTCGTTTAGAAAAGATCACAAACAACACAAACATACTTTTTGCAAGTGCTCTGGTAAGTCAAACTTTGATGGGACTGCATCATGACGTAGTCTTTTGGTTTGGCCTGTAAGATCGAAGTCCACAGGTAAAAAGTGTTGGCTGCACACGACATCCCAGGGCTTTGGCTTCCACCCCTCTACCCGTTTCATCTGAATACACCATTTCCTTCTTCTTTCTTCATGCCCTTCACTGGTGGGGAAGCTGAAAATAAGATAGCTAATTGTTTAAATTCAATCTGATTGAGCTGCATGGAAAGCAGACCTCAAACCTGCAGATTTTATTAGGTCTACTACCCTGTAAACACAAATAAGAGATATACATGTCATATATTTAGAAGAGATATTGTGGTATTCAACTTACAGATGAAATGTCAGACCATTCCCCTTCCTCTGTATATTTCGGCATCTTGCATGTGCACACTGCCTGGGCATCTTAACTGTAGCCTAGGCTACTCCCTCCTATATTTGAAGAAAGAACAAGCACAATGTAAAAGTTAATGCTTATATTTATAATGCTCATATAAATATAATAGGCCTACCTTTGACTGCTTGGCAATAATATTGAATACAGGATAAGTCAACCCCTTGGTGTTGAAGATCTCGGTCGAGAATTCTAACCCCATGAGAATTCCTGAACATGGCCAAGTTTCCTCATGAGTCATGGATAGTCCCAAATGTGCCCCAGAATCTTCTATCTTTATTCAATGATTTATGAGAGCTGCATTTTGGAGGTACATGTACCTCATGGACAGAACATTTAAGAGAATTAACATTCTACTATGAACCAGTGTTAGTGTAGACAGGCAGACGATGCGTTAAATACCACCAAAGTTACAACATTATCAGAGTCTGGCAACTGAATGTGTTTTAATCCAATGTACGACACTAACCTGATACTTTGTTCGCCAGTTGTAGTCAATTTAATCAACAATAACTTGCAAATGACGATGACGCGAGTGCATTCCACAGATGGCAACTTGAAAGCTTTCCTGTGGCAAGATGGCGGCCGGAAATCTCGCCCTGTCGTGACCCACTGCCAATCTATATACAGTATATATATCTATGAGTGTCTCGTAATCATCAAATGATAAATGGCAAGTAAATTATATTGTGGAAAAATTAAAGATTTCAAATAAACCTATTTAAAGTGTATGCGCACATAACTAATTAAAAAAACGAAGAAATATCTCGGTAATTTCCTGAAACATATTTTACTTCCGGCTAATAATGTTGAACGAAATAAAAACGAAGAAATATATGTCGGCATCATTGTTGACGTTTTTGTGACGACTGTCATCAAACGAAAAAGTAATATATCTTAACGGAAAAGCAAAAGCGAATTTTTAATATATATTGACCCGTTGCCGTCGGTGTCATGTTGGGCGGTGTATGATACACCATGCCGCGATTTTTAAAAATATATCTCTGCATTTTCCCGCGTGTGTGGAATGTTTGTGGAAAATTAAAGATTTCAAATAAACCTATTTAAAGTGTATGCGCACATAACTAATTAAAAAAACGAAGAAATATCTCGGTAATTTCCTGAAACATATTTTACTTCCGGCTAATAATGTTGAACGAAATAAAAACGAAGAAATATATGTCGGCATCATTGTTGACGTTTTTGTGACGACTGTCATCAAACGAAAAAGTAATATATCTTAACGGAAAAGAAAAAGCGAATTTTTAATATATATTGACACGTTGCCGTCGGTGTCATGTTGGGCGGTGTATGATACACCATGACGCGATTTTAAAAAATATATCTCTGCATTTTCCCACGTGTGTGGAATGTTCTCAATTATTGCTGACACCGAGTCTAAAACCATCGATAAAAATGAAATCATATGGTGAGTTAGATTGGAGATAAAGGTGTGAGAGAGACTCAATGGCCTTGAAGTTACAGGCCTTTGAGAATTCATTTCGTTCTATAAAGGGCAACTTTCATTGGATTTTCTTCCCGTTTTTTTTCAACCGAGTCTAAAACGATGTTAGCGACTGTGAAAAATGAAATGATATATCGAATTTGATTTGAAATAAAACTGGGAGAGAGAGCAAGACACCACGGGCCTACAAAACAGGCCTCAAAGCTATGCGAGTTAATAAAATGGTGGATATTTGTTTATAATTATATGAAGCCACTCCCAGAATGGGTGGAGCTATGGGTGGAGCTACTCTGCAAACCGAGTAAGCCACACCCCGGACAGACACCCAACAGACAGACAGACAGAATCATCTACGGCTATTATAATATAGACTAGCGGGGTCACCCGTGGGAATCCCACGGGCATGGATGTGTGTGACATTTCGACATATTGAGTTATATGCTGCACATTCATTTTTACAAAATGGTTACTGGCAAGTCATCAGATCCAGAAATGGTGTGATGAACACAATTTATTTATTTCACATAATATGTGACCCCTCACTCCTCTCCACCTGACACTCTCCTGTCTCCACCTGACACTCTCCTGTCTCCACCTGACACTCTCCTCTCTCCACCTAGCACTCCTCTCCTCTCCAAACCCTCACATCCCTCTCCTTTCCAATCCCTCACCTCTCCAATCCCTCACACTCCTCTCCTCTCCAATCCTTCACACGCCTCTCCAATCGCGCCTCACACTCCTCTCCAATCGCGCCTCACACTCCTCTCCAATCGCGCCTCACACTCCTCTCCAATCGTGCCTCACACTCCTCTCCAATCGTGCCTCACACTCCCCTCCAATCACTCCTCTCCAATCGTGCCTCACACTCCTCTCCAATCACGCCTCACACTCCTCTCCAATCGTGCCTCACACTCCTCTCCAATCGCGCCTCACACTCCTCTCCAATCGCGCCTCACTCGCCTCTCCAATCGGCTTTCCCCGTCTCGTTTCTCTCCTTTTTCTCCCGTCTCGTTCTTTTTCTTGCTCCAAATCGGCCCGTCGGAATCGGAAATCGGCCCGTCTCGCCCGTCGGCCCGTCGGAATCGGAAATCGGCCCGTCTTGCTTTTGTGCTTGTGCGTAAATAAATTGTGTTCATGACACCATTTCTGGTGTTGGGCTAGCGGCTAGGGTGCCGGCTTAGGATCCTGGGTTCGAATCTCGGTCGATCGCCGAATTAATGCCAGGGGGGTTGACTCAGCCTGTCATCCTTCCGAGGTCGGCTAATTGAGTACCAGTTCACTGGTAATTCCCTGTTTGTCGTTGAAGGCGGCAAAAAGGGTTGGCGTCAGGAAGGGCATCCGGCCGTAAAACATTGCTTCAAAAAGGGGACAAAAAAACAACAACTACCACGGTCCCCGAAAAGGCCAACCCCCGCTTTGCGGGGAAAAATGGCCTCTAAACGGTGGTTTTTACACCATTTCTGGATCTGATGACTTGCCAGTAACCATTTTGTAAAAATGAATGTGCAGCATCTAACTCAATATGTCGAAATGTCACACACATCCATGCCCGTGGGATTCCCACGGGTGACCCCGCAAGTTTGCATTGACGTTCGTCGATGGACTCGTTCGCCCGTCTCATTCGTTTTCTTGCTGCATCCTGTTCAAGTCTGCGTTCTTCATCGATCGTCTCATTCATTTTGGAAATAGAAGTTTCCACGCAGCGCATGAATTGTCACGATCCTCAAGAGGAATTTGTCTCGTAATCATCACATGATAAATGGCAAGTAAATTATATTGTGGAAAATTAAAGATTTCAAATAAACCTATTTAAAGTGTATTCGCACATAACTAATTTTAAAAAACGAAGAAATATCTCTCGGTAATTTCCTGAAACATATTTTACTTCCGGCTAATAATGTTGAATTAAATAAAAACGAAGAAATATATGTCGGCATCATTGTTGACGTTTTTGTGACGACTGTCATCAAACGAAAAAGTAATATACCTTAACGGAAAAGCAAAAGCGAATTTTTAATATATATCGACACGTTGCCGTCGGTGTCATGTTGGGCGGTGTATGATACACCATGACGCGATTTTTAAAAATATATCTCTGCATTTTCCCGCGTGTGTGGAATGTTCTCAATTATTGCTGACACCGAGTCCAAAACCATCGATAAAAATGAAATCATATGGTGAGTTAGATTGGAGATAAAGGCGTGAGAGAGACTCAATGGCCTTGAAGTTGAAGTTACAGGCGTTTGAGAATTCATTTCGTTCTATAAACGGCAACTTTCATTGGATTTCCTTCCCGTTTTTTTTCAACCGAGTCGAAAACTATGTTAGCGACTGTGAAAAATGAAATGATATATCGAATTTTTAATATGTATCGACACGTTGCCGTCGGTGTCATGTTAGGCGGTGTATGATACACCATGACGCGATTTTAAAAAATATATCTGCATTTTCCCGCTTGTGTGGAATGTTCTCAATTATTGCTGACACCGACTCTAAAACCATCGATAAAAATGAAATCATATGGTGAGTTAGATTGGAGATAAAGGCGTGAGAGAGACTCAATGGTCTTAAAGTTACAGGCATTTGAGAATTCATTTCGTTCTATAAACGGCAACTTTCATCGGATTTTCTTCTCGTTTTTTTTCAACCGAGTCGAAAACTATGTTAGCGACTGTGAAAAATGAAATGATATATCGAATTTAAAATAGATATCGACACATTGCCGTCGGTGTCATGTTGGGCGGTGTATGATACACCATGACGCGATTTTAAAAAATATATCTCTGCATTTTCCCGCGTGTGTGGAATGTTTGTGGAAAATTAAAGATTTCAAATAAACCTATTTAAAGTGTATGCGCACATAACTAATAAGAAAAACGAAGAAATATCTCTCGGTAATTTCCTGAAACATATTTTACTTCCGGCTAATATGTTGAATGAAATAAAAACGAAGAAATATATGTCGGCATCATTGTTGACGTTTTTGTGACGACTATCATCAAACGAAATAGTAATATATCATAACGGAAAAGCAAAAGCGAATTTTTAATATATATCGACACATTGCCGGCGGTGTCATGTTGGGCGGTGTATGATACACCATGACGCGATTTTAAAAAATATATCTCTGCATTTTCCCGCGTGTGTGGATTGTTCTCAATTATTGCTGACACCGAGTCTAAAAGTAAAACCATCGATAAAAATGAAATCATATGGTGAGTTAGATTGGAGATAAAGGCGTGAGAGAGACTCAATGGCCTTGAAGTTACAGGCCTTTGAGAATTCATTTCGTTCTATAAACGGCAACTTTCATCGGATTTTCTTCCCGTTTTTTTTCAACCGAGTCTAAAACTATGTTAGCGACTGTGAAAAATGAAATGATTTATCGAATTTGATTTGAAATAAAACTGGGGGAGAGCAAGACACCACGGGCCTACAAAACAGGACTCAAAGCTATGCGAGTTAATAAAATGGTGGATATTTGTTTATAGCCACTCCCAGAATGGGTGGAGCTATGGGTGGAGCTACTCTGCAAACCGAGTAAGCCACACCCCGGACAGACACCCAACAGATAGACAGACAGACAGACAGAATCATCTACGGCTATTATAATATAGATATCATGTGTACCGGTATGCAATTTCAGATTTTTAAGATAAGGAATTCGATTAAAACATTGACTGGTATACCACTTCACCTATGATGTCATCATTATCATGCTTTTGTTCCCTATTGGAAGTACTTGACAATGTGCTAATCTTCAAATTTTTCCATTCAGCGGTTTCCGAGGAATCATTTTTAAAATTATTTACGTTTAATCCAAGATGGCTGCCATATCACGTGACCGATGACGTCACCATTGTAAGAAAAACATTCTGCATGAGTGTCACTCCTACCCTGAAGGTTTCGTCTCAATTGGGCATGTGGTTGCTGAGAAAAACGAGGTTTACCCGTACGGACGACCCGAAAACATAACGCCTCTGGCCGCCCTCAGGGTCGGAGGCTTAAAAAAATTGTGGACGGATTTGGACGAAATTTGGCAGATTTGTCGTGTATGTGACACGGACAAAATTATTAGATTTTGGTTCAGGTCCCAATCCAGATCCGGCCTATCAGTGGGATGCAAAAGAAATGATTCAGACTGGTCTGACTATGGCTATGACTTTCACCGCCCTTTTAGCAACTCCTGAAGTTTCACCACCATCATCGGTTTTTCTTTTCAGGAAATGGTCCATGTTTGCCAAAATAAAATACAGTAAAAGTAAAATACAGCAGCTAGCCTTTTCGCGTGAAGATGAAACGCCCGATACGTTCTCCGTACCGGAAGCACCTTCAATCAACCAAATACGGTCAATGGCGAAACTGCAAATACTGAATCCATGAATGTTATGGGTGGAAACCCTCACGTCATTTCATAATTCTCCTTTAAAATCGATCTCTCTAGATTTTCATTCTAAACAGCGTCATTCCAATCACAAATTAATACAATAGCATTAACATAACTTTTCTTTCGTGAGGTAAATTTTATGAGGTTGTAGCGGTTACCGGAAGCATGACACAATTACCGTGCACCGGCCGATGACGCAACCGGCGAGCGGTCACGTGTCCGGACTCGCCCGGGCGTGTCCAGACTTGCCCTTCTCGGGCGAACACGTGACTTACCGATTTTGCATACCACGCCCCGCCTGAGAGGCGTGGCTTTTGTGTGTTCAGTTTGCGATATAAATTGCCGCACGTTCGAGGGGCAGATTCTGTGTGCTTTGGAGTTCTTTGGTTTTGAGCTAAATAAATAGCTCGGTGAAACTTCGTTCCTGTGTCGTCCATTTTGTCTGGCTTTATAGTGCGAGCACAGCTCCCACAATTGGTGACCCCTTTCTACGAACACGGCGATGGAGTCAGCTGTAGCTTTGAAGCTCCCGGGCTTTTGGGAATCTCACGTGGCCGTTTGGTTTGCTCAAGCCGATTCTCAATTCGCCCTGCGGAACATCACGGAGGACACGACGCGCTACCACCATGTGGTCTCTGCGCTCACCACCTCCTCCGCTGCCCGGGTTCTGAGCTTCCTCCAGCACCCGCCGAACGCCAATACGGCGCGCTCAAAGGCCTACTCCTCGGTGCGTTTGGACTCACGGAGACCGAACGCGCACGACAACTACTACACCTCCCGGAGCTGGGTGAGGCCCATCCATCCGAAAGCATGGACCACATGCTTGCTCTTCTCGGTGACCACAGCCCGGACTTCCTCTTCCGCGAGCTATTCCTCCAGCGGCTACCCGGGCAGGTACGGTTAGCTTTGGCTAATTCGCCCATCACGGACCCTCGCGCCCTGGCCAAGGAGGCCGATAAATTTTTCTCGGCCAGGCGACACGTCAGAGCGGCCGCCTGGAACCCTGGGCCGACCGAGGCAACGCCCGCGCCACGACCGGCGCCTCCACCAGAGCGGACCATGTGCTATTACCATGCCAGGTTCGGGCAGAAGGCCAGAACGTGCCGCCCACCGTGCACTTTCGGCGGGTCGGGAAACGACCAGGCCGGCACTCGCTGCCTGCCATGAGCGTCGGCCATTCAGGCAGCCTTCTGTTTATCACGGACACAGAGTCCGGGCGGCATTTTTTGTGTGACACCGGCGCTCAGATGAGCGTGATACCCGCCTCGGTGGAGGACAAACAGGCCGCGCTATGCGGCCCCACCTTGGTCGCCGCAAACGGCTCCTCCATCCGCACCTTCAGTTTGCGCAGCGTCGCATTCTGCTTTGGGAGCCAGCGCTTCAGGTGGGACTTCATCACGGCGAACGTGCCCATGGCCTTGCTGGGTGCAGATTTTCTTTGTGCGCATGGGCTTTTGGTTGATGTCAAACGGCGTCGGCTCATCAACGCGGAGACCTTCAGCTCGCTCGCTTGCTCATTGAGCGGCTCTGCTCTGACCAAGCTAGCCTGCGCGCTCCCAGCCGCGGACGATTTCACCCGCCTGCTCGCCGAGTTTCCCGCCCTCACGCAGCCGACGTTTTCGGCTGTCGCCGTCAAGCATGGCGTCGAACACCACATCCCGACCACAGGTCCACCGGTCTACGCCAGGGCTCGCCGCCTCGACCCGGCCAAACTCGCCGTGGCGAAGGCGGAATTCGACGCGCTGGAGCGATTTGGCATTGTGCGGCGCTCGAATAGCGCATGGGCCTCGCCCCTGCACATCGTGCCCAAACCGGGTGGCGGATGGCGACCATGCGGCGATTACCGCCGCCTCAACGACACCACCACCCCCGACCGGTACCCGATACCACACATACAGGACTTTTCCGCCTCGTTTGGCAGGGCAGGTGATCTTCTCCAAGGTCGACCTTATTCGGGGCTACCACCATGTACCTGTCCGGCCGGCCGACGTTCCGAAGACAGCTGTAATTACACCTTTTGGCCTCTTCGAGTTCCTCCGAATGCCATTCGGCCTTAAGAACGAGGCCCAGGCCTTCCAGCGGCTGATGGACAGTGTGCTGCGCGATCTCACCTTTCTGGTCGTCTGCCTGGATGACATTCTCATCGCCAGCACTTCCCGGGCGGAGCACCTCGTCCACCTACGCACGCTTTTCGAGCACCTCGGCCAGCACGGCCTCATCATCAACCCGGCAAAATGCCAGTTTGGCGTAACGGCCGTCGACTTCCTGGGGCACCGCATCATGAAGCGCAGGGCCGTCCCACTGCCTACCAAGGTGGAGGCAGTCACAAGTTTCCCGCGCCCCCGCTCCATCAAGGCCCTTCAGGAATTTTTGGGGATGGTAAATTTTTACCACCGGTTCATGCCTCGCGCCGCCCAACTCATGCGCCCTCTGTACGAAGCCCTCCGGGGCAAGCCGGCCAAGCACGACGTCGCCTGGACCACAGAGATGGACGCGGCATTCACGGGCGCTAAACTGGCCCTCGCCAACGCGACCATGCTGGCACACCCGGCGCTCGACGCACCCATCGCCCTCACCACGGACGCCAATCCGACTACGCGGTGGGCGCCGTGCATGAACAGTGGGTGAACGGGGCTTGGCAACTGCTGGCCTTCTTCAGCCGGCAGCTTCGCCCTAACGAGCGCAAGTATAGCGCTTTCGACCGCGAGCTCCTCGGTCTTTACCTGGCTGTTCGCCACTTACGCCATCTTTTGGAGGGCCGCCCGTTCACGGCGTTTGTGGACCACAAACCCCTGGTCTTCGCCATGGCCAAGGTTACGGACTACGGAGCCGTGGTCGGCCCGCCAGCAGCGCCACCTCTCCGCCGTGTCCGAATTTACGACGGACATCCGGCACGTTGCAGGCAAGGACAACGCTGTGGCCGATTGCCTCTCCTGGTCCGGCGCAAACGCCGTCCACCTGGGTGTGGACTTCGCCCGCATGGCGGCCGACCAGACCACCGACCCCACGGTGCAAACCCTCCGGACAACAGACACAGGCCTGCGGTTGGCCAACGTCCCCTTCAAGGACACAGGCACAGTTCTCCTGTGCGACGTTTCCCTCAGCCAACCTCGCCCCATCGTGCCCACCGGATGGCAGCGGCGCATTTTTGACGCCCTTCACGGCCTTTCCCACCCGGGCCGGAAGGCATCACAGAAGCTCATGGCAGCAAAGTTCGTCTGGCACGGGCTCCGCAAGGACGTCCGTGACTGGGCCAATGCCTGTGTCGCCTGCCAGCGCGCAAAGGTCCACCGGCACACCCAGGCCCCGTTGGCACCATTCGACGTGCCCGCGCGGCGCTTCGACCACATCAATGTGGACCTGGTGGGACCCCTTCCCTCCTCGCGGGGTTTCACCCACCTCCTCACGATGGTGGACAAGACCACCAGGTGGCCGGAGGCCGTCCCGCTGGCATCAACAACATCCGCCGACGTGGTGCAGGCCTTCATTGGCACTTGGATTGCCCGTTTCGGTGCGCCCTTGGACATCTCCTCCGACAGAGGCCCGCAATTCACGTCCGAGCTTTGGGGCACGGTCGCCCAGGCCTTGGGGGTCAAGCTTCACCGCACCACGGCCTACCACCCCCAAGCCAACGGCTTGTGCGAGCGGTTCCACCGCTCGATGAAGGCCGCTGGAGGGGGCCATACGTCAAGACAAACCTAACAAGGCACCACCAGGTTTAGTTCTTGGCTTGCACAACTCTGTCCATGGAGTCCAATTACCTTATTGTTTCTTTGGCAGGGTTTGGGGCATCTACAGTCCTGCCTTGGTCATCCTTTCTACTTTTGCTATTCCCCTGGGGATGATATGGAGTCTTTCAAGAGTTTCAGTGTTTGACAACCTTATCAAAAAAATCTTAAGAACCAAGGTTTACAAATTTATCTCCGTGATTCTTGCATGACTTTTTGGTGAATGTGGTATAGAAAAACCACGAAACCAACCACAAATATATATATTTCAACGATCTATAACAGCAACGATTGCTTCAAGAAAAAGTTTCACCTATTTATAAAATACTTCCAAATCTCCAGAAACCACCGATGATTCCAAGCAAGTCTGATATGCACCATTTATGTATTCATAAGCTACTTTACATTCAGGTAAAGTTACAATGAATCCTCAAATTTCCATAACTAAGACTTTGTAGATGTTCTGTGAAGGGAAATTGAAATTAACTTTATTTATCAATGAATGGAGTGGTGGAGTATCAAGCACCCATGTGATTCCAATGATGGGATTCCCATGATGTGACAATGTCTGCGATGCCAGGACGACCAACAGTGCCGGCACTCAGCAAGGACCATTTGCAGTTTAAATTTGAAAAGTCATTCCCCTCAGAGGGGGATTTGCAGCAGAGTAGAAATGGCAGACCCCAAGCTGCGATCCTCTTGAATGCATCCTGGTACACAATAATCATGAAAAACAAATCTACAGAAAATTGAAAGCCACCATGTTCACATAAGAAAGAGGGTCTATCAAAGCTGAAAAAGAAAAAGACAAGGACACCCAAAAAGCAAAGTTATAATGCAAAGTTGTCATGTTATAAAGTTATAAAATAAAAGTTATAGCTTACATACTACATAAGCAAAGTTATAAAAGTTGTAATGTTATAAAAAAAAGTTATAAGAACTTATAAAACTTATAACACTTATAAAAGTTATAAAAAACATACACAATTATATAAAGCAAAGTTGTAATGGAAAAGATGTATTTAAATGTACCTTACATACTACATAAGCAAAGTTATAAAAGTTGTAATGTTATTTTAAAAAGTTATAAAATCTTATAAAACTTATAACACTTATAAAAGTTATAAAAAACATACACAGTTATATAAAGCAAAGTTGTAATGGAAAAGATGTATTTAAATGTACCTTACATACTACATAAATATTTATTGATAGAAGTGATTGCACATACTGTACATTGTGTGTCGAGAAGTCTCTTTGCTGTCACATGATAACTGTCTGCAATACAGACGATGCATTGAATGGGCATGTCAGAGCTGTGCTGGTGTGCTGGCATTGACAGGTAAGGAAATCTGTATCCTTTGAGACTAATTACTGTTCAAAATTAGAGCGTTCAGAGAACACATAACCCCGTGCTGTCTTGAGAAGCAAGGACATTGGCAGGGTCTATGAGTGGCAAATTTGATTGGACGAGACGATGTAAAATGCCTTCACATTTTGTCCAAGTACTGTTAAACGGAAGGGTTTAGGAAAAAAAAAATCCAGAAGTTTACCACCGTTCATGCAGTATCTTATGCACCGCCTTATTTAACATGTTACATTAGTTATTCGTGCTTGTTGTTTGTGTCCTTTATGACATCCTTAGAAACAGTAAGTTTCCTGTTTGGAATGACTTTCAATTTTGCTTGACTGCCAGAAAGACTAAAAAAAAGTTATCTCACCTCTCTCTGTACATGTGCGATCCGGACAAATTCAGAGCTGCCTCTTTTTGGACTCTGCCTCTTTTTGGGGTCGGTGCAGCTGTCTATCTTACCAGAATGCACCCTGGCTTCCTGGTGTGTCCACACAGACTTCACAGAGCTTTCTCTGTTGGGGGCCTGTGACCCTTTGTTCGGAGTTGTTTTTTTAATACCCTCCAACACACTCACCCCATTGAGCATCACAAACGGGTTTTCTGTTGCAACACTTGAGGCCTCCCGGTAGCTCCCTCGGTTGTTCGCACTATGCGTTATGTCCGCAACGATGTTCCCATTCGTGCTCGCTTTCTTCCTACTAGCGGGGGTGCCGCTACATGGACCGTTTAGCATCCCGTGTGATATATTATGCTCGCCGCTTAGCTTGGGGCCGCCTCGCCTGTTGTTATGAGCCATGCACACTTCTCTGGCCTTTGGCCCCATGCAACGATTTCTTCCTCCTCTGGGTGCTGCCACAGGGACTGCTCGTCGTTTCCTCAGAGATGGTAGTCTCACCGCTCCGTTGTGGCCACGACTGTTACAAAATGTGCATGCTTCTTTGACCTTCATCTCCGTGCAGGAATCACTCACTATTCGAGCATTCCACGCTTCGTGAGCTCGCCGTGCTCTTCCCATGCTGGCGGTTCAGAGCGAGTCTTCTCTCCATGTCACATCTCCTCATGCTTTTCAGCCTGGCAATTTCATTATTGTCTAATTCGCTGCCATCGCTACCTTTCGAGCTCTTGAAATCTGTACTCTTTGAAATGGAGGCCCATGAATCATCACAGGTGGGTTCAGGCCATGGAATCATTGAGAACGATGGGGAGTGAGAAACAAGGCATCCTTGAAGGGCCATTTGTCGTGCTTGTCATTGTTTAGAAATATATTATAGGGTTGTGTTTTTGATTTATTTTTTGAAATTTGTAGAATTTGTTTTTCGTTTGGAGGTTGTGGGTTACAATGTGTAAATAAAGGTGGAAAAAGTCTGATTTAATGCACTTTAATTCCAGGATATAAGGCAACAAAAGGTGAAAACTTTGAAAGGGGGTGTTGACTTTCTATAGGCACTATATATTGTTACGGAACCAGAGTATGGCATTCCCCTTAGGGGGGGGGGGGGGTTAGTCCCCCTTCTATCTTCACTGGCCGTCTCCGCTCCTGAAGTTGCGCAGCTCCCTCCAGGGAGGCAGGTGAGCAACCCCGTTCGCGACCGCGGACAAGATGTTAATTGCCGAGCGGATTAGCAGCCGCGGCACGAACCATTAGCAAGTAACTAGACCCGATCCTGAACGTTGGCCAAATCGTGCCACAGGTATCCAATGGGGAAATCACTAAAACAAAACGGATGTAAAGGAAAGAAGGCAAGGTAGGAAGAACAAATATAATTTATTACTACTATTTACACAATTAAAGGAACCAAGGAGAAGGAAAGATATGAAAATAAAGACAGAAGGATAGAAGGATCAGAAGACACAGTGCAAATACTAACTTATCTAAACAGGCTTAACTTATACCCAGGGACAAGACACACAAAACAAACTCACATACACAAAAGGATGGAATGGCAGGAATGGTTTGGGACGGCAGAGGAGGGTCCAGGCAGATGGTAGGCGTCGAGGTCCAGCTCCAAGCGCACGCTCCGATCCATGCTTTGGGGTCGAGGCGGAAACCCGGCAAACACAGCCCCGCTTCGGGCTGGCAGCGAGGAGCCGGCAGTTCCACGTATTCGGTTTCACACCGGCAGCTGTCTCACGCGTCCTCCGCCTCCTGCGTCTCCGACGCTCTTTTCCTACTCCGCAGAATCTGCCTCTGGTCCAGCGCACCTCCCTCAAATTCCTCTCTCCACTTCTCCTCCACTGGACTCTTATGCACTTCTTCACAAAGGCTTGCGTGGGCGCTTTTATAACGCGCTTTTAGATCAACCCACGCCACACCTGTGATGGTATCTCACCAGCCCTGATTGGCTGGTGGGGGCTCGCTGGCTCCACCTTCCGATGACGAGGGGCGGGCAACGCCCTTGTTCGTCGGCTTGACCGCGTGCGTAATGGAGTTTGGGGTGAAGAAAACCGCCCAATGCACTGAGAGGATTGGGGGAGACTTGAAAAGGGATTCTATCTTATCTGATTTGGTGCAATGCAGAGTCAATTAATGGGAGACACAGCCTTAAACTAATACACATAATAAGGAAATAACTATTTAGAAGGGTATATGGTGGCCTACGTGCATGTATATGGAGTAACTAAGAGGACGACCATTGACCTTTACACACAAAACGGAGATATTTACAAGGATTCATTGCACTACTTAGAGGGTGATATTTACAACAATAAAAAAAACACAGGATTCTCAAATCCGCAACACTGCACCCTCATCCTCCAGGCACGTCCTCGGGCCTATAAAACTTTAAGTTAGTGTGACACGTTAGTGTAGTTCCCTCTACAATTAACCTGACCCTGAGTGTGACAGTTTTAAAACACAAATAAATATGTCCCTCTGCTGCATTGCACCCTATCTAACAGATTCACGCCCACAGGATAACCGAATTGCGGAATGGTTTTCAAACTAAACATGAACGGTGGGGAGCATTATTTACAAGTGACGCTGATTGTATTTACACTGCAACCCAGGACCTGCGATAGTTCTTTTTTGGGGGGGGGGGGGGGGGAGACAGCCTGCGCTGCATCGACGCACCAGCACCAATAAAGAGCACCATAAACGCACCAGAGTGCACAGCCACCACAGTTCATAATAAAAAACAAACACCTGTTGGTGCCTTGTTCTTCGGCTCCCTCTGCTGGCCAATGTTCTTCCAGATGTTGTCTTTATTCGTCTTCTTGCTGGCGGCCTATTTGGACATAATAAAAAATGCACAAAACACGTCCAATTTTTATTTATGGCCCACAGGGGCCGACTAGGGGTGGTTCACCTGTGTGGCATAGGTGCCACGTCACCGAGGTCCGCAAGCAAGGTCATGGGTCATCGTGGCCGGTCCCAGCAGAGGGGCCATGCCCCAACCCGTGGGGTCCATGAGTGGTGCTCAGCCACAGACATGTGGTCCATAAGTGGTGCATCGATGCAAGCAGCTGGTTGTGGGGGTTCGGGCACACAATGGTGGACTCCCGCACAATCCCCTTCGTGCCCAGAGAGCACGATCCATGGGTCGGGGTAGGAAGACAGAGAGGGCAGGTTAGCGAGGGGTAAGGTCACAAGGGTACACATCAATAAAGGCAATGCAAGGTGAGGTGCGTCTGGAGACTGAGCGGAGAAAAGCTCGTCCCTACCGTACGTCACCCCGCCCCCCCCCCCCCCTGTTACCTGTTCTACCCTTGCCCCTTACCCCCGTATGTACAAAAATCTACACCCTTACCAATTCGTCACTAATGTCTCGTCTTCCCTATATTTCCCCTAATACCAAATTCATCACCACAATCCCTCTAATCCAAAATTTGCCATCACCAATTCATCATCAATCCTCATAAGGAGGGAGAGATGGAACAACAACACAATATCACACCCACGTCATGATGCGTCTCACAATCCAAACATTTGCACAGAAAAATAACAACAACAAACCATTGCATGGTGTGGAGCACCGTCGTTACTTCAGGTGAGTGGATGCAGATGGTGCAAGGAGATTTCAATCCTAACTATCCTTCTAAATGACATTAACACACTTTACACTACCCGGGGTCTTTCCCTGCCAATCCATTGGCCATCTTACACTATGTGGTTCTAAGAACCAAACTCCCATTGACCAAACTGTGGTGCTCACCAATTTGGGGTCTCACTCCCCCGATTCTTCCTTCTGTGCCCTTGCATAATTTCAGGACTGGGTCGTGTGGCTCTCCCAGCAGGTCTACCCACCTGCACATCTCCACCACTGTAGTTGCCTCCGAGCTTACCTGCTCCTTACCCTAACCTATCTACCTGGGGAAGGTCCTCTGGCGCTCTCCCCACTCAGTGCACTCTCTGGCACTGGGCTACCCGGGTCCGTCCTCCGGATCCTCGGGCCCCATCCACAACTCTACCGGCTCCCAGAGCCCACCTGCGGCCTCACCTGGCCGACATCCTCACAGTGGCGGATGTGCCCATTCAACTACACACACTAACAGGCCACACGCCCAGCCATTTCCACGTCACTAATGCACCCATCCAAACACCATTCTTCCACCACGCACCACAGATGCCAATATCCAACCACAATTTACCTACTCCCGCTACCTAACTCTTAAACTACCCTCCCCGGGTGTTCGTGATAGGGGTCCACTTTTCCCCCATTCACACCTTCGCACCATCCATTCCACTCCACAGTTTCCACCATACTCCCTCCACACCATCCATTCCATACTCCATATATTCCATACTCCATGTATTCCACACAACCATTCTCCATACACCTGTATTTGCACACCTGTGCCATCACACCTGGTGCTTCCTGCACCCTCCTTTCTCCCAGGACCATTCGGTCAACACAACACACAATCACCATTACTCACTCATACATTGCTCCATACACCTGTTCACTTGCACACCTGTGCAATCACACCTGGTGCTTCCTGCACCCTCCTTCCTCCAGGCTTCTTCAATCATTCAATACAATGCACAACCACAATTATTCCTCATACGCTGCTTCATACACTTCCACGCTCAATACAACTCACAATCACCTCACACTTTTCACAATACACTTCCGAATACACTTTCGATTCCCAAACACACGGCATCATCTGATCTACCTGGTTTTCTTCTAACTTGGTGCTCCCCGTCTTCCCTTTAAACTAAGCACATCCCACGTCATTAACAACCATTCTAACCTCTCTATGTCCCCGACTACCTGTCCAATGTCGCTACTTACCTCTACCGTTACCTATTGTCATCTCTAGGTCCCTATACATTATCCTAACCCTCCCACGGCGAGTTTTCACTGCCAAACCCCATAGCTATTGCTCATGTGCCCTGTGTGTGAGGGATGGTGGATTTGCCATCCCACCACATTGGGCATCTTCCATTATCAATTTTGCCATCAAATTCCAGCCAATCAAAAATTTGCCAATCACTGCCAATCATTCTACCAATCATCAATCTGCCAATCAAATTTTTGCCAATCACAAAATCCCTATCCTCAATTTCGGGTCCAAAACACTATCATCATCACAGTCTGCTATATCTGAGCCTCGGTGCGTCGTTACATCATTAAAACTCGGCTTTGCAAAGCCGAGCAATGAATTCGGGTGGTTTGGTCGCCTGCAGGTTGAATCCGTCCGGCATGCGGTTCAGGGGAGGCGATTTGGTCGGCCCGAGATTCCACGCACCATCTCGGCGTGGCACCTTGCGGCCTCCGGCCCGATGGCTCAATCTCGCCCGGTCGGAACCCCGTCCCTGCCAGGGGGCACCAATCCGCTTCCTCCTACTTGCCCTTGAACCGGACCGGTCGCCTTGCCCGACAAGGCCCGGACTCGACCGTGCGGGGCCTCGCATCCAACAAAGCGCACCGCGCACCGAGTGCTCGCATCGGCTATCCGTTGCCCTAAACGCTGCTCCGTTTAACGTCGATGCCTTACTCGCATGCTCACACACATACGCGACCCTTTTCACACTCACAAAGCCCGGCGTTCCAACGCCGCCCGTACATTCCACACACTCAGTCCATTCCACCACCGCACTCCCTGTTACACACCACACCTCTCGCGCACACTTGCCGTTCGCACACTCCCTTAACACACCTCGCGCACCATCTTGCGCACTCTCCCCACTCGGTACGTACTCCATACCACTCACCATGGGCGTGCACTCTCGCATCCACCCACTCACGCGCTTCAATGGGCTCTCCCACACCCGCGCCACAACCAACTCAGATGTGCTTCCTCGCACACTCATCCCAAGCGTGCATCCTCGCACCCGCACCTCGGTCACATCCTCTGTGACAACCATGGGGGTGCACTCTTTTGCACACCCGATCACGCGCTTCCATGGGCTCTCCCACACCCACGCCACTACCAACTCAGGTGTACACTCTCGCACACGTTCCACCACCACCTTACTCTCCGTGTCACACTCACCCTTGCACGTACACTCCGTATCACTCTCACTCCCTGTGTCACACTCCGTACACTCCGACGTGCATTCCCGCTCACACTCGGTTTCACACTCGCGCTCCGATGTGCCCTCTCGCACTCGCGCCACCACCAACTCACTCTCTCGATTCAACTCCCTGTGCCAATTGTTACGGAACCGGAGTACGGCACTCCCCTTAGGGGGGGGGGGTTAGTCCCCCTTCTATCTTCACTGGCCGTCTCCGCTCCTGAAGTTGCGCAGCTCCCTCCAGGGAGGCAAGTGAGCAACCCCGTTCGCGACCGCGGACAAGATGTTAATTGCCGAGCGGATTAGCAGCCGCGGCACGAACCATTAGCAAGTAACTAGACCCGATCCTGAACGTTGGCCAAATCGTGCCACAGGTATCCAATGGGGAAATCACTAAAACGAAACGGATGTAAAGGAAAGAAGGCAAGGTAGGAAGAACAAATATAATTTATTACTACTATTTACACAATTAAAGGAACCAAGGAGAAGGAAAGATACGAAAATAAAGACAGAAGGATGGAAGGATCAGAAGACACAGTGCAAATACTAACTTATCTAAACAGGCTTAACTTATACCCAGGGACAAGACACACAAAACAAACTCACGTACACAAAAGGATGGAATGGCAGGAATGGTTTGGGACGGAAGAGGAGGGTCCAGGCAGATGGTAGGCATCGAGGTCCAGCTCCAAGCGCGCACTCCGATCCACGCTTTGGGGTCAAGGCGAAAACCCGGCAAACACAGCTCCGCTTCAAGCTGGCAGCGAGGAGCCGGCAGCTCCACGTATTCGGTTTCACACCGGCAGCTGTCTCATGCATCCTTCGCCTCCTGCGTCTCCGATGCTCTTTTCCTACTCCGCAGAATCTGCCTCTGGTCCAGCACACCTCCCTCAAATCCCTCTCTCTGCTTCTCCTCCACTGGACTCTTACGCACTTCTTCAAAAAGGCTTGCGCAGGCGCTTTTATAACGCGCTTTTAGATCAACCCGCGCCACGCCTGTGATGGTATCTCACCAGCCCTGATTGGCTGGTGGGGGCTCGCTGGCTCCACCTTCCGATGACGAGGGGCGGGCAACCCCCTTGTTCGTGGGCTTGACCGCGTGCGTAATGGAGTTTGGGGTGAAGCAAACCGCCCAATGCACTGAGAGAATTGGGGGAGACTTGAAAAGGGATTCTATCTTATCTGATTCGATGCAATGCAGAGTCAATTAATGGGAGACACAGCCTGACACTAATACACATAATAAGGAAATAACTATTTAGAAGGGCATATGGTGGCCTACGTGCATGTATAAGGAGTAACTAAGAGGACGACCTTTGACCTTTACACACAAAACGGAGATATTTACAAGGAATCATTACACTACTTAGAGGGTGATATTTACAACAATAAAAAAAACACAGGATTCTCAATTCCGCATCAATATATATATATATATATATATATATATATATATATATATATATATATATATATATATATATATATATATAAAACACAGTTTGTGTGTGTGTGTGTGTGTAATGTTACCGATAGACTCCTAAATGGAGAGGCTCACGAACTTGATATTTGGCACAAACATGGCCATTGAGCCTGGTACGAACATGGTCGACCTAAAAATTTATTTCATAATATTTTTTAACCATATTTTTACCTCAGCGCATTTCAGCGAGGAATATTAAGACCGGAATGGCAGAGCAGCGCGCTGATTCGCTCAGAGCGATCACGTGATGTTCCAACTTTGCCGCCATAATCTTACAGTTATGCGTTCGCACGTAATTCAGTTTTTTCACATTTCAGCGAGGAACATTGCCATTCACACCACATAGGTTTTTTTTCCTTTCATCTTTAGATCCATATTTTTAGCCATAATGTAGCGAATGTAGCGTAACGTAGCGTAGCTAACGTAGCGTTAGCATAACGTAGCGATCCTTGCTCAGGATCTTCGTCAGGTTCGCGAGCGAGTTAGCCAAAACGTAAAAGTGAAAATATATCGAATTTTTTATTCATATTTACCTCCGCGCATTTCAGCGAGGAACATTATACACGGAATCTCAGCTGGTCGCAGAGCAGCGCGCTGATTCGCTCAGAGCGATCACGTGATGTTCCAACTTTGCCGCCATAATCTCACAGTTATGCATTCGCACGTAATTCAGTTTTTTCACATTTCAGCGAGGAACATTGCCATTCACACCACATAGGTTTTTTTTCACTTTCATCTGATATTTGTGATTTATTTCAAACAAACTGTATTTCCCATCTACACGGCCATGTATTCCTATTAACGTTATGTAAAGTACATAAATTGTGTGGATTACATCATTTGTGGATGTGATCAATTGCCAGTAACCATCTATATCCCTCCCCTCCCCTTCCCTCCTCCCCCTCCCTCCCACTCCCCCTCCCTTTCCCCCCTCCGCTCCCCCTACCCTTCCCCTCCCTTCCCCCTCCACCCTACCCCTCTCCCCTTCCCCCCCCTTTCCCCTCCCCTCCCCCTCCCCCCCTCCTCCCCCTCCCCTCCCTTTCCCCCATGCTCCTCCCTTTCCCCCCTACCCCTTCCTTTCTGCCCTACCCCTTCCCCACCCCCCTCCCCCACCCCCTCCCCCTCCCTTTCCCCCATGCCCCTCCCTTTCCCCCTACCCCTTTCTTTCTGCCCCACCCCTTCCCCATCCCCCTCCCCTCCCCCCTCCCCTCCCCCTCCCTTTCCCCCATGCTTCTCCTTTCCCCCTACCCCTTCCTTCCTGCCCTACCCCTTCCCCACCCCCCTCCCCCCACCCCCTCCCCCTCCCCCCATCCCCCCTCCCCCTCCTCCCCTACCCCCTCCCCCTCCCCCCTCTTCTCCCCTCCCCTCCCTCCGTTTCCCTCCGCTTCCCTCCAGTTCTCGATCCAGTTCAATCCAAAGCGCCTTTCCTGCCGAAGTCTTCTCCAATGCGCCACTGATGCGAGTCCTTAATGCGCTTTCCCAGCAAGTCCTTGCTTATAACTCTTAACGCCAGCCAGTCCTTTGTTCAAGTCCTTCCAACAAAGCGCCTCTCCCAATAGTCCTTATCAATTCTCCGCACGAGAGTCCTTTATCATGCCAATGCTTGGCTTCACTCACGAGTCCTGTGGAAGGGCTTTGCGTGCGCGTTTATATAGCGCCGCCCAGCGAACCCTCTCGAATTTGCCAGCCGCGCTCTGACCACGCCCCTCGCGCCATCCACCCAAGCCCTGGTTGGTTGGTGGCTCTTATAGGCTCCGCCCTTGACGTGCTGCTTGACGTGGCCACACCCGACCTCGTGCTCCGCCCCCTTTTCCAGGCCGACCTCGTGGCATTTGGCTGGTTTGAGCATCCTAATGCGAGGGGCAATGGCAAAAATGGGGCGCAGACTGGATGCTGCCCAACGACGTAGATTGGAGGGTGGGCCGCAAAATGAATGGGACCTACTCTTATTTCTTTTACACAACGCAGATATCACTATTGAGAATGGCCTTATTCTACACATATACCATGACATAACTAATGTTCTAAGGTGCCTACGTGTTGCATGTGCACTAACTATGGGGCAAAACCTTTAACCTTTATTAATCAATATGTACATTCTCAGAACCGCAACAATATATATATATTATATATATTTATATATATATATATATATCATATATATATATATATTATATATATATATATACATATATATACGTATATATATATATACATATATATATATATATATATAATATATATATATATATATATATATATATATATATATATATATATATATATATATTGTTACGGACCGCGGATAAGGTGTTGATTTGTCGAGCGGATGCGACCGCGGCCCGAACTATTAACAATGACTAAGACCCGATTCCTTAAACGTGGGCCAAATCGTGCCACAGGTTTTCAATGGGGAAATCACTAAGACGACACGGATGCTAAGAAGAAGATGAAGGTAGGAAGAACAAATATAATTTATTACTATTATTTACAAGACCAAAAAGAACCAAGGAGGAGGAAAGATAAGAAATAATTTACAGAAGAAGAAGAAGCGGACACAGTGAAAATTCTAGCTTACCGATAGCAATCTTAATTAATACCCAGGACAGAACAAACAAAAGGCAGACTCACACGAATGGGGAATGGAGGCAGGAGTGAATGGCTGGACCGGGAGGAAGGTTCAGCTCAGACCAGAGGACGGCCGGCCGGGAGGGAGCAGCCGCCGCCCTTCCTCAACAGCAATGCTGCCGTCAACGCTCAAGCTGCGGCGGTCAAAGCTGCGATGGTTCAAGCTGCAGCGGTTCAAGCTGCTGTGGTTCAAAGCTGCTGTGGTTCAAAGCTGCTGTGGTTCAAGCTGCTGTGGGGCATCCCTCCTCTCCTCTCCTGGATCACACAGCTTGGTGTCTCTCTCTGAAGCTCCTTTTTGTGTAACTCTTAGAACTCAATGGTTCGCTCTCCGTGCTTTCTCAGGACTCCTCCCTCAAAGGCTTCCGCGTCCGCTTTTTATAACGCCGCGGGCGATCAAGCCGCCGGCCTCCAGAACACGCCCATCGGTGAGCTCGCCTCGGCCCTGATTGGTCGGCACGGGCTCTCTGGCTCCACCCTTGATGACGATGGGCGGGCACGCCCTTCTTCTCCGAGTGGAGCACATGGGCAATGGCGGCGAATGCAGTTGGCAATAGAGGCTTTGTGAATGAAAATGAAAGGGATCTATCTATTTGAATTCGGTGCAATGGAGTATAATTAATGGAAGACAAAGCCTTAGCCTAATACACAGAATAAGGAAATAACTACCAACAAGCAGGAAATCTATGATTGGCTAAACGTGATTGTATATGATCTAACTACGGCGACGCCCTTTTGACCTTTATACACAACTGGAGGAAGGAGGGTGATATTTTTACAACCATAAAAAACACAATAAAAAAACACAATCCTCATATCCACAACACTGCACCCTCCTCCTCTTAGGCACAGCCCGGGCCGATTACCTTTACTTTTAGTGTGGCACATAGGTGTAGTTCCCTCTACATTTAACCTGACCCTGAGTGTGACAGTTTTAAAACATAATAAATATGTCCCGCTGCTCCATTGCCACCCTACCTAACAGACTCACGCCCACAGCTAACCGAATTGCGGAATTGTCTTCAATCTAAAACACTTACGGTGGGGGCGCATTATTTACAGTTGACGCTACTTTTATTTACAATACGCAACCCAGGACCTGTGATTGTTCTTTTGGGGGGGAGACAGTCTGCTCTGCATCGACGCACCATGAAGCACCCAAAAATGCACCAAAACACCATCAAGCACCAATCGGTGCACAGTCACCACTGTTCAATAATAAAAAATAAAAACAACAAATCCCTGGTGCTGTCTTCCTCTTCGGCTCCCTCTGCTGGCTATGGTTCTTCCAGTTGTCATCTTCTTTGCTGGCGGCCTATTCGGACATAAAATAAAATGCACCAAACGTGTCCGTTTTTATTTATTTATGGCCCACAGGGCCGACTAGTGTGGTTCACCTGTGGGGCATAGGTGCCCTGTGACCAAGGTCCGCCAGCAAGATCTCAGGCCTTCATGGCCGGTTCCAGCAGAGGGGCCATGCCCCAACCCATGGGGTCCATAAGTGGTGCTCAGCCACAGACATGTGGTCCATAAGGTGGTGCATTGATGCAGACAGCTGGTTCCGGGAGTTTCGGGCGCACAATGGCGGACTCACGCACGCTCCCCTCGGCGCCCAGTGGCGCACAGTCCTCGTGTGGGAGACAAGGGGGGGGGGGGGGAAGACAGGTGAGCGAGGGGTAAGGTCACAAGGGTACACATCAATAAAGGCAATGCAAGGCGAGGTGCGTATGGAGACGGAGCGGAGAAAAGCTCTACCGTACGTCACCACCCCTGTCACCTACTCTACCCTTGCCCTTACCCCATATTTACAACAATCTACACATTTACAAATTCGTCGCTAATGTCTCGTCTTCCCCATATTTTCCCTATACCAAATTCGTCTTCACTCCCATTACTTCAAAATTTGCCATCACCCAATTCATCATCAATCCTCATAAGGAGGAAGAGATGGAACAAAAAAGTACAATGTCACACCCACGTCATGATGCATCTCACAATCCAAAACATTTGCACAATAAAAATAATAAAAACAACCTGGCATGGTGTGGAGGTACGTCATCTCAGGTGAGTGGATGTAGATGGTGCGAGGAGATTCTTAATCCTAACTACTTCCTTCATGACTTTAACACACTTTACACTACCCGGGGTCTTTCCCTGCCAATCCATTGGCCACCTTACTCTATGCGGTTTTAAGAACCAATTCCCATTGACGAAACTGTGGTGCTTCTCAATTTGGGGTCTCACTCCCCCGATTCATCTCCCGGTGCCCTTGCACAATTTCCGGGCTGAGTCGTGTAGCTCTCCCAGCAGGTCTACCCACCTGCACACCTCCACCATTGTAGTTGCCACCCGAGCTTACCTAGCTCCTCACCCTAACCTATCTAACTGGGGAAGGCCCCTCCTGGCTCTGTCACCCCTCGGTGCCCTCTGGCACTGGGCTACCCGGGTCCGTCCTCCGGATCCTTGGGCCCCATCCACAACAACTCTACCGGCTCCCAGAGCCCACCTGCGGCCTCACCTGGCCGACAGACTAACAGTGGCGGAGTGCCCATAACTACAAATGGTCACGCAACTACCACAACCCCCAAGGAACTGCAGCCGCATGCAGCTGAAGCTCCGAGGGAGTTGGTGACGTAATGTCATGGTCAAGGACCATAGCCTTCAACTGGCATCGTTCCGAGCATAACTCCCAAGGGATTCGGACCAGCATGCAGTTGGAACCCCTAGGGAATTGGTTACTCCGGACACCAGGTGGGGAAACTATGGTGCGCCATGATCATAACTACGAATTCAGCCACACGCCCACCCATTCCACTTTACTCATGCACCAATCAACCATCATTCTTCCACCACACACCACAGATGCCAATATCCAACCACAATTTACCTATACCCTCTACCTAAGACTTACACTACCCTCCCCGGGTATTCGTGATGGGGTCCATCCTCCTTTCCCCCATCCACACCTTCGCACCATCCACTCCACTCCACAGTTTCCACCATACTCACTCCACGACCATCCATTCCATACTCCATATATTCCATACCATTTATTCCATACAACCATTCTCCATTCACCTGTAGTTGCACACCTGTGCAATCACACCTGGTGCCACCTGCACCCTCCTTCCTCCCTGGACCATTTGGTCAACACAACACACATCACCATCACTCACTCATACACTGCTCCATACACCTCCACGCTCAATACAACTCACAATCACAATCATTTACTCATACACTGCTCAATACACTTCCGATCCTCAAACACACGGCATCATCTCATCTAACTACTCCCCTCTGGAACTTGCGCTTCCCAGTCGCCCCTTTAAACTAAGCACATCCAACGTCATTATCATCCAACTACCCTAACTGCGTCCCTACTACAGGTATTGGTGTCACTACCTAATCTTATCGTTACCTATTGTCAATCTCTAGGTCCCTACACACTATATCCTAACCCTCCCGGGCTAGTTTTCACTGCCAAACCCCATAAATCTATTGCTCCTTTGCCCCCGCTGTGAGGGATGGCAGAGTTGCCATTCCACCACATCGGGCATCTCCCACTACCAATTTGGCTCATCGAATTGCAACCAATCAAAAATTTTCCAATTACTGCCAATTCTATTCACTTTTCTAAATTTCGGATCAAAAACACTATCATCATCACCGTCCATTAAACTTGAGCCTCGGTGCGTTGTTACATTTTCAAAGCTCGGCTTCGCAAAGCCGAGCAATGAACGCGGGTGGTTTGGTCGCCTGCAGGTTGAATCCGTCCGGCTTTCGGTTCAAGGGAGGTGGTTTGGTCGGGCCGAGATTCCACGCACCATCTCGGCGCGGCACCTTGCGGTCGCCGGCCCGATGGCTCGATCTCGCCCGGTCGAAACCCCGCCCCCGCCACCAGGGGACTCCGTTCCGCTTCCTCCTACTCGCCCTTGAACCGGACCAGTCGCCTCACTCGACAAGGCCCGGACTCGACCGTGCGGGGCGGGGCCAGGCCCGAGTCGTGCGCAACGCCCTGAAGCGGGGCGACGCAGCATCGATCCGCGCGAGGCTTCACATCCAACAAAGGGCGCACCGCGCGAGGCTTCGCATCCAACAAAGGGCCCCGCGCACCGAGCGCCCGCTATCCGTCGCCCTAGCTGCTAACCCGGTCAACGTCGATGCTTCACTTGCAGGCTCACACCACGCGACCCGTTTCACACTCACAAAGCCCGGCGTTCCAACGCCGTTCGTACATTCCACACACTCCGTCCATTCCACCAACGCACTCCCTGTTACACACCACACCTCCCGCGCACCTTCTTGCGCATACTTGCCGTTCGCACACTTCGGTCCACACCTCTCCTCCGTTATGTCCTCCGTAACACTCACCATGGGCGTGCACTCTTGCATCCACCCACTAACGCGCTCTGATGTGCTCTCTCGCACTCCCGCCACCACCAACTCAGGTGTGCTTTCTCGCACACCCTCGCCGTTCATCCCATACGTGCATCCTCGCACCCGCTCCACCACCAACTCACTCCTCGTGTCACACTCCGTACACCCCGACGTGCATTCTCGCTTGCACTCGGTTTCACTCCCACACTTTATAACACACCCACTCGCCGACGCACACTTTTTCCTCACACGCGTGCCATTTCCACTCACACGGGACCCTTCACCAACGCCCGGGTGCCATATCGATCCCAATCGCGCGACAATTCTCTTCGCGCCAAACATCCTCTTACAAAATCTCCCAGCACCACATACAGCCCGCCTCACCTTCGGGGTTCTTCTTCCTCCCTGCACCAATACCTGCAAATCTTTATAAGGATTAGCAAGTACGGCATCAGGATGTGCATTCAGACTTTGAGCAATATCCATCTCTTCCTCCTGCCGCGAGTGCTTTTCTAAGTCCCCGGTCTCTCCAATTTCAATTCCCAGCACTTTTTCTTTATTCACCTCGATGACCGTTGGTTTTAATAAAATTCCCTCTTCTACCTCAACGGTCGCCGGCTGCCCCATACCCCGGGTCGCGATCTCTATCCCCGTCATTTTACCCGCGCTTTTCTCCGCTTCGCTCAACCAGCGCTTCTCGACCCGCTTTACCTCCTCGTGCACCCCTGGGACCTGCTCGCTCCACCTGCGGTCTCTGTCCCCTTCCACCCGCTTTGCCTCACACCTGGCCTTGTCCCTCGCCAGTCCCTCATTATCGGCCCTCATTTCGTTTGTTATTGCTTCAATTTGGCCTCCCAATCGCTCACCATCAGTCCTCATTTCTTCGAATTTGGCCATTATTTGGTCCATAAAAAATCACATGTACCCTGGTATCTCGGGCTCAGCTGCCGCAACCACGTGCGAAGCGCCGCCATTTTGTGCCTGTCCAGCCACATGCATGAGGGCGCCATTTTGTGCACCTGATACCCCCTCAACCACCTCACCATTGCTCTCCTCCATTTCCTCCCTCTGGTCCCGGGTTACCCCTAACCCCTCTTCTAGTTCCCCCACCAGCATCCGATCACCTTGACCATCCATGGCATGATTTCCAAATTTAAGATTTTAAATAAAACAAAATTTTGGGCCACTCGTAATTTTGAGCGCGCTCTTCGCGCTTCAGGTCCGAATCTCACTCCCGGACACCAATTGTTACGGCCAATAGTACAATTGGTGTCCAATATTTGGGCTAAATAAATTTAGTCCCAGGTTCGAATCCCAACTCCTGACTACCAATTGTTACGGACCACGGATAAGGTGTTCATTTGCCGAGCGGATGGCGACCGCGGCCCCAACTATTAACAATGACTAAGACCCGATTCCTTAAACGTGGGCCAAATCGTGCCACAGGTTTTCAATGGGGAAATCACTAAGACGACACGGATGCTAAGAAGAAGACGATGGTAGGAAGAACAAATATAATTTATTACTATTATTTACAAGACCAAAAAGAACCAAGGAGGAGGAAAGATAAGAAAATATTTTACAGAAGAAGCAGAAGCGGACACAGTGAAAATTCTAGCTTACCTATAGCAATCTTAATTAATACCCAGGACAGAACAAACAAAAGGCAGACTCACACGAATGGGGAATGGAGGCAGGAGTGAATGGCTGGACCGGGAGGAAGGTTCAGCTCGGACCAGAGGACGGCCGGGCCGGGAGGGAGCAGCCGCCGCCCTTCCTCAACAGCAACGCTGCCGTCAACGCTCAAGCTGCGACGGTCAAAGCTGCGATGGTTCAAGCTGCAGCGGTTCAAGCTGCAGCGGTTCAAGCTGCTGTGGTTCAAAGCTGCTGTGGTTCAAAGCTGCTGTGGTTCAAGCTGCTGTGGGGCATCCCTCTCTCCTCTCCTGGATCACGCAGCTTGGTGTCTCTCTCTGAAGCTCCTTTTTGTGTAACTCTTAGAACTCAATGGTTCGCTGTTCGTGCTTTCTCAGGACTCCTCCCTCAAAGGCTTCCGCGCGCGCTTTTTATAACGCCGCGGGCGATCAAGCCGCCGGCCTCCAGAACACGCCCATCGGTGAGCTCGCCTCGGCCCTGATTGGTCGGCACGGGCTCTCTGGCTCCACCCTTGATGACGATGGGCGGGCACGCCCTTCTTCTCCGAGTGGGAGCACATGGGCAATGGCGGCGAATGCAGTTGGCAATAGAGGCTTTGTGAATGAAAATGAAAGGGGATCTATCTATTTGAATTCGGTGCAATGGAGTATTAATTAATGGAAGACAAAGCCTTAGCCTAATACACAGAATAAGGAAATAACTACCAACAAGCAGGAAATCTATGATTGGCTAAACGTGATTGTATATGACCTAACTACGGGACGCCCTTTTGACCTTTATACACAACTGGAGGAAGGAGGGTGATATTTTTACAACCATAAAAAACACAATAAAAAAACACAATCCTCATATCCACAACAATATATATATACAGTCACGTGAAAAAGTAAGTACACCCCATGTAAAGTTTTGACTTTTTCAACATATTTCAACATACAGCTATTTGATCTTCATTTCAACAATATTGATAGATAAAGGTGATATAATATAACAAATATCATGAAACATTTACATTTTGTAGTCCATTGTATAATTTAAACAAACATAAATGCAAATTTCGCATGTGGAAAAAGTAAGTACACCCCTACATTTATCACTTCTTCAAATACCTAAAATTAGAATCAGGTGCACCAGCTCAGGTGCAAATGATTAGAACATCATTAGAGAGGATCTTGGAGGAACCTGTTTTATTTAAACCCCAGACATTTCGTTTGGTTTGCTCTTTGTTGTTGAAGTGTGCGGCATCACCATGCCAAGATCAAAAGAGCTCTCTGAGGCCTTCAGAAAGAAGGTTATGGAAGCCGACGAGTCTGGGAAGGGATTTAAAAAGATCACCAAACAATTTGAAATCAATCATTCGACTGTCCAGAAGATCATTTACAAGTGGAGAAGATTCCAAACAACTGCCAACTTGTTCACACCAGGTCGCCCCAGCAAGATCAGCCCGAGAGCAGACCGCAAGATGCTGAAAGAAGTCTCGAAGAACCCCAGAATGTCATCACGGGACCTACAGGTAGCTCTTGCCACTGTTGATGTCAAAGTGCACGAGTCTGCCATCAGAAAGAGGCTGCACAAATTTGATCTACATGGGAGGTGTGCCAGGAGGAAACCTTTGCTGTCCAGAAAGAACATCAGGGCAAGACTAAAGTTTGCCAATGAACACCGAGGCAAAGACCAGCACTTCTGGGACAATGTGCTCTGGACAGATGAGTCAAAGGTAGAACTACTTGGCCACAGTACCAGAAGACATGTTTGGCGAAAACCAAAGACAGCATTTGACCACAAGAACCTGATACCAACTGTAAAGCATGGTGGTGGAAACGTTATGGTTTGGGGCAGCTTTGCTGCATCAGGGCCTGGGCAGCTCACCATCATATAATCCACTATGAATTCTTCATTGTACCAGAGGATGCTTGAGGATAATGTGAGGCCATCTATCGGAAAGTTGAAGCTCAACCGAAGGTGGACCTTGCAACATCACAATGACCCTAAACATACCAGTAAATCCACCAAGTAATGGCTGAAAAGAAAGAAATGGAGGGTTCTGGAATGGCCAAGTCAAAGCCCGATCTAAATCCCATCGAGATGTTGTGGGGGGATTTGAAACGAGCTGTGCATGCAAGAAACCCCTCAAACATCGCACAGCTGAAAGAATTCTGCATGGAGGAGTTGGCAAAAATTTCTCCCAGTCGATGTCAGAGACTGGCAGACAGTTATAAGAAACGCCTACTTGAGGTTGTTTCTGCCAAAGGGGGCAATACCACCTATTAGAGCCAAGGGTGTACTTACTTTTTCCACATGCAAAATTTGCATTTATGTTTATTTAAATTATACAATGGACTACAAAATGTAAATGTTTCATGATATTTGTTATATTATATCACCTTTATCTCTCAATATTGTTGAAATGAAGATCGAATAGCTGTATGTTGAAATATGTTGAAAAAGTCCAAACTTTACATGGGGTGTACTTACTTTTTCACGTGACTGTATATATATATATATAATATATATGTATATGTATATGTATATATGTATATGTTGTTACGTTTTTGGGGGGTAAGCATTACCTTCGTTCAGGTAGAATTGCATGGGTAGTGTGCGCCGACTGTCGTGAAGAAGAAGAAACCGCAATGTATCATAAGTAGGAAATTTGTTTAGACCGGATGTCGTGCAAGTGTAGCGGTTACCTTATTGGGACATAATCCACGGGCACAGGCCAGTGGGGCTTTAGATGGTGTGGGCGTGGCGTGCGTGCGGTTGTTGGAGCCATGCCCTCCGAAGAGGGTTTTGGCGTTATAAAAGCTGTATGACTATGAGTTCCGGTCGCGATTTCAGTGCTGGTGGAATAAAGGAGCTTTGAACAGCTGAGAAGTGTCTCGTCCTCTCGCCATCCGCAACTCCTACACAAGTATATTTTTGTCCCCATGAGATGGGTGGGGTTTGTTAATTAGCTAGGGATTATGGGTAAATTAATCCCCTGTACAGTGCATTCAGAAAGTATTCAGACCCCTTCACTTTTTGCACATTTTGTTATGTTGCATTTCCCCTCATCAATCCATACTCAATACCCCATAATGATAAAGTGAAAACAGGATTTTAGAAAGTTTTGCAAATTTATTAAAAAGAAAAAGCTGAAATATCACATTGACATAAGTATTCAGACCCTTTGCTATGACACTTGAAATTTAGCTCAGGTGCCTCACATTTCTCTTGATCATCTTTGAGATGTTTCTACACCTTGATTGGAGTCCGCATATGGTAAATTCAATTGATTGGACATGATTTGGAAAGGCACACACCTGTCTATAGAAGGTCTCACAGGTGACAATGCATATCAGAGCAAAAACCAAGCCATGAGGTCGAAGGAACTGCCTGCAGAGCTCAGAGACAGGATTGTGTCGAGGCACAGATCTGGGCAACCCTACAAAAAAAACTCTGCTGCATTGAAGGTTCCGAAGAGCACAGTGGCCTCCATAATTCTTAAATGGAAGAAGTTTGGAACAACCAGGACTCTTCCTAGAGCTGGCCGCCCGGCCAAACAGCAATCCGGGGAGAAGGGCCTTGGTAAGAGAGGTGTCCAAGACCCCGATGGTCACTCTGACTGAGCTCCAGAGATCCTGTGTGGAGATGGGAGAAACTTCCAGAAACACAACCATCACTGCAACACTCCACCGATCTGGGCTTTATGGCAGAGTGGCCAGACGGAAGCCTCTCCTCAGTGAAAGACACATGAAAGCCCACAGAATCTTGTTTCTCACAGTCTGAGAGTCCTTTAGGTGCTTTTTTGCAAACTCCAAGCGGGACAAGCAGAGCGACGAGCATGGATTCTGTTTTTCTTTTCATTGTGTAATGTCACAATGTTCCATTGTAAAAGCGATAAGAACCAAGTATTTGCTTCGCTAAGCTCATGACCGGGTTAAATTCACAGAGCTTGACCTCAAACACAGCATTTTTAAAGCTGTCAGCTGAAAGGGACATTGTAATGCAATTCCAAAGAGTGAGCTGAATTTTAGCTCTCAAATAAGACTTATAATCCATCAACCTGAAAGTACAGTTATTCAAATATTTTAATGTAAAAAAAGGATTTCCAATTCCAATGCAGCTTTCTGTGGAAAGGAGAGGTTATACCTCGTAAATTAATTTCTTGACCAAAGATAATTCAAACTATGAAGGATCGTATAAAGTGTTCCTGTTGACAGACAATTTCACAATCTATCATATTATAGCGACTCTCAACTAGCTATTCTGACACTGCAATGTATGACAGAGTGTAAGCCAATCAACAAGAAGATATCAACACTATCACTCAATCAATACAGGGATTGCCCAAAAAGATGGAGATTCCATGTTGCTTCTCTCTCAAGAATGAAGAGTCCTTGGATCTGAAACAAGAGGTCAGCTCTATGTCTATCGGTATAACACGGCCTTCACCTTTGTTCGGCAAACTGTTCTGCTCTCCAAAATTTCTGCCGGTGTCATCAAAGGCCACCTTCATTCTTGGCTCATTGACTTCTATCAGGCATGCAATCAGCAAACAGCACTCAGCTCTATCCTTTCAACTTCTCCCCCATTGGAAGCTGGAGTGCCCCATGGCAGCATCTTTGACCCAGTTTTTAGCTCACATGCGACAACAAGAATGGCCGCACTGTGGTCACAACCTGCGACAAAATCCGTTCATCCGCTGATTGGGAAACGCACATTTAAAACATTTAAAAGATGAACAGCTCAACTGCTGATTGGGAAACACGTTTTAATGCTCTGTTGAAAGATTAACTCGACACTTCTTGTCCATGTTACCCTCCACACGGTTATAAAAGATTGAGCTGATTCATCACACGGTCACGGATTGCTTAACCCCAACATGGGGTCGTTCAAAAATGACAGAACGCTATTTTTTACGGCGTTTGTCTGTCCGTATGTATGTATGTATGTATGTATGTATGTATGTCCCCTCAAATGTATACCAATCAGAGCTGAGGTTCTGGTCACATGACAGGGTGACATGATTACGTCTGATGTCGTTACGGCGGTGCAGTGGCTGACTCTCCACACGCCGCCATTTTGATTTATATGCCGTTCATGCCGAACATATCATCGAACCTGTCATATATCACAATCACCATGCTCTACCTTTATGTTTTTCATTCAGTGTGAAACACAAACAAACCGATTGTTAAAATGGCCATCAAATATCGAAAGCATCAGCGTTACGTCTCTTCCAACAATACAGTATGTACCCTACCATTGTGGGGTATAATCTAGATTACAGTAGATCTTCTCTCGGTTCTGTAAGTAAAACTTACCGCACTGATGTCGAGATTCCTCCAAATTTCTTTGTTTAATGTTATAGACAGCATTAGCGACTGTTTAAAAAGCTAATCATGTGTGTCTGTGGTTTATAATAGCTGGCGAAGCCGGTGTTGTGAATGAACGCGTACGTATTATGATGAAAAGCCAGATTTTGCTGAATCCTTTGAGAATTTCGAAACTTCGAGGCACCAAATCGTTCCATGGAGGCCGCCATCTTGCGGATGCAGAAGTATGCATAAAAAATCGCGAAAAAGTTCAATAGGAGTTTGTTTCACCCGTCTTTTTTTGATTCACAATCTTATGCACCTCTAATTTGTAATTAAAATACTTTAAGACCAACCCCGTTCCCCGGCCCCACACGGGCCCTGGTTATCTTCAAAGAAAATCGTCACCAAACACCGGAACCAATGAGATTCGAGCATTTGAAAAAATATTTCAAAAACCAAATCGCTCCATGGAGGCCGCCATCTTGCGGATGCGGAAGTATGCATAAAAAATTGAGAAAAAGTTCAATAGGAGTTTGTTTCACCCGTTTTTTTTTGATTCACAATCTTATGCACCTCTAATTTGTAATTAAAATACTTTAAGACCAACCCCGTTCCCCGGGCCCACACGGGCCCTGGTTATCTTCAAAGAAAATCGTCACCAAACACCGGAACCAATGAGATTCGAGCATTTGAAAAAATATTTGAAAAACAAAATCGCTCTATGGAGGCCGCCATCTTGCGGATGCGGAAGTATGCATAAAAATTGAGAAAAAGTTCAATAGGAGTTTGTTTCACCCATCTTTTTTTGATTCACAATCTTATGCACCTCTAATTTGTAATTAAAATACTTTAAGACCAACCCAGTTCCCCGGGCCCACACGGGCCCTGGTTATCTTCAACGAAAATCGTCACCAAACACCAGAACCAATGAGATTCGAGTATTTGAAAAAATATTTCAAAACCAAATCGCTCCATGGGGGCCGCCATCTTGCAGATGTGGAGGTATGCATAAAAAATTGCGAAAAAGTTCAATAGGAGTTTGTTTCACCCATCTTTTTTTGATTCACAATCTTATGCACCTCTAATTTGTAATTAAAATACTTTAAGACCAACCTCGGTCCCCGGGCCCACACGGGCCCTGGTTATCTTCAACAAAAATCGTCACCAAACACCGGAACCAATGAGATTCGAGCATTTGAAAAAATATTTCAAAAAAGCTTATTACCGCGTTTCGGAGGCTGAAAACGGCGTCAAATATTCAAAAATTGACGAAGAATTATTTTTTAGAAATCTCGCGGCTGAAGAGGATAGTTTTTCACGGCCGGAAATATCCGAAATTGAGACGGAATTCACCGAATTAATCAAGAAGGAAATTTTATAAATTTTAATCTCATCCAGAATGCAAATGGTGTCATTTCGAACTAGGTACGGTACCTACTACACCTACCCACTACCAACTACCTAACCTACTGATGCCATAGTGATGGGTAAAATAGTGAAGAGGCTTTGGCTTCGCCGGCTCATTGTGGCTTTGCAGTCGGGTACCAGTATTTTACAAGCTCGGCTACGCCGCCGTTAGACTTCCGGTCTTGTTTAAAAAAAAATTTACATGCACATAACACTTGATTACGTAACGTACTGTAACGCTTGATTACGATGCGTTCTGACATACTCACACTGTGCGTTCTGACATACTGTGCGTTCTGACAAACTGTGCGTTCTGACATACTGTGTGTTCTGACATACTGTGCGTTCTGACGAGCTCAATTAAACCTTTATATTGTTGCGGTTTTTAGAACCTTCACATGTAAATTTAGTAGTAAATTCCCTTATAAATAACCCCTGTGTACATTTCCCCTTAATTGGCTGTTAATTGAAATAATTGCACCTTAGTTAGTCCACATTGCAACACGTAGCGAATCATAGGCCCTTTTCATAGTTATATCATTATTATGTGTTTCAGGTAAGGCTGTGTTTCCAATAGTCGACTCTACGTTGCATCAATCAAATGAGATAGATCCCTTTCAATATCCCCAATGGCCTCCTAAAAGTGCCAGTAAGTTGCATGGGACTGTGTTTACTGGCTCCACATCGCCCCAAACTCCATTGCCCACGAGGCCAGGATCGGAGAAGAAGGGCGTGGCCCCACCTCGTCATCAAAGGTGGAGCCAGAGAGCCTCTGGCGACCAACCAGGAATCGGAGGGCATGGCTTGAGAGGGCGTGGCAAGAAACATCTGGCAAGTTCGAGAGGGTTCCAAAGGGGTGGATATAAAACCCTTGGCGCAAGGCCCCCACCAGGATGAGACGCGCAGATGAGTTGGACAAAGAAGGTACGAATTGGAGTTGAGAGAGACGCGCATGAGGAGGTTCCAGAGAGTCGGTGAGAAGGCAGGAGAGACCAGCCGCGTGAAGCTCTGACGCGCTGCTTCGAGCAGCCCTGCCGTGTGAACCTGAGTGCGGGGAGTCGGCGGCCGCTCGCTAACAGCCCTGCCGTTCTGCACGGACCCTCTCATCCTTCGTCCAGCCATTCCTGCCTGCAATCCCCTTTTGTGTACGTGAGTTTGTTCTGTTCGTCTTGTCCCTGGGGTATAAGTTAAGCCTGTATAGTTAAGAATTGCACTGTGTATCTTCCTCTTCCTCGTCCTGTAAATTACCTTCGTTTCTTCTTTGGTTTTGTATAGTAGTAAATAAATACCTGTTCCTCCTTACTTTGGTTTCATTCTCGTCCGATCGCTTTCGTGATTTCTTTCAATTGAGTACCTGTGGCACGATTTTGGCCGAACCGCTTTATAATCGGGTTTAGTAATCTGTTAACGGCCCGCGTCGCGGCTCGCTTCGCTCGGCGCAATCCATCCATTATGCTGCGGCCCGGGCGGGAGTATTTCCTCGCATACCGGAAGGCGCTGGTACTTTGGTCATAGGAAGGATTGGCCTAATACCCTATTCAGCGCTGACTGGGCGTGACGTCATACCCCCAGGACCAGTCGGACGGCCAGCTTAAAAAGACAAGGGGATTAAACCCCCCTCGGTAAGGGGAGTGCCATCCCCCGGATCCATAACAATTGGTGTCAGGAGTGGGATTTGGACCCGAACCAAATTTTTGAAACATCTTTTAAAATTTGGTCAAAATTTGGAGCGGCCGAAATTTATAGTAATATCCTAAATTAAAGTCGTTCCATGGATGATCAAGGCAGTCGGATGCCGGTGGGGGTAGAAGAAGAGGGTTTGGAGGTAACCCAGGACCCAAGGGAAGCAGTGGGAGTAATGGAGGAGGGGGTTGGAGAAGGTGTAACAGTGGGGGTTGCAGGCGCGTGCGATGGCAGCGCCTCGCACATGGCGGCGAAGGCCAAAACCGTTGTGCAAGTGAGTCCCGACATGCAGATGCTCATGACACAAATCCTAGCACAAGCAAACAAAAATGAAGCTAAAATGGACGCCATAATAGACGAAGCAAGGCGTAGTACTGAAAAAATGAAGAGGGACAGAGACCGCAGGCTGGGGGAGAGGGTTGTGGGGGTGCGCGATGAGGTAACGCGAGTCGAGGAACGCGGATTGAGCGAGTCGGAGCAAGGCGCAGGTAACTGGACGGGGGTAGAGATCGCGACCCGGGGTATGGGAAAGCCGGCGACCGCCGAGGTAGGAGAGAAAATTTTATTCGGACCAGCGGTCGTCGAGGGAAAGAAAAAAGAAATTAAGTCCGAATCATTCGAAGCAGTAGTGGAAATTGGAATTGGAGAGACCGCAGATGTAGAAAAGCACTCGCGGCAGGGAGAAATGGAAAATGCACAAAGTCTGGATTCGCATCATGATGCTGTGCTTATTAACACCAATGAAAGTTTGCAGGTGGTGTTGGAGCGAAGGAGAAGAAGCGCCCAGGTGAGTCGTGCTGCATATTGTGCGGGAAGATTTTGCAGGAGGATGTTTGGCACGAAAAGAATTTTTGCGCGCTTGGGATCACAGTGTACCGCGGGCGTTTGTGGGAGGTCCGTTGGGCGCTGTGTGAGAGAAAATGGCACGCGTGTGAGGAAAAAGTGTGCATCGGAGAGTGAGTTTGTTACAAAGTGTGGGAGTGATACCGAGTGCGAGCGAGAATGCACGTCGGAGCGTAAGTGTACGGAGTGTGACACGGAGAGTGAGTTGGTGGTGGCGCGGGTGCGGACGAGCACACCGGAGCACGTGAGTGGGTATGTGCTGGAATGCACACCTGTGGTGAGTGGTATGGAGTACGTACCAGGAGAGTGTGTGCAAGAAGGTGCGCGAGAGGTGTGGTGTGTAACAGGGAGTGCGGTGGTGGAATGGACGGAGTGTGTGGAATGCATGAGAGGCGCTGAGCCGCCGGGGTTGGTAAATGTGAAAAGTAACGAGTGGTGTGAACATGCAGAGAAAGCATCGACGTCAAACGGGATAGCGGTTAGACCGACGTTTAGCCGACGCGAGCACTCGGTGCGCGGTGCGCTTTGTTTACTGCGAGGACCGGCCGGGACCGTAAGCACGTCGCTCCTGTTCGGGGCGTCGTGCACGATTCGGGCCGGGCCCCGCACTGAATGGTCGGTGCCGCGTCAGAGCGGCGATCGGCGTGATTCCGGGGGAGTGGGGCCGGGTCGGACCTTCGCCCCCTGGCAGGGACGGGGTTCCGGCCAGGCGAGCTTCGGTCGTCGGGCCGGAGGCCGCAAGGCTCCACGCCGAGATGGTGCGTGAAATCTCGGCCCGAGCATGCCTCCTCCCTCAGAATCGGATGCCGGACGGACCCAACCATCAGTAGACCAAACCACCCGAATTCATTGCGCGGCTTTGCGAAGCCGAGCTTTGCAAATGTCATGACGTACCGAGAGGCTCAAGTTTAATGGACGGTGATGATGATAGTGTTTCGATCCGAAATTGGGAATAGGGAATGTGATTGGCAAATTGTATTGGTAAATTTGATTGGCAGTACTGATTGGTAAATTTGATTGGCAGAAAAATTGGATGGGCAAAATTTGATGGGTATTTGATAGTGGGAGACGCCCGATGTAGAGGAATGGCAACTCTGCCATCCCTCACATTACCCGGGCACATGAGCTATAGATTATGGGGTTTGGCAGTGTAAGCTCGCCGAGGGAGGGTTTGGATAATGGATTAGGGATCTAGAGAAATGACAATTGGTAACGGTAGGGTTAAGTAGCGACATGATACCTGTAGTAGGGGACGTATGTAGATTAGTTGGATGATAATGACGAGGGAGCGCAATGGTATAAAGGGCGACTGGGAAGCGTGAGTTTTAGAAGGGAGTAGTTAGATCAGATGATGCTGTGTGTGTGTGTAGAAAGAATATTGAGCAGAGTATTGTGAGTGTGGGTGAATGGCATTGTAGTGAATGAAGAAGCCTGGGAGGAAAGGACATTGCAAGAGCCACCAGGTGTGTGTGAGCATAGGTGTGCAAGTGAAGCACAGGTGTGTGGAGAATGGTTGGATGAAATGAATGGTCTGGAGTAAATGGAGTATGGAATGGATGGTGTGGAGTGAGTATGGTGGAAAACGTGGAGTGGAGTGGTTGGTGCGAAGGGAGTGGATGGGGAAGGTGGACCCCCTTCACGAATACCCAGGGAGGGTAGTTTAAGAGTTAGGTAGAGGGCATAGGTAAATTGTGGTGGATATTGGCATCTGTGGTGCGTGTGGTAGAATGGTGTTTGGATAGGTGCATTAGTGACGTGGAAATGGCTGGGCGTGTGGCCTGTTAGTGTGTGTGGTTAAATGGGCACTCCGCCACTGTGAGGATGTCGGCCAGGTGAGGCCGCAGGTGGGCTCTGGGAGCTGGTAGAGTTGTTCGGTGGGGCCCGAGGATCCGGAGAACGGACCCGGGTAGCCCAGTGCCAGAGAGGGCACCGAGGGGGTAAGTGCCAGGGAGGGCCTTCCCCAGTTAGATAGGTTAGGATAAGGAGCAGGTAAGCTCGGAGGCAACTGCAGTGGCGGAGGTGTGCAGGTGAGTAGACCTGCTAGGTCTCAGTAGACCACACGACTCAGCCCCGAAATTGTGCGAGGGCACAGGGAGTTGAATCGGGGGAGTGAGACCCCAAATTGGTGAGCACCACAGTTTGGTCAATGGGAGTTTGGTTCTTAAAACCGCATAGAGTAAGATGGCCAATGGTTTTGCAGGGAAAGACCCCAGGTAGTGTAAAGTGTGTTAATGTCATTTTGAAAGTAGTTAGGATTGAAATCTCCTCGCACCATCTGCATCCACTCACCTGAGGTGACGCCATGCCATGGTTTGTTATCATTTTGGGCAGATGTTTTTGGGAATGTGAGATGCATCATGACGTGGGTGAGACATTGTGCTGGTTGTTCCATCTCTTCCTCCTTAGGAGGGATTGATGATGAATTGGGTGATGGCAAATTTGGTTAGAAATTGGGATTGTTTACGAATTTGGATTAGGGGAGATATGGGGAAGACGAGACGATAGAGACAAATTGTAAATTGTTGTGTAAATACGGGGTAAGGGGCGAGGGTAGAGTAGGTGACAGGGGGGGGGGGGGGGCGAACGTTAGGGATGAGATTTCTCCGCTCGATCTCCAGGTGCACCTCACCTCTGCATTGCCTTTATTGATGTGTACCCTTGCGCCCTTGCCCTCGCTGACTCTGCTTTGTCTTCCTCCCCCCCCCCCCCCCCATGGACCGTGCTCTCTGGGCACTGAGGGAGAGCGTGCGGGAGCCGCATTTGTGTGCCCGAGCCGCCGCTGCCAGCTGCCTGGATCGATGCACCACTTTATGGACCGCACGTCTTGCGGCCAAGCACCGCACTTCTGGACCACGGTTCTGTGGCCGAGCACCACACTTATGGACCACACGTTTGTGGCATGGCCCCTCTGCTGGGACCGGCCACGATGGCCCAGGAAGATCTTGCTTGCGGACCACGGAGAGGTGGCCCCTTTTGCCCTACAGGTGGACCACCCATAGTTGGCCCCTGTGGGCCATAAATAAAATTGGACACGTTTTGTGCTTTTTATTGTTATTATTGCAAATAGGCAGCAAGCCACCAAGAACGACAACACCAGGAAGAGACATCGGCCAGCAGAGGGAGCAGAGCAGAAAGAAGACCATCAGTTTGTTGTATTGTGTGTGTGCAATGCAGCACTGGATGGTGCTTATTGGTGCTTTGGTGCCTGCATGCTCGGGGATGCATTGCAATATCAATCCTGCATCCCCGGGCATGTAGAGGTGGTGTATCGATGCAGTGCATGCTTTTCCTCCCTCCCACAGGGTTCTTTTTGTTCCCCAAAACAAATGACAGGTCCTGGGTTGCAGTTTTGTAAATAGTCAAAATAGTGTCTTGTAAATATTGCTCCCCACCGTCAATGTATAGTTTGCGAATTAATTCCGCAATTCGGTTAATTGTGGGTGCGAATCTGTTGGGCAGGATGCAATGTAGCAGGCGGGACATACTTAATTGTGTTTTAAAACTGTCGCACTCAAGGGCAAGGTTAATAGTAGAGGGTATTACACCTGCGTGTCACATTAAGTTAAAGTTTATTTTTCAGCCCGACACGTGCCGTGAGGAATGAAGGTGCTGTGTTGCGGTTTTTAGAACCTTCACATGTAAATTTAGTAGTAAATTCCCTTATAAATAACCCCTGTGTACATTTCCCCTTAATTGGCTGTTAATTGAAATAATTGCACCATAGTTAGTCCACATTGCAACATGTCGCGAATCATAGGCCCTTTTCATAGTTATATCATTATTATGTGTTTCAGGTAAGGCTGTGTTTCCAATAGTCGACTCTACGTTGCATCAATCAAATGTGATAGATCCCTTTCAATATCCCCAATGGCCTCCTAAAAGTGCCAGTAAGTTGCATGGGGCTGTGTTTACTGGCTCCACATCGCCCCAAACTCCATTGCCCACGAGGCCAGGATCGGAGAAGAAGGGCGTGGCCCCACCTCATCATCAAAGGTGGAGCCAGAGAGCCACTGGCGACCAACCAGGAATCGGTGGGCATGGCTTGAGAGGGCGTGGCAAGAAACATCTGGCAAGTTCGAGAGGGTTCCAAAGGGGTGGATATAAAACCCTTGGCGCGAGGCCCCAACCAGGACGAGATGCGCAGATGAGTTGGACAAAGAAGGTACGAATTGGAGTTGAGAGAGATGTGCATGAGGAGGTTCCAGAGAGTCGGTGAGAAGGCAGAAGAGACCAGCCGCATGAAGCTCTGACGCGCTGCTTCGAGCAGCCCTGCCGTGTGAACCCGAGTGCGGGGAGTCGGTGGCCGCTCACTTCCAGCCCTGCCGTTCTGCACAGACCCTTCTCATCCTTCGTCCAGCCATTCCTGCCTGCAATCCCCTTTTGTGTACGTGAGTTTGTTCTGTTCGTCTTGTCCCTGGGGTATAAGTTAAGCCTGTATAGTTAAGAATTGCACTGTGTATCTTCCTCTTCCTCGTCCTGTAAATTACCTTCGTTTCTTCTTTGGTTTTGTATAGTAGTAAATAAATACCTGTTCCTCCTTACTTTGGTTTCATTCTCGTCCGATCGCTTTCGTGATTTCTTTCAATTGAGTACCTGTGGCACGATTTTGGCCGAACCGCTTTATAATCGGGTTTAGTAATCTGTTAACGGCCCGCGTTGCGGCTCGCTTCGCTCGGCGCAATCCATCCATTATGCTGCGGCCCGGGCGGGAGTATTTCCTCGCGTACTGGAAGGCGCTGGTACTTAGGTCATAGGAAGGATTGGCCTAATACCCTATTCAGTGCTGACCGGGCGTGACATCATACCCCCAGGACCGGTCGGACGGCCAGCTTTAAAAGACGAGGGGATTAAACCCCCCTTGGTAAGGGGAGTGCCGTCCCCCGGATCCGTAACAATATTATTCGACATGTATTTCTGGGGTCCCTCATCATGAATAGCACTTGACCCAAACAAAGCCAATGAAAATCTGACGCAACAAATCTGGGCAGTATGTATAATGATCAACAGAGGCCTACAGGCCTAATGTGTTTGGCCGACCAGAAAACCTTTCTGGCGGCCATATCAATTTGTTTTGGTACTATGGTGGGTGGAGTCCAGCGACAGATGAGGGCGTGGTCTGGCAGCTGTCCGACCAATGGGTGCACATTTCAAAAATCGACCCCAACAACAACAACACAACACCAATGCAAAGCTCTTGTGGACCTGCGACATAGCGCAGGTAAAAATTGTTCAGGTGAGGCATTGGCATCATGCGGTGTCCATCAGTCAGTGAGTCAGTCAGGCTGTATGTAAACAATCGGAACTTCTCAGAAACTACACAAACAATTTTGCACCACAACCTTCAACACCCGTGATGAACCGAAGTTTATTCACGGCATTACAAAATTCTGGGTCTAAGGGGGTCTACCGACTGCGACTCAACATTGGGTCCAGGTTTGACCCCCCTCATCCCTCCCCTCCGCCCCCCCACTGCCCCCCCAAAAATGTATCTGCTTTCTTCTCTGAAAATACACACACAATTTCGATTGTTTACAGCATTAAAAAAAAAATCAGGGTCTAAGGCAGTATATGAGGGGTTCGCCCCCCAAAAATAGGCATTTGCTCTCTTCTCTGAAACTACACAAACAATTTCAATGAAATGTGATCACAAGCTTCATCACCCATGATGTAATAAAGTTTGTTTACGGCATCAAAAGAAAACATGATCGGTGGGTTTTACGGGGAGTTTTCCTTCCCTCCCTCTCCCCCCCGAAATAGGTGTTTGCTTTCTTCTCTGAAACTACACACGATTTTGATGAAACTTGTCTGTTATAGAGATTAGAGGTAAATATTGGAGAAACCATGAAGTGGTAGTGGGCAGCATCCTGGTAATTCTGGAAAGAAGGGCTCGAGATGCAGTCTTCGGAAGGCATTCCACATTGGAAAGATGAGGTGGGGGTGTGATTGAATGGAGATGAATGTGAAGAATAACAGATGATAACGAGAGGAATGGCACAAGGTATGGCGCAAACCTCCGCCAGGCTGACCAATTTACAGTGCCCACAGAAAGTATTCACACCCCTTGAATTTTTCACATTTTGTTGTGTTGCAGCCTGAATTTAAAATGGATCAACTTGAGATTTTTTGTCAAAGATCTATACATAATACCCATAATGTAAAAGTGAATTTTTTTTTTTAATTTTATAAAATATTTTAAAGTGAAATACAGAAATATCTAACTTACATAGTGTATTCAATCCCCTGACTCAATACTTTGGAGAATTGCCTTTGTCAGTCTTCTTGGGTATGTCTGTATCAGCTTTGCACATCTGGATTTGAAGAGTCTCTCCCATTTTCCTTGCAGATTTGCTCAAGCTTTGTCAAGTTATATGGAGAGTGTTGGTGAACAGCAATCTTCAGGTCTTTCCACAGATTCTTAATGGGATTCAAGTCTGGACATTGGCTGGGCCTCTCAAGGACTTTCATGTTCTTGTTCTGAAGCCATTCCATTGTTTCTTTGGCTGTATGCTTGGGGTCATTGTCCTGTTGGAACGTAAATCTTCACCCCAGCCTAGGGTCTTTTGCACTTTGAAGCGGGTTATCCTCAAGGATTTGCCTGTATTTGGCTCCATTCATTGTTCCCTCTATCCTTACAAGTCTCCCAGTCCCTACCACTGAAAAGCATCCCCATAGCATGATGCTGCCAACACCATGCTTCATGGTATGGATGGTGTTAGACGGGTAATGAGCTGTGCTCGGTTTCTGCCAGACCTAGCGCTTTGCATTCAGGCCAAAGAGTTCAATTTTTCATCTCATCAGACCACAGAATATTTTGCCTCATGCCCTCAGTCTTTCACTTGCCTTTTTGCAAACTCCAGGCATGCTGTCATGTGCCTTTTTCTCAGGAGTGGCTTCCATCTGGCCACTCACATTAAAAAAACTAGATTTGTGAAGTGCTGCAGAGACTGTTGTCCTTCCAGCAGGTTCTCCCATCTCAGCCAAGGAACTCCGTAGTTCTGTCTGAGTGGCCATTTAATTATTCGTCACCTCCCTGACCAAGGTCCTTCTTGCCCGGTTGCTCAGTTTGGTTAGGCAGCAAGCTCTAGGAAGAGTCTGGGTAGTTCCACATTCGTTCCATTTCCTAATGATGGAGCTCACTGTGCCCTTGGGAACTTTCAACACTCCAGAAATTGTTTTATACCCTTCCCCAGATCTATGCCTTCTCACACACAATTCTATCTCGGAGTTCTATGGACATTTCCTTGGACTTCATGGTAGAGTTTCTGCTCTGACATGCACTGTCAACTGTGGGACCTTGTATACAGTGCATTCAGAAAGTATTCAGACCCCTTCGCTTTTTTCACATTTTGTTATGTTGCAGCCTTGTGCTGAAATCGTTTAAATTCATTTTTTTCCATCATCAATCTACACTCAATACCCACAGAATCTTGTTTCTCACTGTCTGAGAATCCTTTAGGTGCTTTTTTTGCAAACTCTAAGCGGGCTTTCATGTGTCTTTCACTGAGGAGAGGCTTCTGTCTGGCCACTCTGCCATAAAGCCCAGATCGGTGGAGTGTTGCAGTGATGGTTGTCCTTCTGGAAGTTTCTCCCATCTCCACACAGGATCTCTGGAGCTCAGCCAGAGTGACCATCGGGTTCTTGGTCACCTCTGTTACCAAGGCCCTTCTCCCCCGATTGCTCAGTTTGGCCGGGCGGCCAGCTCTAGGAAGAGTCCTGGTTGTTCCAAACTTCTTCCATTTAAGAATTATGGAGACCACTGTGCTCTTGGGAACCTCCAATGCAGCAGAGATTTTTTTGTAGGCTTCCCCTGATCTGTGCCTCGACACAATCCTGTCTCTGAGCTCTGCGGGCAGTTCCTTCGACCTCATGGCTTGGTTTTTGCTCTGATATGCATTGTCAGCTGTGAGACCTTATATAGACAGGTGTGTGCCTTTCCAAATCATGTCCAATCAATTGAATTTACCACAGGTGGACTCCAATCAAGGTGTAGAAAGATCTCAAAGATGATCAAGATAAATGGGAGGCACCTGAGCTAAATTTCAAGTGTCATAGCAAAGGGTCTGAATACTTATGTAAATGTGATATTTCAGTTTTTGCTTTTTGATAAATTTGCAAAATTTTCTAAAATCCTGTTTTCTCTTTGTCATTATGGGGTATTGAGTGCAGATTGATGAGGGAAAAAATGAATTTAAACGATTTCAGCATAAGGCTGCAACATAACAAAATGTGAAACAAGTGAAGGGGTCTGAATACTTTCTGAATGCACTATATATAGAAAGGTATGTTTCTTTCTCCATCATGTCCAGTCAATTGGATTGGCCACAGGTGGACTCCAATCAAGTTGTGGAGACATCTGAATGACGATCAAGGGAAATTGGATGCATCTGAGCTCACATTGGAGTGTCATTGCAAAGGGGTTGAATACTTTTTGACTCAAGACATTTCAGCTTTTCTATTTTAATTATTTTGTAAAAAAATTCGAAAAATAATTTCCACTTTGACATTATGGGGTATTATTTGTAGATCAGTGACAAAATAAATCTTAATTTAAGCCATTTTACATTCAAGCTGTAACAAGAAAATGTAAAAAACGAAAGGGGTATGAATACTTTAATTCTGAAGGCACTGTACATTTTGTATCCTATTCTTCGACCGGATCGGCATCCACACCTTAACCGGTATCGATTTTGCTTGGTCTTTCCACCTACCCAACTCATCCACCAAGTTTTGTCATAACCCATCCACAACTTTTGAAATATCGTGCTCTATATCGTTTTTGGCCCCATCTCTCAATTATGAAGAATCACTTAAAAAATAATAGTATCCGGATTTGGATCCAGATCTTCACCAAAATGTAATCAATTAGTCCTTGGCACACCCATAACCATCCATCAAGTTTAATCTGAATCCTCCATAACGTTTTGAGATATCCTGCTCACAGACCGATAGGAGTGAAAACATAACCTCCGTCCACCTTCGGTCCACCTTTGGTGGCGGAGGTAACGACACTGATTGAAAGATACATGCCTTCCTACCATCCCAAGTCTCATCTTCTTCCATACCAGGGGTCACCAACCTTATTTTCAATGTAAGCTACTTTTGATTAATGACATATTTTAAGAACTACTGAAACATAACTGGAAAATATATGAATTGACATTGGTACAAATTTAGTTATTACAGTTAAATTACAAAAATACATATTTAAAGTGAAAGAAAACTGATCTTTACCTTTACTTTGGTGTAAAACTTGACCGCATCCTGTCCACCAATACTGCGTAATTTTGTATGTATCCTGATAGGGAAACTGTGATGGAGTCCTTCAGTTGCTCGTCTGTCGGACGAGTTCGAAATTTACATTTGATGCAGTTTATGTCGGAAAAGGCAGATTTGCAAAGATATGTAGAGCCAAAGAGGGAAGCCACTTTCATTGCTACTTTTCAGATATTACTGTACGTTTCAGTATCCATGAGAGGCTAACCCCCACTCTAGCAGGTATAAAGGGCCTTAAAATACCTGTTGTTGTTGTTGTGTTTCAGTATCCATGAGACTCCAGCAATTTGTGGCAGATTGCCTTGATTTCAACTGAACTGAAGCAATTTGTGGCAATTTCAACTGAATTTCAGCTGAATTGAAGCAATTTGTGGCAGATTGCTTTGATTTCAACTGAACTGAAGCAATTTGTGGCAATTTCAACTGAGTTTCAACTGAACTGAAACAATTTGTGGCAGATTGCCTTGATTTCAACTGAACGGAAGCAATTTGTGGCAGATTGCCTTGATTTCAACTGAACGGAAGCAATTTGTGGCAGATTGCCTTGATTTCAACTGAACGGAAGCAATTTGTGGCAATTTCAACTGAACTGAAGCAATTTGTGGCAATTTCAACTGAACTGAAGCAATTTGTGGCAGATTGCCTTGATTTCAACTGAACGGAAGCAATTTGTGGCAATTTCAACTGAGTTTAAACTGAACTGAAACAATTTGTGGCAGATTGCCTTGATTTCAACTGAACGGAAGCAATTTGTGGCAATTTCAACTGAGTTTCAACTGAACTGAAGCAATTTGTGGCAGATTGCCTTGATTTCAACTGAACGGAAGCAATTTGTGGCAATTTCAACTGAGTTTCAACTGAACTGAAGCAATTTGTGGCAGATTGCCTTGATTTCAACTGAACTGAAGCAATTTGTGGCAATTTCAACTGAGTTTCAACTGAACTGAAGCAATTTGTGGCAGAGTGCCTTGATTTCAACTGAACTGAAGCAATTTGTGGCAATTTCAACTGAGTTTCAACTGAACTGAAGCAATTTGTGGCAGATTGCCTTGATTTCAACTGAACTTAAGCAATTTGTGGCAATTTCAACTGAGTTTCAACTGAACTGAAGCAATTTGTGGCAGATTGCCTTGATTTCAACTGAACTTAAGCAATTTGTGGCAATTTCAACTGAGTTTCAACTGAACTGAAGCAATTTGTGGCAGATTGCCTTGATTTCAACTGAACTGAAGCAATTTGTGGCAATTTCAACTGAGTTTCAATTGAACTGAAGCAATTTGTGGCAGATTGCCTTGATTTCAACTGAACGGAAGCAATTTGTGGCAATTTCAACTGAGTTTCAACTGAACTGAAGCAATTTGTGGCAGATTGCCTTGATTTCAACTGAACTGAAGCAATTTGTGGCAATTTCAACTGAGTTTCAACTGAACTGAAGCAATTTGTGGCAGATTGCCTTGATTTCAACTGAACTGAAGCAATTTGTGGCAATTTCAACTGAGTTTCAACTGAACTGAAGCAATTTGTGGCAGATTGCCTTGATTTCAACTGAACTTAAGCAATTTGTGGCAATTTCAACTGAGTTTCAACTGAACTGAAGCAATTTGTGGCAGATTGCCTTGATTTCAACTGAACTGAAGCAATTTGTGGCAATTTCAACTGAGTTTCAATTGAACTGAAGCAATTTGTGGCAGATTGCCTTGATTTCAACTGAACGGAAGCAATTTGTGGCAATTTCAACTGAGTTTCAACTGAACTGAAGCAATTTGTGGCAGATTGCCTTGATTTCAACTGAACTGAAGCAATTTGTGGCAATTTCAACTGAGTTTCAACTGAACTGAAGCAATTTGTGGCAGATTGCCTTGATTTCAACTGAACTTAAGCAATTTGTGGCAATTTCAACTGAGTTTCAACTGAACTGAAGCAATTTGTGGCAGATTGCCTTGATTTCAACTGAACGGAAGCAATTTCTGGCAATTTCAACTGAATTTAAGCTGAATTGAAGCAATTTGTGGCAGATTGCTTTGATTTCAACTGAACTGAAGCAATTTGTGGCAATTTCAACTGAGTTTCAACTGAACTGAAGCAATTTGTGGCAGATTGCCTTGATTTCAACTGAATGTCATTTTGAAGGTTGATAATGTGCATTTACAAAGGTATAAATTCAAGGTCAAACAGCACACTTTGTTCAGTAATGTCACCATAATCAACTTCCATGAAGGGGTTTGAATTGAACGTCACACAGGGCTCCATTTCCTCAAAACCATTGAATAAAACATTGAATTATTGGCCAGGTCTGGTCAATTAATCACTGTACAGAACTTGTCAATGTCCACGATTCCAACAGCAACCTCATGTTCTGCTTTTGGAGATGAGAAGGAAAATGTTGCATTTGCTTCTCCTTCTCTGGACTTCTTGTATCATGTTAAGTTTCGACTTAATAAGCTTTCAATGCACTAATCATGTCGGCAATTGTCTTCTGTTTCCCTTGTAATCGTTCATCATCTCTGCCACCAAAGGTAGCTCAAAACCAAACCAAAGGTAAAGTTAGAGGTTATATGTTTTCACCCTTGTCTCTCTGTTTGTGAACAGGCTATCTCAAAAAGTTGTGGACGGATCCGGATGAAATTTGGTGGAGAGGTTAGGTGATGTGACAGAAATAAGTGATTCCATTTTGGTCCAGGTCCGGATGCAGATCCGGCCTACCAGTGGGATACAAAACGTAAACTGTTCAGCCTGGCGGAGGTTTGTGCTCTACCGGGTGCCGTTCTGGTTCTCTGTGTATTTGAACTCGCCCTGTGCAGCCATTGGGAATGCTGAACGGAGGCATGTAAGGTGCTCGGGCTCTGGACAGGCCATGTTGGATGTGTAAAAACAAATGAGTGAAAGACAGTTCAATCTGTTTGCATATTTATTATTGTGACATTGGTGGACACGGTGTCACGTAACGGAGAATAATGTGCATGTTGATTATGTGATTCCATTTTGGGAGTTGATACTGCCTCCCCTCCCTCATTCAGGATTGGAGGAAGATGTATCAACTCTCTAAGGTATGCTGATTATACCACTCTGTTGGCAGCAAGTGAAGAAGACTTGATGAAACTGCTGCAGTAAACAATGAAACTGAAAAAGCTGGTCTTTATTTAAACCTAAAAAGGACTAAAATCTTGTCAACTGTAAATATCGACATGTTCATATTGGGACAAGACAATCATGTGGAAATCGTGGAAAGTTTCATACATTTGATGTGAGTACAAAGATGTGACAATACAAACCAAGAGGAGGTTGCGAATGCTCTGGTATTTCCAGTTGCAATGTATGGCTGTGTGTCATGGACAGTGAAAAATCAAGGAAGAAGATTGACAGTTTTGAAATGTGGTGTTCAAGAAGAATTTTAAAAAGTCCATGGACTGTGAAAAGAAGAACAAACAAATCAGTGCTTATTTTTTTGGGGAGGGGGGGGGGGGGGATACAAGATCGAGGCTCGTGTAAGAGCTAATATTAATCACACACAAAAAAAAAACTGCCACATAAAACATATGATAAAGGGAGCGGGAGAAAAGATGGGGAGAGAGAAGGAAGCACAGAAGTACAATCGTAGAGAACAGGGACATCGGGAGATCTGTGGGAGGGAGAGGGCTTGGGGGAAGGAGGCAAGGGGAGGGGTGGGCAGAAGTATAAAACACATGGACTTCCAGAAAGGACTTCCAGAAAAGAAGTCGGAATTTCAAAAAAGTGGATCTGGGGTGAATCAACGGGGGAATTTCAGTGGATCTGGGGCTTGAAGAAATTAGACCACCATGTAGGCCTACATTAGATGTGATGATGCTAAAACAGAAACTGCCATACTTTGGACACATCACGTGTGCAGAAAACGAAAGTCTGGATAAGTCAACCATGCTGGGTATGGTTGAGGGAAGAAGAGGAAGATGCATACCTTTGTATGTGCTGCACGGAAGGGGTAAAGGCTGAAAACAAGCCAGAGCTTTGGGAATCAATGCAAAATATGGATGTTTGGAGAAATCTGATCATAAATGTCACTAGAAGTCGGACGCGACTTCATGGAACTAGATAACATCAGATAATTTTGACATACCTTTTATTTGATTGAAGAATCATTACAATTCATTGTGTCAGACAATTCAAACAATCACCCTGACTAATGATTACATTGATTTCAATAACCTGGACTCAAAAATGGACTCCAGAAAATGATGCAGCCAGCAGCCATTGGCTGCATATGAAGACAACAACACCAAGAGCTTGAGTCTTAGTCAACAGGCTTAGTCAACACCCTTTCAACTCCTCGAGTTTTGCTGGGGAATATTACCATCCACCTGCTTCCCATTGATGCCCAGTTCTTTGTTGAATGTAAAACTATTCTTGCTCATGGAGGAGAGCGTCGAACAGGTAGAACAATGGATTAAATCAATAGAACACTGATCAAGGTATGCCAACTGCTGTGGGAAGCAAGGAGAAGCTGACGTTTCACGTGTTAATAATTTTTCGGAGCAAAAGACAGATAGGATTGGGGTGAGGGTTGGGGTGAGGGTTCACTGAGTTGTTTGCGTCAGAGCAGGTTTTGGGGGCAGGGAGCATGTGGGGGGTAATAATGACTGATTTTGACAGGGAGGGAGAGACTTCAGGGATTTAGAAATCAAGGAGACTGGGAGAACAAGACCGAAAGTCTAACAGCGGCGTATCCGGGCTTGTAAAATATTATAAACCACAAACACGTATGACTAGCTTTTTAAACAGTCGCTAATGCTGTTTATAACATTAAACAAATACATTTGGAAGAATCCCGACATCTGTAAGGTAAGTTTTATGTACAGAACTGAGGGAAGATCTACTGTAATCTATATACCCCACAAGGATTGGGTTAATAACATGCTATCAAAAAACCCACGCAAATTCCTTACTTCCACGGTTGTTAGTTTCGTGCACCGCTTATCATTGAATCATGAACCATACACCGCTTCAATCCATTAACTTTGTATTCACGACATTGGGATTAAAGTGTTATGGCTATATTTACTATATTATTATTATTACTATTACGAAAACGATACTACTGAAACGATACACTACTGTATTAAGAAACCTGGGCTTAATTTGTCCAAAGCGGTCAGAAAGTGAGGCATGAAGCCTAAGGCCGAAATGTACCATATTGTTGGAAGAGCCGCAACGCCGATGCTTTCGATATTTGATGGTCATTTTAACAATCGGTTTGTTTGTGTTTCACATTGAATGAAAAACGTAAAGGTAGAGCATGGCGATTGTGATATATGACAGGTTCGACGATATGTTCAGCCTGAACGAAATTGGAATCAAAATGGCGGTGTGTGGAGAGTCAGCCGCTGTACTGCCGTAATGACATCAGACGTAATCACATCACCCTGTCATGTGACCAGATCCTCAGCTCTGATTGGTATACGTTTGAGGGGACATACATACATACGGACGGACAGACACTGTTCTAGACGGCTTTTCCCTATGGGCTACGCCGTAGAAATGATCCGAACAGGGAAACAATACGTGACAGAATGACATTGGATATATTAAATAAAGCAACTTTAAATAGTGATACAAAGAAAAATAATGAAAATAAAATAATAACAATAATAAAATAGTGAATAAAATATCGTAATAAAAAATAATTAAAACACGAAAGATGTGCGTAGCACGGTAATTGTGAAATCCAAATAAACAATAGATGCCATGGAAACAGCATTTCGTCAATTTCGAAAATTTGACCTATCAAGTGTTTTACATGACCGAATGTTATACAAAACAAATTTGATTGACACCTTTTGTAACTGCGGCCTAATAGGTGCTTTACTTGTTTCGGATGGCCTTGACCTTGGTCTCCGACGAATTTTGACCAAACTTTACACACATATTGGCCGACAACACAGGGAAGAAGAGGAAGAGGCAAATGTTGCATATGTTTGAATTAGATGGATGGAGTGAAAGGTTTCTCTGCCATTAGAGCTTCGGGAAGCACTCACTGCGGGTTTGGGTTTGGATGTTTGGATAAATCTGATCATGAATATCACCAGAAGTCGGACACCACTTGACGGAACTCGACACATGTAACTATAGATATTAAAGAAAATACACGAGGTATTCAGAAAGTTCTACGAATGAGATACTCCCGAGATACGTTTCGCTTGTTTTGGGCAGGTGTTCAACAATATCTCGTTTGGAGAACTTTTTGAATGGCCCACAAATTATGTGTGATCATAAAAAATGAGAGAAAAATAATTTTCTACTTTCTGTAGTAGTATCACCATAATGGACGTCACACCGTAGTGTATGTTATCACACATTATGTTGTTTTTCGTATCGACTGAGCATCTTGAGAAATTCCTGTACGCTGCGATTTGGCAACATCATGACAAACACATCAGGGTCCATTGCAAGTCAAAGGTCCTTCGGTGAAAAGTGATTCAGATGTCAGATGTATTTATCAGTTATCTGTTATCAGACCGTTTAATATTTAACGTACTGATTGTTTTGGATCTGGCGCAATTGATAGAGGGAAGGCCTGCTTAATATTGGAGATTTCAATTCCCAAATTGACTAAACATGCATTTAAGTCATGCGACATGTAAACAGGGCTTGGCAGGAGGACCTTGGGGGCATGCGCACTCGTCTCTAAGCTGTCTAGCATGGGTTCGAATCCCGACCCAGCTATAAACTGCCATCCCGGTGTTCCACAGGCAGCTGACTCTCGCTTTATTAACCTGCGCTGGCGAAGCGAAAAGCAGGATTAAGCATTCGGGTGTGTACGTACGTGTCTGCATTTTAAAAATCTATTTTCTCGGCAATCATTGGTCCATTGACAGGAAATTTTACCAAAGGAGCGTCTGTGCCTGTAAAAAATTTTATTCACAATTATGACGCCATAGGTCATGTGGTACCGACGCCATTTTGGAAAACGTTGCACCTCCATATCTCTGAAACAGCTCAATGGGGGAAAATAATAAAATGAAACAAGGCTCATTGTGAAGTACTCCCCATGGGGAATAGGATATGTTGATGATGTCATCGGTACCTTCATTATGACGTCATAATTCAACAAGTACAACGCTTCATCTGATCAGTATGAAAAAAATATTTTCCTATGCAACTGTTAGTCCGATGGACACGAAATTTGTACCATAGAAGCGCCTCCTCCTGTAGAAGTTTAATGATAATTATGACGTCACAGGTCACGTGGTACAGGCGCCATCTTGGAAAAATCGAAAAACTGCACCTCTATATCTCCGAAAGCGCTGTATAGAAAAAATGGAGACATGGCTCATTGTCAAGTACTCCCCATGGTGAATAAGATATGTTAATGATGATGTCATCAGTACCTTAATTATGACGACATAATTCGACAAGTAAAAAACTTCATCTGATCAAGATTAATTTCTTGAGTATCATCTCGGGGCATAATTTGTGGATAAAACATGATGACGTCATCGGTCACGTGGTTCGGCCGCCATGCTTGTTTTAACACAAAAGCCTTCAAAACCTCAAAAAAACAAACACGGCCTGGCGAGGGTCTGCAATGTGATTGCTCTTTCTTGCTTCCAATTGTAGTTTTTCTCCACCCAACTGATCTCCAGTTCTCTTAAAAATAAGATGTCTCTTCTCATTCATTAAAGATATTGATCACTCATTCGCAATCGTTGAACAGTTCAGTTTTTCCTTCAAAAGCAAATATTTGTTCCCTCTGGACACCTGCATATACTGTCTTTCCTAATGACGAGGATCCTCTCACTGAAACACCTTTTTGTTTTCCATACTATGAACGAACCAAGTATAGAAACCCGAGTCCACCTCCCAAAACTGGCCATCTCTCTCTACTGACTTTCGCTTGCCGGTCAATTCTACAAACAGACTAAGTGTGGCCCTGGGTAACAAAATGGATTCCAGCTATGCAATTATTTTTATTCACTTATTTGTGCAACAAACCTTGACCAGTTTGACGGTGCCATCCCAGAATGATTTGGCCGCTCCATGATGGCAGCATTGGGCACCGCGTGTTGTCGCACAGAGGACCTTTTGAGCGGTTTATTGACGAACTTTACCCTTTATTTCATATGGCAGAGTTCAGGTACCTTCTTCTTTTTTTTTGGATACAAGATCGAGGCTCGTGTAAGAGCTAACATTGATCACAAAAAGATAAACTGACACATAAAACATATGATAAAGGGAGCGGGAGAACAAGATGGAGAGCAGGGGCATCGGGAGATCTGTGGGAGGGAGAGGGCTTGGGGGGAGGAGGCATGGGAAGTGGGAGAGGTATAAAACACATGGACACTGCTCGGAAATCCAGGAAAGAAGTCGGTATTTCAAACAAGTGGATCTGGGGTGAACAACCTTTGTCAATTTCCCCAACATTAACGTTTCATTCAAAGAGAATGGACTTGCTGCCACCGTCCATTACAAACTTAAAGATTCACACAACTCTCTTATATATTCATCCTCCCACTCCTCCCAAGTTAAAAGTTCAATTTAATATTCTCAATTCCTCAGGCTTTGTCATCTTTTCACTGAGGATTCCCACTTCAAGTCAAAATCAAACAAGATGTGCGAGTTCTTTGTTGAGCGTGCCTTTCCCTCATCCACCGTGACTGATAGACTAGAAATGGCTTTGAAACTCTTGAGAAAAATGCGAAGGAAGGATCCCATTCACATTGACCTTCAAGTCAAGAACATAATCCAGAGGAATCTATATTTTACAGAACTAGGGCATGCCCGTACTATATATATATCTAAAATTATATCCCCCCCCTCTATTTACATGAAATGGTTTGGTCCATGAAATGTTTTGGTCCATTCGCAACGCCAAAGCGAACGGCGAACGCTTTACATGAAATGGTTTGGTTCATGAAATGTTTTGGTCCATTCGCAACGCCAAAGCGAACGGCGAACGGCTTGCGAGTACAGTGACAATCCCCCCCCCTCTATTTACATGAAATGGTTTTAATTAGTTTTAAAACATAGTTTAACGCCAACATATAGCATGCCCGTACCCGTACTATCCGTAATGGCGCACGCTCTCACAGGAGCTCCGGAAGGTCGCATAATCGCAGGAAAGCGAAAGAATCGCAAATTAGTTTTAATTAGTTTTAAAACATCGTTTAACGCCAACATAGCGCCAACATAGTTTGCCGACGGGAAATAAATGAATACGCTCTCAAATGTGCCATCCGAGGCAGAGTCTGTTCGCCACGTTCGGCACACGTGATAGCTCGCTGCTCTCTGATTGGTTGAATCGTTTTTTGGACATAGCTCGGTAACTACTTCTGCGATTAATTTAAAACCTTGAAAAGGCACATCCTCGGGTCCCCAGCAATATACCTGGCAAGTTTCAAGTATATCGGACCGGTAGTTGTCGAGAAACAGCGGTCACAGACAAACATACATACAAACATACAAACATACAAACATACAAACATACACACAGAGATTGCTGGAATTATAGATAGATGATCCTGAAACCACCTCGATTTCCCCACAACCAGCTCTTCTTTCTTTCAAGCTGGGTGAGTTGCCTGGTTAAATAGTACATGGTGTTGTGTCATTGTAGTGCAAAATTTGCTACACTAGTGGAACCAATGTTTTTGGGAATCCTTATACCCTAGGCAACAAGACCTGAGTTGGTTCCATTCTTTTCAATGGCGTCTTTGGCGGCCATTTTGACTTTCAAAATGGCCGCCATTTTTTGCAATTTTGTATGTATCTTTTCACATAAAACACTTTGATTAACCATTTTTTCTGGCATTTTTGTCATTCCTTGTACAGAAAATCCACCAGAACACTTATATCCAGTTAACAGACGTTTTTTGAGAAATATCTTTGGCTAACAACTTGTTTTGAGCATAATCTAGTCGGTTGTAGCTGAAGAAGTATATGCACAAATTTTCTAGAGACGCCAAGTACAGGAAGACATCTGGCTGCTTCAGTGAACGTGTGAAGTTAATCAGCGCCAACACTTGCCTCATGTACATTCGTGCCCATTGATACATTGGGAATTTACTGTGGCTCCTGTCAAAATCACTCAGCTGCTTTTCCAAGTTTAGATGTTCAATCTCCATTAGAAGTTGGTGATGGGCTTCCTGAATGCCTACCTCTTTCTTGTTTGCTTCTATCAAGTTATCCATACAGGCAGATAGAGCTTCTACAACTGCAGGCTTCTCTTTCAGAAATTCTGAAAGCCAGAGATCAAAGAATACCTCTAATGTGAGCTCATGAGCTTGAACAGCACGATTGTGGTGATTCCCATTGAGTATCTGATTTACTGTCACAGTGCTGTACAGATCCTTGCTCCAAGCTTCATCAAGCCCGCTGTGCTCAACAGTCCTCCCAAGGCACCTTAGTGCACACAAGACAGTGTGGAAACCACCAGGGCATACCATCCATTTCCCAGCATATTGATCACGAAGATATTCTAACTTTAGGGCCCTCTTGTAAAGATCCATGTCAAATGTAACTAAGATCTTTCCAGTGTTTTCTGGACACACAACACTATTGAGGTATGAAAGCTTCTCAAGAACTGTCACCAGTGTTGTCCACTCATGAGCTGGTGCCTTAATGATAGGCATTGTGTGATCTTGATCAAGGTTGGGTGTCTTGTTCTCTTCTGTAGTGCACACACGAGAATTGTATGCTGACTAAACTGGTATACCGTCTGATGTCTCTTCATGGTGCCTCTGTGAATACCGTGAAAGTAGCCATGCAAAGTCTTGCTGTGTTGCATTAACAACTTTATCTTGATACTGACCAAGTTTAAAGTTTTCATAGCGTGGACTTCTACTTGGCTTGGGCTTACCAGTAATTGTACAGTCAGACATTTCAGTCACAGTTGGCAGGATGTTCTCAAGTTTTGTTGAGGTGTTGTCATGCAGCTTCAGTGGTTCAGCTACAGTCTCGTATTCTGATACATCTGGGGGAACTCGTTGATAGACAGCAAGAGCAGTCCCATGGAATGTGTTCCGTCCATCAGCTGTGTCTACCTTGGCATCTATGTTATCAGCTGAGCATCTGATTGGCAGATTTTTCAACAGTCCTGGAGGCACGTAAACGCCATTGAATTCATTCATATTTTCTTGGACTGTGGTGGCAATCTTTGAAGTGATCTCCTTTACACGTTGATATGAAACACCAACGCCACTCTGGTACAACATGTCTATGTCTCTGCGACTGCGGTGTGCATGATGGCTATGGAGTGAAAGTCCAACCCCTAATGGCGTTTCAGTTGTGAACCTGAAGGTTGAAGTTGAGGACTTTGGCTGATATTGCACCTGCCGATCAAATTTGAACTCCTGGATGATGTGCTGTCCAATAAGTGCACATGTTCCATTTATCTTTTCATTGCGTGATTGTGTTTTGGTGGTGGCTGCTCCCTGGAAATTTGAAATTGCACATTTGAAATTGGCATGAGCAACGTCAACCAAAGGTTCAGGAGTTCTCTCTTGGCAGAATACACAAAGTTCGTAACTTGTGCATTGCTTCTTAGAAGGCGGCTCTTCAAACGATGACATTATGCGGCGGTGAAGCTGAAATCCAACTTGTCTATGAATACCTGTAAGATAAAAAAGAATAAAGCAAATGTTCATATTTCTTTCATTATTGTAATCATAGTTATCTATGTGTAGTTTAAGACTGTAGAAATTAGAATACATACAAAATTGAAAAAAACGGCGGCCATTTTGAAATTCAAAATGGCCACCGAAGACGCCATTGAAAAAAATGGAACCAACTCAGGTCTTGTTGCCAAGGGTATATAGATGCAAAAAAACATTGGTTCCACTAGTGTAGCAAATTTTGCACTTACATATAATAATTCTACATAACACCATGTACTAAAAGGACCATTGCCCTCTTACCTCCCACCACAAACTTTTTGGACTCCAACCACTCCTTTACCAAGGCCGAAGTGAAAATTATTTGGAAACAAGAAATCAATACCAAACCGACTTCCGACATTGATCGCATAACCAAGGCCCAGTGCAACCATTAGACAAACTAGGCGGTCGCCGAGAGCGGAAAAAATGAAATGGAAGCACATTATCTTTATGTCTTTCCTTTAATATGAATTGGTACAGCCTGGTGTTGGCTTAGTGGTTAGGGTGCTGGTTTGGGATCCTAGGATCCTGGGTTTGAATCCCGGTTGATCGCTGAATTAACGCCAGGGGACTCAGCCTGTCATCCTTCCGAGGTCGGCAAATTGAGTACCAGTTCACTGGTAATTCCCTGTAGTCTAGTAGGAAGACTAGGTCCCCCTGCACCCCCCGGAGATATACTTCTAATCAGTGTTTCTAGATTGGAAAAAATGTGTAGAAAATGACTAGCTATGGCCCCAAGCTGAAAAAATGTCCCACATACCATTTTTATGCAAATTACTGCTGCAAATTTTATGCAAAATTATGCAAATTTTATGCAAATTTTTGATGAGGAGTAGAGTTGAGGGGTCTTTGAGGGCTTCATCGAGGTGCTCTCGGTTGCAAGACTGGGTCATTCTGAGAAGCACAGCAGGGTCAGAGATCATGATGTTCTCCTCCTCAGTGAATCTCTCCATCAACAGCCTCTCCATTGCCTCACACACTGTTTTGAGGCAAAAGAGGGACTTTGCGTAGGCCTTTCCACTGAGAACACCTTTGAGAGATCCATTTGTTACTAGTTGTGCCTCAAAGAGAATCTCTGCATATCCAGAACCACGCATCTTGTGTCCAGTGAGCATCCCGATGTAGTTCATGGATGTGTGGAAGGGTCCAATCGTTACTACATGACTAGCAAATTCATTTGGCCAGCGCCAGATGATGGGAAGGGCTTTCATGCAGACACCCAGATCAAATGTATTCAGGACCCATCTCTGACCCACCTCAGCAGTTGCTGCCTCGGAACGCTTCAGTAGCTCACGAACAACTGCGTTGTCTGTGATCGGTCTGTGCCTGGTGCCTGCATGGCATGGCAATGGCCTGCAGCCTGTGCCTGGGCTAGGGGGTTTCACCTCTGCAACTGGTTCTCCCCCACCCAGCAAATCAACAGTCGACTACTGCACGCCTATCCACCAACCGATCACAGACAACGCAGTTGTTCGTGAGCTACTGAAGCGTTCCGAGGCAGCAACTGCTGAGGTGGGTCAGAGATGGGTCCTGAATACATTTGATCTGGGTGTCTGCATGAAAGCCCTTCCCATCATCTGGCGCTGGCCAAATGAATTTGCTAGTCATGTAGTAACGATTGGACCCTTCCACACATCCATGAACTACATCGGGATGCTCACTGGACACAAGATGCGTGGTTCTGGATATGCAGAGATTCTCTTTGAGGCACAACTAGTAACAAGTGGATCTCTCAAAGGTGTTCTCAGTGGAAAGGCCTACGCAAAGTCCCTCTTTTGCCTCAAAACAGTGTGTGAGGCAATGGAGAGGCTGTTGATGGAGAGATTCACTGAGGAGGAGAACATCATGATCTCTGACCCTGCTGTGCTTCTCAGAATGACCCAGTCTTGCAACCGAGAGCACCTCGATGAAGCCCTCAAAGACCCCTCAACTCTACTCCTCATCAAAAATTTGCATAAAATTTGCATAATTTTGCATAAAATTTGCAGCAGTAATTTGCATAAAAATGGTATGTGGGACATTTTTTCAGCTTGGGGCCATAGCTAGTCATTTTCTACACATTTTTTCCAATCTAGAAACACTGATTAGAAGTATATCTCCGGGGGGTGCAGGGGGACCTAGTCTTCCTACTAGACTACTGTGCGTTGCAAGAGGCGACCAACAGGGTTGGCGGCAGGAAGGGCATCCGGTCGCAAAACATTGCTTCAAAAAGAGGACCACGGTGCCTGAAAAAGGCCAACCCCTGCTCTGCGGGGAAACATGGCCTCTAAAAGTGGTCTCTCTCTGTCTTTAATATGAACTGTTTTGTTAGTGGCCAGCTAAAGGTGGTCTCTCTCTCTCTTTAATATGAACTGTTTTGTTAGTGGCCAGCTAAAGGTGGTCTCTCTCTGTCTTTAATATGAACTGTTTTGTTAGTGGCCAGCTAAAGGTGGTCCCTCTCTCTCTTTAATATGAACTGTTTTGTTAGTGGCCAGCTAAAGGTGGTCTCTCTCTCTCTTTAATATGAACTGGTATGTTAGTGGCTAGCTAAAGGTGGTCTCTCTCTCTCCCTCTCTTAATATGAACTGGTATGTGAGTGGCTAGCTAAAGGTGGTCTCTCTCTCTCTCTCTCTCTCTCTTTAATATGAACTGGTATGTAAGTGGCGAGCTAACGGTGGTCTCTCTCTCTCTTAATATGAACTGGTATGTTAGTGGCTAGCTAAAGGTGGTCTCTCTCTCTCTCTCTTTAATATTGTTGCGGATTTGAGAATCCTGTGTTTTTTTATTGTTGTGTCATGAGAATTGTTGTAAATATCACCCTCCGTGTTGTGTGTAAAGGTCAAAGGTCGTCCTCCTTAGTTACTCCATATACATACACGTAGCCAATCATATACCCTCTTAAATAGTTATCTCCTTATTCTATGTAGTTGAAGGCTCTGTTCCCACTAGTTGACACTGCATTGCATCAAATTGAAATAAGATAGATTCCCTTTCATTCCCAAAGCCTCCATATCCCAAAGCATCCATTGCCAACCGCATTTGGGCGGTTTTCTTCATCGCAAGACTCCATTAGCCACGAGGTAATCTCGGAGAAGAAAGGCGTGTCTCCCCCTCATCATAGAGGGGAGGAGTGAGCCAGCCCCGAACAACCAACCAAGTACAAGGGGTTTGGCTTGAGAGGGCGGGGAGAGAACGCTCGGGGAGGTTCGCGAAGGTTCGGGCGTGTGGTCAATATAACCCGCGGCGGGACGCCCCCACCTCAGATGAGATACGAGAGATGAGTAAAGGAGCCCCACGAGCAGTTCTGCAGAGAGAGAACCCGTCACGCAACGCCCCCATGGGAGAGATGCGGCAGATGGGAGATGAGCTTTGAGTCCACCACGCAGCTTTGAATCCACCACACAGCTTTGAGACCACGCAGCTTCGACCCGCTGCTACGCGGGAACCAGATTGCGGTGGCATCGGTGGCTGTCGAGGTCCAGCCCGACGTCCCGTGCGGGATCAAGCTCCAGCCAGCGTCCAGCTGAACCTTCCTCTCCTTCCAGCCATTCGTCCCTGCCTCCATTCCCCATTCGTGTGAGTTTGATTGTCGTCTGTTTTGTGTGTCTTGTCCTGGGTTAAGTAAGACTGTTTATAGGTAAGCTAATATTTGCACTGTGTCTTCTTACTCCTTCTGTCTTTATTTTATTATTCTTCCTCCTTCCTTGGTTTCTTTTTGACTTGTAAATAATAGTAATAAATCATATTTGTTCTTCTTACTTTTGTTTTCTTCTTCTTCTTCTTCACATCCGTTTCGTCCTTGTCTTTTCCCTCATTGAATACCTGTGGCGCGATTTTGGCCAACGTTTAAGGATCGGGTTTAGTTTCTGTTAAATGGTTCGTGCCGCGGTTGCTAAACCGCTCGGCAATTAACATCTGTCCGCGGACGCGAACGGGGTTGCGCACCTGCCTTTCCGGAGGGAGCTGTGTAGCGTCAGGGACCACATCGGCCAGTCATAGACGAGGGGATTAATCCCCCCTCGATAAGGGGAACAGAGGCCGACGTTGGGTTCCGTAACAATTGGTGTCAGGAGTGTCGGATTCGGACCTGAAGAGCGCTTAGCGCGCTCAAATTACGAGTTGCCCAAAATTTTATTTTATAACATCCTAAATTTAAAATCGTGCCATGGATGGTCAAGGTGATCGGATGCCGGTGGGAGACATAGAAGGGTTAGAGTCGACCCAGGACCCCAGGGAAGTGTATATGGGGGAGAGGGAGGAGAGAAATGAGGATGTGGTTGAGGGGGTATCAGGTACACAAGATGGCGCCCTCGCGCACGTGGTTGCAGCGGCACCAAATGTCGCTGCGCCCGTGACCGTAGCAGCGCCGCCAATGGACTGGGGCCTATTCATGCTGCAAATGTGGGCCCTCATGGAAGAGAACAGGGGGTTGGGAAACCAAATCGAAGGGATGGAAAGCAGAATGAGGGACGAAGCAAGGGGTACCAGTGAACGGTTAGACAATAAATTTGAGGGTTTAGACAAAAAATTTGAGGGTTTAGACAACAAATTTGAGGGGTTAGAGAAGGGGATGAAAGAAATGAAGGAGGGGTTAATGGGGTTGGAAAACAGAATGGCTGCCCAGGAGGACCAGATGGAAGGGGTGAAGAATGGGTTAGGGGGGTTAGAAAACACCATGGAAGGCAAATTGAGGGAAATAGGGGAGCAATCGGCCCGGGAAATTAAACAGATGGGAGATAAGATAGAGGAGGTGAAAATCGGGTTAGAAACTAAATTGGATGCCCAGAGGAATGATTTGGAGCAGATGAGGGTAGCATCTACCAAAGAGATGGGAGAAATGGGGGAGGACATCAGACGAGGTGTGGGCGAGGAGTTCGCGGGGGTACGCGAGGAGGGTAAAGCGAGGTGAGGAGCGTATGGAGAAAGAGGTGAGGAATAATAAGGCTAGGTTACAGGGTGGCATAGAGGACCTGACACGGGGAGTAGAGCAGCTGACAGTGGGACAAAAGGAATTAGTGGAGCAGGTGGAGAAGAACACTGCGGTAATAGGGGGGTTAAAGGCGACGCAGAAGGAGATAAAGAACGAACTCATAGCGACAAAGAGGGAATGTCGGATGGTACATGAGGGGTTGACAAAGAGGTTGGACGAGGTAACGGAGGCAATGGAGACAAAAGAACGGGAGGTGAGGACGCACATAGAGACGACTAAGTTGGCCTTAGAGGAAGAAATTGAGGGGGCGCACCGGGAAATAAAAGAGGTGAAGCAAAAATTAGAGGATGTGGAAGAAGGGGTAAGTGAAATTAAGAAGAGACGGAGGGAAACTCAGAGGGAGATAAAGGAGGAGGTGATGGAATATGTACAAGGTCTGTGCTCAAATCATGATGATGTGCTTACTACCCAAATAAAGAGTTTGCAGGTGGCGGAGGAGGTGCGGAGACGCGGTGCCGAGGTGAGTGGCGATATACTCGGAAATGTATATGGTGTGAGGGGAGATTCAGTCGGCTTGGGTGTTGGTGTAGACCCGGGTCGTGAGAGGCCGCTGGTGAAGTGTGCGACAGGTACAGAGTGTGAAGGAGGAGGTGTGCGAGGATGTCCGACTATGGGGTGTGTGAGGAAAAGGTTCGTGCCGAGGAGTGAGTGTGCTGTCGAGAGTTGGTCGTAGCGCGTGAGCGGGGGGGCACATGGAAGCGCGTGATGGGGAGTGTTACAGGGGATGTAACGGAAGAATGCACACCTGTGGTGAGTGTTACGGAGGGTGTAACGGGAGAGTGTGCGCAGGAGGATGCATGAAAAAGGTGTGTAACAGAGGAGTGCATGATTACAGAGTGCGCTGTCAAGAGTAAGGGTGAATGCGCGACTGAGTGTGGTGGTGAAAGTAGTGAGAGTGACACGGAGCACAAGTTGGTTGTAGCAGGTGAGAGAGGATGCACACCTGGAATGGAAGGAGAATGGATGCACACCTGGAATGGTCGAGCATGTGTGGGAATGCACGCTTGAGTTGGTAGTGGAGCACGTGATTGGGTGTGCGGAGGAGAGCACACCCGTGGTTGTCACAGAGGATGTGACCGAGGAGTGGGCGCGAAGAGGTGTGTTGGTGAGGTGTGTGAACGACGAGTGTGTGCTAAGGTGTGCGGTGGTCAGGTGTGTGACGAAGTCTTATGAGTGTACAGGGGGGGGGTGTGTAAGAGAAGGTGCAATGACGGAGAGCATGGAGACAGCTGGATGTGTGAGCAAGGAACGGAACGCGGGGTGTGAGCATGCAAGTGGAGCATCGACGTTAACCGGGTTAGCGGTTAGATCGACCTGTAGCCGAAGTGAGCCCGCGGTTCGTGCCGGGTGTTGTGTGCAGCGGGAACCAGCGGGGATCACAACCGCGGCGGTTTCGAAAGAACCGCCGTGCGCGATTCACGCCGGGCCGCGGTCTGAACTGTCGCGTCCGTGCTCCGCTCAGCGGAGCGAGGCGGCCCGGTAGGAAGAGTCGGCATGGCGACCCCTTGTGGTTGAGGCGTTCCGGCAGGGCGAGATCGGGTCATCAGGCGGGAGACCGAAAGGCTCTGCGCCGAGGTGGACCTTGGGATCTCGGCCTGAGCGAACCCCCTTCCCTGCACCGAATGCCGGACGGATCCAACCGCCGGCAACGAACCACCCGCATTCATTGCTCGACTTGGCGAAGCCAAGTTCTGAGCATGTAAAGACGCACCGAGGCTCCAGTTAAAGGACATTTGGTAGGGATAGGGAATTTGTGATTGGAAAATTTTTGATTGGTTGGAATTTGATGAGCGAAATCTATAGTAGAAGATGCCCGATGTGATGGGATGGCAAATCCACCATCCCCCACACACAGCGGGGGCAAAGGAGCTATAGTTTTATGGGGTTTGGCAGTGAAAACTAGCCCGGGAGGGTTAGGATAAAACGGTAGGGATCTAGAGAAGAAGGACCATAGGTAACTGTAAGGTAAGTAGCAACATTGGACAGGTAGTGGGGACATAGAGAGGGTAGTTGGATTATAATGACGAGGGAGCGCAATAATGTAAGGGGCGACGGGGAAGCGCGAGTGTTAGCAGGGAAACCAGGTAGATCAAATGATGCCGTGTGTTTGAGGATCGAAAGTGTATTGAGCAGTATATGAGTGAATAATTGTGATTGTGAATTGTATTGAGCGTGGAAGTGTATGAAGCAGCGTATGAGGAATAATTGATTGTGCATTGTATTGAATGATTGAGGGAGCCTGGGAGGAAGGAGGATGCAAGTGCCACCAGGTGTGTGATTGCACAGGTGTGCAAGTGAACAGGTGTATGAGTGAGTAATAGTGATTGGGTGTTGTTTTGAGCAAATGGTCCTGGAGGAAGGAGGGTGCAGGAAGAACCAGGTGTAGGAGTGATTGCACAGGTGTGCAACTACAGGTGTGCAAATTATATGGAGAATGGTTGTGTGGAATACATGGAGTATGGAATATATGGAGTATGGAATGGATGATGTGGAGTGAGTATGGTGGAAACTGTGGAGTGGAGTGGATGGTGCGAAGGTGTGTATGGGGAGGATGGACCCCATCACGAATACCCGGGGAGGGTAGTTTAAGAGTTAGGTAGAGGGAGTAGGTAAATTGTGGTTGGATATTGGCATCTGTGGTGTGTGTGGAAGAATGGTGTTTGGATGGGTGCATTAGTGACGTGGAAATGGCTGGGCGTGTGGCCTGTTAGTATGTGTAGTTGAATGGGCACTCCACCACTGTGAGGATGTCGGCCAGGTGAGGCCGCAGGTGGGCTCTGGGAGCCGGTAGAGTTGTTGTGGATGGGGCCCGAGGATCCGGAGGACGGACCCGGGTAGCCCAGTGCCAGAGAGGGCACCGAGTGGGGTAAGCGCCAAGGAGGGCCTTTCCCAGTTAAATAGGTTAGGTTAAGGAGCAGGTAAGCTCGGAGGCAACTACAGTGGTGGAGGTGTGCAGGTGGGTAGACCTGCTGGGAGAGCCACACGACTCAGCCCGGAAATTGTGCAAAGGCACAGGGAGTTGAATCGGGGGAGTGAGACCCCAAATTGATAAGCACCACAGTTTGGTCAATGGGAATTGGTTTTTTAGAACCCATAGAGTAAGTTGGCCAATGGATTGGCAGGGAAAGACCCCGGGTAGTGTAAAGTGTATTAAAGTCATTTAGAGGATAGTTAGGATTGAAATCTCCTCACACCATCTACATCCACTCACCTGAGGTGACAGGACTCCACACCATGCCATGTTATTATTATTTTGGTGCAAATGTTTGGATTGTGGGACGCATCATGATGTGGGTGTGACATTGTGCTGATGTTCCGTCTCTCCCTCCTTATGAGGATTGATGATGAATTTGAATGATGGCAAATTTTGGTTAGAGGGATTGTGGGGACGAATTTGGTATAGGGGAGATATGGGGAAGACGTGACAGTGGTGACGAATTGGTAAGGGTGTAGATTTTTTTTGTGTACATATGGGGTAAGGGCAAGGGTAGAGTAGGTAACAGGGGGGGTGACGTACGGTAGGGACGAGCTTTTCTCTGCTCAGTCTCCAGACGCACCTCACTCTGCATTGCCTTTATTGATGTGTACTCTTGTGACCTTACCCCTCACTCACCTGTCTTCTGTTCCCCTGTCTCCCACCCGAGGACTGCGCTCTCTGGGCACCGAGGGGAGCGTGCGGGAGTCCGTCATTGTGTGCCCGAACTCTCGCAACCACAGCTGCCTGCATCGATGCACCACTTATGGACCACATGTCTGTGGCTGAGCACCACTCATGCACCCCACAGGTTGGGGCATCGCCCCTCTGCTGTAACCGGCCATGATGGCCCGAGATCTTGCTTGCAGACCCGGTGAGGTGGTCCAAGCCCACAGGTGAACCACTCATAGTCGGCCAACCTGTGGGCCATAAATAAAAACAATGGACACATTTTGTGCACTTTTATTTCCACCAAATAGGCCACCAGCAAAGAAGAAAGACAATATCTGGAAGAACGACAATAGCCAGCAGAGGGAGCCGAAGAGCAAGACACCAACAGGGGTTTGTTGTTTATTATGAACTGTGGTGACTGTGCACTCCAGTGCGTTTTGGTGCATTATGGTGCTTTGATATTGGTGCTGGTGCGTCGATGCAGGGCAGGCTGTCTCCCCCCCAAAAGAACAATCACAGGTCCTGGGTTAGTTTTGTAAATACAATTAGCGTCAATTGTAAATAATGCTCCCCACCGTAAATGTGTAGTTTGAAGACAATTCCGCAATTCGGTTAGCTGTGGGCGTAAGTCTGTTAGGCAGGGTGCAATGCAGCAGGGGGACGTACTTATTTGTGTTTTAAAACTGTCACACTCAGGGTCAGGTTAATTGTAGAGGGGACTACACCTACGTGCCACACTAAAGTTAAAGTTTTATAGGCCCGAGTACGTACCTAGAGGATGAGGGTGCAGTGTTGCGGATTTGAGAATCCTGTGTTTTTTTATTGTTGTGTCATGAGAATTGTTGTAAATATCACCCTCCGTGTTGTGTGTAAAGGTCAAAGGTCGTCCTCCTTAGATATTCCATATACATACACGTAGCCAATCATATACCCTCTTAAATAGTTATCTCCTTATTCTATGTAGTTGAAGGCTCTGTTCCCACTAGTTGACACTGCATTGCATCAAATTGAAATAAGTTAGATTCCCTTTCATTCCCATTCCCAAAGCCTCCATATCCCAAAGCATCCATTGCCAACCGCATTTGGGCGGTTTTCTTCATCGCAAGACTCCATTAGCCACGAGGTAATCTCGGAGAAGAAAGGCGTGTCTCCCTCTCATCATAGAGGGGAGGAGTGAGCCAGCCCCGAACAACCAACCAAGTACAAGGGGTTTGGCTTGAGAGGGCGGGGAGAGAACGCTCGGGGAGGTTCGCGAAGGTTCGGGGGTGTGGTCAATATAACCCGCGGCGGGACGCCCCCACCTCAGATGAGATATGAGAGATGAGTAAAGGAGCCCCATGAGCAGTTCTGCAGAGAGAGAACCCGTCACGCAACGCCCCCACGGGAGAGATGCGGCAGATGGGAGATGAGCTTTGAGTCCACCACGCAGCTTTGAATCCACCACACAGCTTTGAGACCACGCAGCTTCGACCCGATGCTACGCGGGAACCAGATTGCGGTGGCATCGGTGGCCGTCGAGGTCCAGCCTGACGTCCCGTGCGGGATCAAGCTCCAGCCAGCGTCCAGCTGAACCTTCCTCTCCTTCCAGCCATTCGTCCCTGCCACCATTCCCCATTCGTGTGAGTTTGATTGTCGTCTGTTTTGTGTGTCTTGTCCTGGGTTAAGTAAGACTGTTTATAGGTAAGCTAATATTTGCACTGTGTCTTCTTACTCCTTCTGTCTTTATTTTGTTATTCTTCCTCCTTCCTTGGTTTCTTTTTGACTTGTAAATAATAGTAATAAATCATATTTGTTCTTCTTACTTTTGTCTTCTTCTTCTTCTTCACATCCGTTTCGTCCTTGTCTTTTTCCTCATTGAATACCTGTGGCGCGATTTTGGCCAACGTTTAAGGATCGGGTTTAGTTTCTGTTAAATGGTTCGTGCCGCGGTTGCTAAGCCGCTCGGCAATTAACATCTGTCCGCGGACGCGAACGGGGTTGCGCACCTGCCTTTCCGGAGGGAGCTGTGCAGCGTCAGGGACCACGTCGGCCAGTCATAGACGAGGGGATTAATCCCCCCTCGATAAGGGGAACAGAGGCCGACGTTGGGTTCCGTAACAATATGAACTGGTATGTTAGTGGCTAGCTCAAGGTGGTCTCGTGGTCTCTGTCTCTGTCTCTCTCTGTGTCTCTCTCTGTGTCTCTCTCTGTGTCTCTCTCTGTGTCTCTCTGTGTGTCTCTCTGTGTGTCTCTCTGTGTGTGTCTCTCTCTCTCTCTCTCTCTCTCTCTCTCTCTCTCTCTCTCCAGTCATGTGAAAAAGTAAGTACACCCCATGTAAAGTTCTGACTTTTTCAACATACAGCTATTTCATCTTCATTTCAACAATATTGATAGATAAAGGTGATATAATATAACAAATATCATGAAACATTTACATTTTGTAGTCCATTATTTAATTTAAATAAACATAAATGCAAATTTCACATGTGGAAAAAGTAAGTACACCCTTGGCTCCAATAGGTGGTATTGCCCCCTTTGGCAGAAACAACCTCAAATAGGCGTTTCTTAAAACTGTCTACCAGTCTCTGACATCGACTGGGAGAAATTTTTGCCCACTCCTCCATGCAGAATTCTATCAGCTGTGCGATGTTTGAGGGGTTTCTTGCATGCACAGCTCGTCTCAAATCCCCCCACAAGATCTCGATGGGATTTAGATCCGGGCTTTGACTTGGCCATTCCAGAACCCTCCATTTCTTTCTTTTCAGCCATTCCTTGGTGGATTTACTGGTATGTTTAGGGTCATTGTCATGTTGCAAGGTCCACCTTCGGGTTGAGCTTCAACTTTCCAACAGATGGCCTCACATTATCCTCAAGCACCCTCTGGTACAACGAAGAATTCATAGTGGATTCTATGATGGTGAGCTGCCCAGGCCCTGATGCAGCAAAGCAGCCCCAAACCATAATATTTCCACCACCATGCTTTACAGTTGGAATCAGGTTCTTGTGGTCAAATGCTCTTTGGTTTTCGCCAAACATGTCTTCTGGTACTGTGGCCAAATAGCTCTACCTTTGACTCATCTGTCCAGAGCACATTGTTCCTGAAGTGCTGGTCTTTGCCTGGGTGTTCATTGGCAAACTTTAGTCTTGCCCTGATGTCCTTTCTGGACAGCAGAGGTTTCCTCCTGGCACACCTCCCATGTAGATCAAATTTGTGCAGCCTCTTTCTAATGGTGGACTCGTGCACTTTGACATCAACAGTGGCAAGAGCTACCTGTTGGTCCCGTGATGACATTCTGGGGTTCTTAGAGACTTCTTTCAGCATCTTGCAGTCTGCTCTCGGGCTGCACTTGCTGGGGTGGCCTGGCCTGAACAAGTTGGCAGTTGTTTGGAATCTTCTCCACTTGTAGATGATCTTCCGGACAGTCAAATGATTGATTTCAAATTGTTTGGAGATCTTTTTTATTCCCTTCCCAGACTCGTAGACATCTATAACCTTCTTTCTGAAGGCCTCAGAGAGCTCTTTTGATCTAGGCATGGTGACGCCGCACACTTCAACAACAAAGAGCAAACCAAACTAAATGTCTGAGGTTTAAATAAGACAGGTTCCTCCAAGATCCTCTCCAACGATATTCTAATCATTTGCACCCAAGCTGGTGCACCTGATTCTAATTTTAGGTATTTGAAGTAGTGATAAATGTAGGGGTGCACTTACTTTTTCCACATGCGAAATTTGCATTTGTTTATTTAAATTATACAATGGACTACAAAATGTAAATGTTTCATGATATTTGTTATATTGTATCACCTTTATCTATCAATATTGTTGAAATGAAGATCAAATAGCTGTATGTTGAAATATGTTGAAAAAGTCAAAACTTTACATGGGGTGTACTTACTTTTCACGTGACGGTATGTTAGTTGCCAGCTCCAAGACACGTGAAACTAGCTCATCGACTCTTCTGGATGCTTGTTTAACGTCCATCGAAGGCACGACGCAAACATTGATATATCGCCCTGCTTGCGAAACACTAGGACAACAGTTTATAGCTGAATCAGGATTTAAACCCATGCTCGACAGCGCAGAGGCGAGTATGTACACCTCGTCTAGGCCATCCTGCCTCTCCAGTTCAAAAACCATCTTGCTCCTCTTCAATGTATGAACTAGGAACTGTGCCATAACCAAAGCACTTCAGGGGGGGATGGTTAACAAGGGTAGAAACGATCATGCTTCTGGATTGGGAATGATCTGAGACGGTGGCGAAGAGTTGTCTTGAAGACCTGCAGGGACGAAGGAGATTTAAGAGAATGTGGAAGTTGGTTCCATAGATGGGGAGAAAGTATTTTTTGAAGATGAAAGAAAAAATTGATGACTAGATGAGATTCACCTGTGCATGAGAGAGAGCAGCCTTTTATGGAAGAATTCCCAGGCTGAGTTAACATCAGGGGCAGTAGATATGGTAGACCAGTCCTGAAGAGAGATGGACTCCCTCAAGTCGACTTTCACAAGTATATGATCAGTCTACTTTTTATTGTCACTAGAATATTAGGCCAGTCGACAGGCCGACACTTGCATGGACACACAAGGAGACCGAGCTACTCATATATTAGATTAGTCTCTCCCCGAAGGGGATGCAAGCCCATTGCAATGCCCGTCTGTCCATGTGAGCCTATACATTTTCGTTTTTAAAATGGTTTTCTATGCAACCACTTTTCCGATCGATGCGAAACTTTGTACATAGGAGGGACTCCTCATGGAGAATATTTTATTGCTAACTCTGACATTATAAGTCACATGGTATAGCAGTCATGTTGGATTAAAGGAAAAAAATTAGACATCATTTTCTCCAAAACCACTCAACAAAAATAAATTAAACTTGGCATATATCATCAACTCCCCATGTGGTATATATAGAGTGATAACGATGATGTCATCGGTGAAGTGGTATTCCAGCCATAATTGGTTGAATTGAAATCCTCATCCAAAAATCTGAAACTTCCTATATCTCATCTATGACCCAGTGTGTGAAGAATTAAATTTTTGACATCATAGGTCACATGGTATGACAGTCATATTGGATTAAAGGAAACAAATTTTCTCTGAAACTGCTCAACGAAAAGAAAAAAAAAATTATCATATGCCATCCACTCCCCATAGGGAATATAGGGTGATAACGATGATGTCCTCGGTGAAGTGATATTCCAGCCATAATTGGTTGAGTTGAAATCTTTATCCAAAAAATCTGAAACTTCATACATCTGATCTATAACCCGATGTGAGTGAAGAATTTCATTTACAACATTCACAACCCATGCCAAGAAACTGTGACATAAGGTGCAATGATGATATGGGTATACGGACCATAATCGTAGCGTGTTCAGTTACCGAAGGTATTTTTGTTCAGAATGAATGCGCAAGGCGAGACTATGCACCCTACAAGTGCCGCACTAGTTATTCAATCGCATTGCAAGTTGCACTATTCAATTGCATCCTTACTCTACTTTTGATTCTTTTTAGTCTAAATGCAAATTAAAAAAATTGCATTTTAAAATATTTTTCCACATTACAGTTCTGCCTCTCTACATTCTCTTTGTGGCACTCTATCTGTGGTGTTTTCATCGGGATCTGTTTATATGATACGATACTTGGTATTTTGCACGTTTCCTGTCATGGCAAATATTGCAAAACACCAGCACTCAGTTTGATGTCCATTTTATCAGTTTGGCACCCCTTCAAACAATATAATTCCAACTGTCATCAGAAATCCTCATGAGACTAAGCATTTTGACCATTCTACCCATGCCATGGTGTAAGCATTTTCAACCATTGTCCATCTTTTTTGTTCTTTATGAGATTGTGGCTCATGAAGGGGAGAGGTGACGCAAGGTGAAAAGGCAATGAACTGACAGTGGGGGCAATAGTTGGCCGCAATAAGGAAGATAATGAACAAATAAACAGGAAAAGATCTCTGCATAGATGCAAGCTAAAATAGCCCATGGCAAGCATTTCAGACAGCAAGTTGTTGACGAGTTTTTGACTGGTGGCTGGTGGTTCGTATGGAGTCTGTGGTTGCTGCTGATGCAGTGTGCCCTATTACCAGTCACTGGGTACTCATTTATTCCTGACCTCGGAAGGATGACAGACTGAGTTAACCCACCTGGTGTTAATTTAACCGCTGAATAGGGGCTTGAACTCAGGACCCTAAGATTTCAAAGCAGCCACCATAACCGTTAGGCCAATACCAGGCTTGAGTTTTTGCCTGTTCACCATTAACTAAACCATACACACAAAGAAAAGACCAGATAATTTGCTCAACATTAAATTTGAGCAATCAGAGTGTGTCTTCTTCATATTTAGCCGTGACGTCGCACCAGAAAGTCGTCCACCAAATCGGCAGTCTACAGGTATGATTGAACTCAAACAGCGAATAATCATTTTCAAATTTCTTCAAATATGCTCGGTTGATGCGTCCTTAGGGGTTGTATTAATACAAACCGAGATGGTTTCATGCCACACCAATGGCTGAAAGATCCAAGGGTTGTCAGAAATTGGACGAGGTTTGCCCGAAATACCCGAGTGTGGATCGGGCCTACAAAATGTTTGCTTTTGTGCTCGGAAGATTTTACAGAGCACTCCTAAGAAACAACAGAGAAGGCTAGATCTTGTGGTTATCCTCCACGATTGAGAGAGGATGCCACACCTACGATTAAGCAGAAAATCAGCAGTCTGGAAAAACAAAATTGAATGGAAAAACAAAACCTAACAATCTGTAGTGAACATGTAACAAGCGTTTTCATTTGCACTACTAACACCACCATCTTCACTAACACCATCTTAGTCTAAATCGCTCACACAAGGCTCAAATCGATAAAGCTCCACAATTCCCCCGAAAGCGTTTCTATCACTAATTTTATCTCCAATAGTTTCTCCAAAATCCCACTGATCAGTTTCAACATAATGATAACCTTCAGAGTTGCTAATGATGGTGGAATCAGTATCAGAATGCGAGATCGAAATACAATGTACACTATATAAACCGCCATTTGAATCGAGGTGAGTTTATAGTGCGACATCACTGGCGAAATCGAAAATCAACACTTTAGGGCTATTTTCGATATGCAATCAACATTGGGGGATGGATAAAATATGGAACACTTTTTTTATATTTCACCCCAAGTCCATGCTCCATGGTGTGGGGACTTTGGATCACAGAGGTCAAAACAGCAGATATTTTAACTCAAAATTTAATATTGGGCCATTCTTGGTGGTACTTCTTGCCATCGTTTAACTTTGCTTAACGTGGGAAGTGTGGGGATTTGCGACGGTGCACCATCGACTTTGCTCTCGTTAATTTTTTTAGGAATGGAATTATCGATACCTCCATTATATCAGTACGTGATCGAATATGCACGAATAGGTGGAAATCATCATTATCATCCATCATCTTGGAAATCAGCAAACATTACTGCTTTACACAAAAAGGTGCAAAAACAGACCCTTGCAACTACAGACCAATCAGCCTGCTCCCAATTATCAGCAAAGTCATGGAATCCATCATTGCTTCAGATATCAAATCCTTGCTCTTCTCCAATGGCTTGATCTCCGATCATCAATTTGGTTTCAGACCAGGTCATTCTACTCTGGACATGCTGCTTCTGCTGTCTCAACAATGGATTGAGGTCCTCAATGCCAAACAGGAAATCAGAGGTGTCTCCCTTGACATATCACGTGTCTTCTATACGGTCTGGCATCTCGCTCTGCTCACCAAACTCTCCTCCTATGGTATCCATGGAAATCTCCACGCATGGCTTGTGGACTTCCTCTCAGGTCGTAGTCAAAGTGTGGCCCTGAATGGATTTCTCTCATCCCCGCTTCCTGTTCAGGCTGGAGTTCCCCAAGGCAGTGTTCTGGGCCCTGTGCTTTTTTCTGGTCTTCATCAATGATCTCTCCGACTCTGGAAAATCCTCTGTATCTTTTTGCTGATGACTCCACTGTCTGCTGCTCCATTCCTCATCCCTCAGATCGGCAGTCTGCAGCCTCCTCACTCTCTGCAGACCTGGACAAAATCACAGACTGGTCAAACAAGTGGAACATGTCTTTCAATCCTGACAAATCTCACACTCTTACGATGTCTCTCTGAAGAGACCAACTGGACAACCCTCCCATCTGCTTTCTGAACAATCCTCTCCAATAAGTTCTGTCACTCAATATTTTGGGTCTCACTATCTGCCATGATCTTTCCTGGGAAAACCACATTTCCAAGCTGGCCTCCAAAGCCAGTTGCCGACTGGGCAGCCTCCGTCGTGAGAAGTCCTTCCTTGGCACACCTGAGCTCCTTGCCACATACAAAGCTTTCATCCGCGGCTCAATGGAATACTGTTCCCCCCTCTCGGCCGGTGCTCCTGCCTCACACCTAGCTCGGCTTCACGCTGTTGAAACCAAAGCTTTCAGAATTATTGGAATCTCCCGCGATGAAGCTAACTCCGAGGGCCTTTCACTCCCTCACCGCAGGCAGGTTGGTGGTCTTTCTGTCTTCTACCGACTCCTCTCTGGCCTTGCTCCCCCAGCTCTCTCTGTGCTCTGTCCCCCAAATATTCCTACAGGTCACACAAGATCTGCCAGCAACCCTCTTATGGTTAAACTGCCAAAATCTAGGCTCTCTGCTCACCTTCACTCTCCCTTTTCTCCCACCTCTGGAACAAACTCCCCCACTCCCTTCAATCCCACTCCTCCCTCCAGGTCTTTAAAACAGCTGTTCACCACCATCTCTTATCTTCCCTCATCCAAAACCTTGATCATTTCTACCCCTGCTAATTCACCCCAGATCCACTTTTTTTGAAATTCCAACTTCTTTCCTGGAAGTCCTTGCAGTGTCCATATGTTTTCTACCTCTCCCACCTCCCCCAAGCCCTCTCCCTCCCACAGATCTCTCGATGTCCCTGCTCTCAAATGTTGTGTTTGTGTCCTTCCCTCTCTCCCCCCATCTTGTCTACCACTCCCCTTATTATGTTTTTATGTGTCGGTTTGACTTTTTGTGTGATTAATGTTTGCTCTTTCACGAGCCTCGACCTTGTATACAAAAAAAAAAAAAAGTGGTCAATACTTTCTACGACATGGCTGGCAGCGCAAAGATCTCATAAATGACAACTAATGCGAGGGCCTCTGGTTTCCTCCACCTGTCAGAAGGCATGTCAGAAGGCATGCTCCCCCAGCTCTCTCTGTGCTCTTACGCCTCGAGAACGGGCCGTCGGCCATTTTGACACGCGCGCTTTGTGCATTGCGCAAGGTCTTTGCTTCACTTCAGCCGTTTGCACCACATTCAGACATTTATCTGGTGTGTGTGTGGGTAACGTGGATTTTGAAGGTAAATCTGCGGTTCGCCGATTTGGACCCGTGAAACGTCCATACCCGAGGGTGTGATTTCCCAGTCGCCTGGAGGGCGCCTTTGGATTTCCCAGTAGCCTTGAGAGCGCCTTTGCGCAGCTTTGGCCGCGTGACTGTGACTGTCATCCGAACGGGATTCTGGTCTCGATTAGACATCGTTCTGACGATCGCTGGAGCAGATCGACTTTGGCTTGAAGCCGGGATCGACTTTGGCTTGAAACCGGAATCAACTTTGGTTTGAAGCCGGGAAAGAGACATTGGGAATGTTCTTGTTTCACTCACTTGGAGCACAGTGAGTTAGTTATATATTACGAAACTGATGGTACCATGATAGGATATATATTGATTGTACTTTTGATTACTATTATTGTTGTACTGTTATTCTTGTGTGATCTTAATACAATATTTGTTTGTTGGTAACAATTGGTGTGGCTTCACCATTGATCTTTGACATACAGAATAACACATCTTTCTGCCGTGACTCCTCTCGGGGCTCGCAGGTACACTGTGACCAGGGGGTTTGGGGAGGAGCACGTAACAGAAATTGGGCGCTCGTCTGGGATAGAATTCCCAAAATTCCCAAATTTGGAATTTTTCTAACATTCCCAAATTTGTCCAAAAAAAAAAATGGAAAATTTTTGTGTGAAGGTTAACAGGTGCTAACTAATAGTCACCATGGTGTTTGGCGCAGAAAAGTTTGCGGCGTCCCCTAATGAGGCACAGTTCCAAGTGTTAAAAAGATCGGAACTCTTGATATTGGTCAAACATTTTAACTTGGAGGTCCGAGCTCATATGAAGAAAGCAGAGATGCAGACATTGGTGGTAGAATCTCTGGTGGAACAAGGAACATGGAAAGAAGTAGCCTTGGATTGGTTACCCGAGGAAAAAGAAAATGTGGAGCTCTGGAAAATGGATATGCAACTGCAGAGCCAGGAAAGGTTAAAAGAGTTGGAATGGAAAGCCGAGGAAAGAAGAACAGAGGAAAGGAGAGCTGAAAGGGAACTCGAGGAAAGAATAGACAGGAACGAGAACTCGAGGAGAGAAGAACAGAGGAAAGGAGAGCTGAAGAAGAAAGAAGAGCAGGGGAAAGAGCAGAGGAAAGGAGAGCCAAAAGGGAGTTAAAGGAATGTGGCATGGAGTATCAGAAGGAACTTCAACTCAAGGAGCTGGAATTAATGGGAGAACGGAGAGAAGTAGTGTCCATGCCAGCTAGTTGGACAACTATTCAGAACACTTAGGATGTTGGTAGGCATGTGAGGCTGGTTCCACCCTTCAATGAAAAGGAGGTAGCCAAGTTTTTTTTACACTTTGAGAAAGTGGCTCAAATGCTAAAATGGCCTGTGGGGTCCTGGACTATGTTAGTGCAAAGTGTTCTGGTGGGTAAAGCTCAAGATATCTGTTCGGCTTTACCGATTGACCAATGTGCAGATTATGAGATAGTGAAGAAAACCATTCTCAAAGCCTATGAATTGGTCCCTGAAGCTTACCGGCAAAAATTCCGGAATGCCAGGAAGAGGGAGAGTGAGACCCATGTGGAGTTTGCCAGAATGAAGGAAACCATGTTTGATCGGTGGTGTGACTCGAAGGGGATTGGGAAAGACTTCAACCTGTTACGACAATTGATCTTGGTGGAGGAATTCAAACATGGTGTTCACACGGACATTAAAGTACATCTGGATGAAAAGAAAGTACCAGAGTTGTATGAGGCAGCAACAGTGGCAGATGACTATGCCTTGACACACAGGATGGGGTTCAACAAACCTAACTTCCCGCCTAGAGTTAGCCAGGGGAGTTACGGAAAATCAGGTTAGGAGAACAGATATTCATGGAGGCGGCCTTGAGATGACTATGAGGACAAATCTGATACCGCGACTTTTAGGGATCAGAAGACTACAGTTCCAAGACAGACTTATCTTCCGGGGTGCCCGAGGCAGACCACGAGTTTTTCCTCCGGGCCTGCTTGCGCTTTTTGCAAGAAACCTGGGCATTTGATGTCCCAATGTTACGCTCTGAAAAGGAAAAATCAGGAGCGGAGTCAGACTAGTACAACTCCGAATGCATTGGCCAATGCGATAAATCGTCCTTGGAGGACAGTGCCTTGTGAAGGTTCCCATGCCAAAGTTACGGCGTCACAGAACGACCTTGTTCAAGAGGGTTACAAACCTTTTATTTCAGAGTGGTTTGTGTCACTGGATGGAGACTTAACGAACCAGAGACCTGTTAGGGTATTGAGGGACACAGGAGCACATCAATCTTTGATGCTTGAAGGCATTTTGCCATTGTCAGAGAAGACGGCAACTGGTGTTCGTGTTCTTTTACAAGGCGTTGGTGGCTATGTTAAAGCTCCACTTCATGTCATCCATTTGAAGTCTGATTTGGTGTCAGGACCGGTCACCGTAGGTTTACAAGCCACTCTACCTGTGGAGGGAATATCTTTTGTTATCGGGAATGATTTGGCCGGTGGTCGAGTTTCTGGTAATCCGATGTTTGTTGAAAAGCCTAGTTTGGAAAATAAAACCGCACCGTTAGAGCAGGAGATTCCGGATATCTTTGCATCCTGCGCCGCGACTCGTGCTATGGGTAGGAAGCACTCTGAAGAGAAGGAGAAGGTACTGACATCACGCTTTGCACAGTCACTTCTTGTCGAGTACTCTGAAACTAGGTGTCAGCACACACAAGTCATGGATGGAGGCAATGTTGGCAAGCTCTTTGTAGGTGGACTGAACTTTGACACAAGTGAAGATATTCTGGACTCTATCTTTGGCAAATATGGACCACTCTTGGAAGTGCTGCTGATAAAAGACAGGGAGACGCAAAAGTCGAGAGGGTTTGGCTTTGTCACGTTTGAAAACACAAAGGACGCCAAAGATGCAGAAAAGGATTTGAATGGCAAGGATTTGGATGGTCGGACCATAACAGTAGAGAAGGCAGGCCATGGGCGTCGAGGGGGCTACAGAGGAGGAAAACGTGGAGGTAGTTTCAGGGGTGGCTATGGCTCCCGGGGTGGGAGTCGTAGTTTTGGTGGCGGCCGCAGTCGTGATTGCTATGGAGGCTCCCAGCAGCAGCAGCGCAGTTTCGGCAACTCTCGATGGAATGACTATTACGGTGGTAGCCGAGATGGGGACCGCTACTCACGTGACTACAGCACCCGACTCTACAACCGTGATTATGATTTTTATGATCAAGAGAAGAGTTGGAAGCACTGAGTGCTCAGGAGCAGCCGAGCCAAGATTCTTACACGGATTAACCCGCGAACGCCACGTTCCAAAATGCATCCGTGCAGTGAATACTTCCAGGCCTCACCACCCAACCACCATGAAACCTGGCTCTCAGCTCAGCCTCCTTCAAAAAGTGCTATAGATTTGCTTTGCTTTGGATTTTTGATCACAACCCCTTAACCTTCATTCAAAAAATGAAAAATAGAAACCAGAGGTTGATGAGATGGAGTTTGGCTTTGCAGGAGTTCAACTTGGAAATTGAGCATGTAAAGGGCAGGGACAATGTCGTTGCGGATGCTTTATCCAGAGTGAACTAACTTTGGAAATGCCTGTAGGTTGTTGGAAGTTTTGTTGCTTTATTTTGGGGAATATTAATTATTGTTGCTCACGTGAATTGATAATTTGGGTGTGAGTTTTACTTTTGTTTGTTAAAAGAGTTTTTGCCTGCAAAGAAAGTTTTCACTAAGTTCAAACTTTCTTTCTTGAAGGGGGGAAATGTTACGGATTTGTCACTTCCGTTGTTGTGGTTTTCATCCACTGTGCACATTTTTGATTCCATGTACTATTATTGTTGTCGTTTAAGGGAAATAGATATTGCTATTTTCAAAAGGTAAAAAAGTTAATGTTTTAAATGAAACCAGAACCAGACGACGAAGAAGAGGAGGAGGAGAGAGAAAAAGGCAGAGCGAGTCGTCGGACAAAAAGCCTAGTTGCTTCAAGGTCCTGAGCGAACGTTGTCGAACGAGAGTCGCTAGTGAACTTTGGGTTTCCCGGGAAAGGGATTCCTGCGACAGAGTTGTTATCACTGTGACAGATCAACCTGCGTGTCAGGTTTTGGCGGTTGAGTCCGAGGAGAATCATCGTTGGGCCGGTACGCCTCGAGAACGGACTGTCGGCCATTTTGACTCGCGCGCTTTGCGCATGGCGCAAGGTCTTTGCTTCGCTTCAGCCATTTTCACCACATTCAGACGTTTATCTGGTGTGTGTGTAGGTAACGTGGATTTTGAAGGTAAATCTGCGGTTCGCTGACTTGGAGCCGTGAAACGTCCATACCCGAGGGTGTGATTTCCCAGTCGCCTGGAGGGCGCCTTTGGATTTCCCAGTCGCCTTAAGGGCGCCTTTGCGCAGCTTTGGCCGTGTGACTGTGACTGTCATCCGAATGGGATTCTGGTCTCGATTAGACATCGTTCTGACGATCGCTGGAGCGGATCGACTTTGGCTTGAAGCCAGGATCGACTTTGGCTTGAAGCTGGGAAAGAGACATTGGGAATGTTCTTGTTTCACTCACTTGGAGCACAGTGAGTTATATATTACGAAACTGATGGTACCATCATAGGATATATACAGACTTGGCATTTAATATGGAATATTTTTTTTGTGGGGGTGAACTTACTTTTCAAGATGACTTGGAACCAAAAGTTCATTGGAATTAGGTTGAAATTATTCGAGATTTTGTTAATGTGACCTTTAAAAGAAACAAAAACCACACTTGACATTTCGAAGCAAATAAATTGATCCTTGAAAGTGATGTAAACTGATATCGAACTCAATTCATGGACAGTACTGTGTTAAACTTCTGTACTTTTTCCAGAAGTATCTCTTTATTTTGCACATTAGCCAAAAAAAAATTCAACAAAAACAAAAGCTAAATTATGACTGGGATTATGGACAGTAAAATTACAGTTCAGTACTTCGTGTAACCCCCACGAGCATTCAGGAGAGCACGTACACGTCGAGGCATGCTGTTCACGAGATTTGCAAAGTTTTGGACAGGAATCGCTTGCCATGCAGTGACAATAGCCTGCTGCAATTCACGCACAGAGGTCGGCTGCTGGTCCAAGTTGTCGATTTGACGCGTTAATTCTGCCCACAAGTTCTCTATCGGATTCATATCCGGGGACATGGCAGGCCACTCCATATGCTCTTCACCACGGTCAGCAAGAAAGTGTTGGATCATGCGAGCACGATGAGGCCGTGCATTGTCATCTTGGAAGACAAAGTTTCCTCGAAAGGCTGCACGAGCAAATGGAAGCAATGTTTCTTCCAGAATGACCCTGTACTTGAACTGGTTCAGGTTTCCATTCAGAACAACCAGGTCAGTTTTGCCCCCTGCATGAAAAGCAGCCCAAACGGTCACCCCACCACCTCCAGCTTGGACTCTTGGCACTATACAATCTTCGTTGGGGACTTCATGCACTTGTCTGCGCACTTGGACGTGGCCACCTTGACGATAGACCAGAAATCTAGACTCGTCACTGAAGGTCACGTGATTCCAGTGTCCTGGCTGCCATTGACGGTGCTCTCTGGCCCACTGCAACTGGCGCTGGCTGTGTTGTCTGGTCAGGCGCGTGGCTTTCTCAGGGGACGCCTGGCACGATAGCCTGCTTGAACCAGTCGTTGGTTGACTAGCCTTCTGGATACAGGCACATTTGTCAGTTGCTGCCACTCGGCCCTAAGCCGATTAGCTGACTTGGTACGGCCATTGCAGACTAACCGGTGCAGCTGGCGATCATCTCTCCTTTTGGTTCTGCCTGGACGTCCTGGCCTCGGTATTGGAGTAGGGACACCCCTCTGAGCATTTCGTTTCAGGATCTTTGACACCTGACCTTGAGTGATGCCATACTGCTGAGCAATAGCACACTGTTTCATGCCAGAATTTCATAAAGCCACCACTCCATGACAAACAGCATTGTCAAGTTGACGGACCATCTCCAGAGGAAGCGGCAATAACTTTTGTAGACGTGCAGCAGTTGTTTTCCACTAATACAGAACGCAACAATCCTTATATACCCGATTGTGAAGCCAATCGTCAAATGTACCTGTCCTTACATTTTGTTACGCCACCTGTGATATAATCCTGTTATTGACTTCTTGCTGCGAAAGACAATCAGTGACATGGTTCTTTCAACAAAGACATCACCGAAGGGTAAAAGAAACTCACCAGATTGATATACTGAGTTCAGAAAGTAAACCCAAGTCAAGAAAAAAAATAATTCCATCTTAAATGCCAAGTCTGTATATTGATTGTACTTTTGATGACTATTAATGTTGTACTGTTATTCTTGTGTGATCTTAATACAATATTTGTTTGCGAGTAACAATTATAATTACAATGCGAGTAACAAGTAACCAATAATTATTGGTGTGGCTTCACCATTGATCTTTGACATACAGAATAACACATCTTTCTGCCGTGACTCCTCTCGGGGCTCGGAGGTACACCGTGACCAGGGGGTTTGGGGAGGAACACGTAACACATGATATATACATGATATAGAAATCATGATAATCAATTATATGTATATTTATATATGTTAGGCCTGGGAAAAATGAAAAAACCGATATCATGATAATGGACCTCATTATTACGATTATTGCGACAATGTCATGACAATATAAATAATGTAATTAGCGCCTTGTGAATCATGTAGCATACAATAACAATGCACATAAGAACAAACGGAATAGCCATAGAGTTTCTGTGTTCGTACGCTTTATTCAATAATTCTGTTGCAATTCGTTTCAAGTCAAACCTCATTTTGCCCAGACAAAATTGCTTGCTCTGTCCGCCAAGCGACGGGACAAGCAGTTTCCAAAGAGATTGACACAGGACGTCTGGCTTCGCAAGCGATAGCAAACTGCTTGCTAACAGAACACACCAAGCAAGCTGCTTGCTAACAGATCACACCAAGCAAGCTGCTTGCTAACATAACACACCAATCAAGCTGCTTGCCAATATAACACACCGAGCAAGATGCTTGCCAATAGAACACACCAATCAAGCTGCTTGCTGACAGAACACACCAAGCAAGCTGCTTGTTAACAGAACTTACCAAGCAGGCTGCTTGCTAACAGAACACACCAAGCAAGCTGCTTGCTAACAGATCACACCAAGCAAAGCTGCTTGCCAATAGAACACACCGAGCAAGTTGCTTGCCAATAGAACACACCGAGCAAGCTGCTTGCTGACAGAACACACCAAGCAAGCTGCTTGCCAATAGAACACACCGAGCAAGCTGCTTGCTAACAGAACACACCAAGCAAACTGCTTGCTAACAGAACACACCAAGCAAAGCTGCTTGCTAACATAACACACCAATCAAGCTGCTTGCCAATAGAACACACCGATAAATCTGCTTGCTCACAGAACAAACCAAGCAAGCTGCTTGCTCACAGAACACACCAAGCAAGCTACTTGCTCACAGAACACACCAAGCAAGCTGCTTGTTAACAGAACACAGCAGGTAAGCTGCTTGCTAACAGAACACACCGAGCAAGCTGCTTGCTCACAGAACACACCAAGCAAGCTACTTGCTCACAGAACACACCAAGCAAGCTGCTTGCTCACAGAACACACCAAGCAAGCTACTTGCTCACAGAACACACCAAGCAAGCTGCTTGCTCACAGAACACACCAAGCAAGCTGCTTGCTAACAGAACACACCAAGCAAGCTGCTTGCTAACAGAACACACCAAGCAAGCCGCTTGCTAACAGAACACACCAAGCAAGATGCTTGCTAACAGAACACACCAAGCAAGCTGCTTGCTAACAGAACTTACCAAGCAAGCTGCTTGCTAACAGAACACACCAAGCAAAGCTGCTTGCCTGTAGAACACAACGAGGAAGCTGCTTGCTAACAGAACACACCAAACAAAGCTGCTTGCTAACAGAACACACCAAGCAAGCTGCTTGCTAACAGAATACACCAAGCAAGCTGCTTGCTAACAGATCACACCAATCAAGCTGCTTGCTGACAGAACACACCAATCAAGCTGCTTGCTGACAGAACACACCAAGCAAGCTGCTTGCTAACAGAACACACCAAGCAAGCCACTTGCTAACAGAACACACCAATCAAGCTGCTTGCTAACAGAACACACCTAGCAAGCTGCTTGCTCACAGAACACACCAAGCAAAGCTGCTTGCTAACAGAACACACCAAGCAAGCTGCTTGCTCACAGAACACACCAAGCAAAGCTGCTTGCCAGCAGAACACACCTAGCAAGCAGTTTGCTAATTGGGACATTTGCGAAGAAAGTTGTATATGACTATCTTCTGACCTCTATCTTTGAACCCTATTTGTGAACGTCTGTTTGTTCGGTTGTGCCTCATGGACAGCCTGAGGAAGTGACTTAGAGAGGGAAGAAGGGCTCCACGGGGGGGGGGGTAACTTTTCACGACAAAAAACATGGGCGCATCAGATTTAGACTAGGGGCGTGCCCAAGGGGCGTGGCAGCGGGGCGTACCCAAGGGGTGTGGCTTCCTCTGACTATAAAAAGCCCACGACACACACGTGACTGACTATTTATTTTCTGGGCAACGCCAGGTAACTCTGCTAGTTTAAAATAATGCCTTTGATGTGGAACTTCACGAATAATAAATGCCAAGCAAACCCATGTTGTGACAAAAATGGGATAAAGGAATAAATAAATGGAACGCACGACACCATGTTGCTTGCTCCATTCGGTCCACCGAGGAGAGAAGAACGAGATGACTTACTTGTCCTTGTCCTAAGTGTCAAAACTCGGCACATCGAGAACGCTCATATTCGCGATCTTTGACCATGATGTTGCCTTGAGTGCTTAATCATCAACAGACAAAGCGCAGTCAAACGGATCGACAATTTGACACCAGAAACAGTTTTGGCACCTTGAGTAGTTGGTTGTTTTGATGTTTATTTCTTAACAATATATATAGAATTTAAATTACATCTTGGAGTATATTCATTACATTTTATATCACTTGCTTTATTTTATAGCACTGCATTTAATATGGTATATCTTTTGAGAGAAGCTAAACACAGTCAATAAACCTCAATATCTGGGTTCAAGGTGTGATTTACCAACTATGCATTCGCAGCAGTTATCGCGATAATTAATCTCCATTATCGGTATCATGATTATCGTCCCATCGCTGCTATCACCGAGCACTAATATATATATGCACACACAACACATGGTTATATAGCTTGGATAATCTATATATATAAAACACAGTTTGTGTGTGTGTGTGTGTAATGTTACCGGTAGACTCCTAAACGGAGAGGCTCACGTACTTGATATTTGGCACAAACATGGCCATTGAGCCTGGGAAGAACATGGCCGACCTAAAAATTTATTTCATAATATTTTTAAACCATATTTTTACCTCAGCGCATTTCAGCGAGGAATATTATACACGGAATCTGACCGGTCGCAGAGCAGCGCGCCGATTCACTCAGAGCGATCACGTGATGTTCCTTGCCGCCATTAACTCAGTTACGCGTTCGCACGTATTTCAGAGCGAAAACAATTGCGTTTTTTCACATTTCAGCGACGAACATTGCCATTCACACCACATAGGTTTTTTTCCCTTTCATCTTTAGATCCATATTTTTTGCCATAATGTAGCGCATTATGGCTCCCTCGAGCTCGAGTTAGCCAATCACCTGGGAGCATGAGGCCACGTTGGCCATGCCCACGACAGGCCGCAGAGTTGCAATCGATCGCTCAGAGCGATCACGTGATGTTCCTTGCCGCGCGATTGCGTTTTTTCACATTTGAGCGACGAACATTGCCATTCACACCACATAGGTTTTTTTTTCTTTCATCTTCAGATCCATATTTTTTGCCATAACGTAGCGCATTATGGCTCTCTTGAGCTCGAGTTAGCCAATCACCTGGGAGCATGAGGCCACATTGGCCACGCCCACGACATGACGCAGAGTTGCAATCGTGCGTTTGCGTCGTTTATTACCACGTGTAAACGTGGTATTTTGTCTACGAGTATTTTGAATTTGGTATTTTGAATTTGTCTACGAGTGAGTGACTGGAAGACTGACTGTGATAAAGGCAATGGCACCGAAGAAAAGAAATTTGTCACGTTCAACCTCCCGAGCAAGGAAAATCGCTGATCGGAGACTCCATGAAGCCGATGAAGGTACTTTTCACCATCGACAAGCCAATCAAGAACGTGTCTCTAGATTCAGACAGCGAGAGACAGAAGATGAGACAGAGGCACGTCTAAACACCAATCAACAATGTCTGGCGAGGGCCAGACAGCGAGAGACAGAAGATGAGACAGAGGCACGTCTGAACGCCAATCAACAACGTCTGGCGAGGGCCAGACAGCGAGAGACAGAAGATGAGACAGAGGCACGTCTAAACGCCAATCAACAAAGTGTAGCGAGGACCAGACAGCAGGAGACAGAAGAACAGCGCCAAAAACGACTCAAACGGCACAGAAAACGCTGAAGCAACCGCGTAATGTTGCGGTGCTGTTTAACTCTGAGTGAGAATAGTTCTAAATTTAAAAAACTTTCATCTGATATTTGTGAATTATTTCAAACAAACTGTATTTCCCATCTACACGGCCATGTATTCCTATTAAACACGGCCCCCACCCCTTCCCCCCATCCCCCTCCACCCTCCCATCCCTCACCCTCCCCCCCTCCCATCCCCCTCCCCCTCCCATCCCTCACCCTTGCCCATCCCCCCCTCCCCCTTCCCCTCCCATACCTCCCACCCCCCTCCCCCTCCCATCCCTCACCCTCCCCATCCCCCCTCTTCTCCACCTCTCCCCCTCCCCCTCTTCTCCCCTCCCCCCCCCTCTTCTCCCCTCCCGCCCGTTCCCCTCCCCTCCCCCGCCCGGCAATGCCGGGTACTTCTGCTAGTACGATTATATTTTCAGGTTACAATTGTGGGTGGCATCAGTCCAGCTGTCCAACCAATGAGTATAGAGCATACATACATACATACAAACACTTGCTCCATTATATATAGATGAGGCGGCCATTTTGTTTCTGGGCCTTCCCTACATAGAGTGTTACTGTATTCTGTTTAGTTGTACAAAAAGAGACGAGAGATTTCATGGTTTCAGTGAAGTCATGTTTCAAAAATATACATGTAACACTTTAAAATCACTGCGGCAAAGTTTTTGAATGCAAAAGAAAGAAATTACAAAGACAAAAATATAAGGACCACAATGAAGATGGAGCCAGAATACTCATGCTAACAATACTGTACATTATGAGAATGATCGAGTTAAGTGGCAATTTTATGGCCAATATAACTTAAGAAGCTCTAATCCTAACCCAATCTAAAGCTATGCAAAAGAGAGAAGAGAAATGCAGGGAGTGAGTGAGGGTTATATACACTTCCATACACACATACATACACACATACATACACACATACATACATACATACACTTCAGGGCAGCATGGACCTTTTTATTTAGGAAAATGAAAGTGCAGATATGTGAATGAACTTTCCCCTATTTCCCACGGTATTCCCATGCTGTCCCGTTCATGTCGTGGTGCCTTGCTACGTGTGTATAAAACTACGAGACGGATACACAGGAGTTTCAGGCCAAGTGCTTTGATATTTCTTATTTGGATACTTAATGCCAACCACACATTCTTTACGTAGTTCAACCACAAATTCTTAAAAATAAAAAATAAAGTCCAAAGAAATTAAAATCGCAAGGTGACAAGACTGGACTGTATGGAGAACGTTTCTGAATTTACCACACCATCCTTGCTAGAGTACCAAGGTAATTTGAAGTCTCGGAGATTGGAGGTCAATTGGTTCCTATATTGCACTTGCATTTTGAATTCCAAGTGAGAATGGACGTTTTTTTTTTTTTCTTGCACATTTCAAACAATGACGTTGAAGTCTTCAGGAATTTCACATGCAGTAATCCAGAAATTAGTCAAAATCAGTTGGTCAAGACATTTTATGTTTAAAATCAACAGCTTGAGTGACAGCAGTTGCTTGGATGTGGGAAAACTGACGCTCTCTCACAAATTCATGGCCATTGTTCAGCTTTGTAACTCTACCACGTCGGGGAAAAGACATGCATCACCAAAACTGTGCAGAAAGTCTCTTGTGAATTCAACTGGTTTGATGTTCTCTTTCACAAGGAACGTAATGATACACCTCTATTCCTCAGCACATACGACAGTTGGTTGCCATATTGTTGTTGTTATTGTTTTATGGCTGATCCCATCCTAAGGGATGATTTTCAGCCAAATACGTTATAAAGAAAGAATGATAAAATTAATGAGACATAATGAAGAGCTCATAGTAAAATGAAGTGTCCAGATAGTAATGAGAACATTCAAACGTTTTTGTATATCTGATCTTCCATCAGCAGGGATTTCAAAGTCCAAGGTAGGTGGAGCACAGATAGCGTGTTCTTTAAACGCACTCCGATATCAGCGAGGTTGTGGCAATGTAGATAAAATACTTTTCAACACTCTCTGAGTCACCACATGTAGTGCAAAGACCTGCAGCAATGTGGCAAACATTAAGGTTCAAATTAGATAAAAACAAAAAGACTTTCGCAGAAGCTTAATATTTTTGAGAAAATCGAGAGGTATTTCCTGATAAGATATATAGAAAGTGAATAAAAAGTTAATATCTGGTTTGAAACAAGCTTGCTTGGCCAGCTTATCAGCCATGTACATGGGCCGGTACCCACGCCATGTTAACGCGTGAACCAGTCCTCCGTAAAGTGATCCAGAGCAATGCGGAGTTCCCAGACCATGATATATTATGCATTGATGGGTGTTTTGCATTCCGAAAGGCTCGTGAGGTGCTCAGCGAATGATATATTATAAGAACATCAGTCGAAGTGAAATATAAAACCCAAACCACCGCATGAAGAATTGCAAAAAGTTCTGCAGTGAAAGTTGAAGGGTCATCCAATATTTTACCCAAACAGGAGTATTGCAAATTTGGCACAAAAAAATACAAGGATGTCTTCAGATTTGATGTCTTGCGAGCTGTCAGTATATATGTAGACAGAGTTTGGATGTTCAGCAAACTTTTCCCTCGTATTGTTCAGGATTAAAACTGGGTGGTCTTTTTTGCTCACATCAATTCAACGTTTAAGAATATTCAGTTGTTTGATGGCTTTTTCTACCAGTTGGCTGATATGTAGACCCTAAGTGAGCTTTGTCAAGATAAACTCGCAAAGGTTTCAATGATTCTTCTCCCTCAATTGGAGAATTGTCAAGAGATAGGGTGGATCACATGTTTAAATTGATGAAAGTACACTGCTTTGGTTTTAACCTGTGTAGGTTTCAAGTCCCACTTATTGCACCAATTTTTTAAGTCATGTATGGCTGTGTGCAGCCAATGCTCAGTGATAGCAATTTGGTGCCCTGAAGACCACAGACCTACATCATCTGCATACAAGACCAGTTCAACTGATGGCCAGATTCTAATAAATCATTAAATCCAATGTCACCACCTTGGCTTTACCCAGAATGCTTTTCGCAGCATTGATGTCATTTCCTGCTCAAGGTGGACAATATCATTGCACAAAATTTCAACATTATTTGTACATGTTCGACAGTAAAAGGTCCATGTCAAACTTGAAACACACACACATACACACACATACACACACACACATACACACACACATATACACACACATACACACACACACATATATATATACATGCACAGACACACACTGAGACAGACACACACATGCACAAACGCACACACACATATACACGCACAGACACACACACACATACACACACACACATACACATATATATATACATGCACAGACACACACTGAGACAGACACACACATGCACAAACGCACACACACATATACACGCACAGACACAAGCACACAGACACACACATACATATATATATATATACATGCACAGACACACACTGACACAGACACACACATTGACAAACGCACACACACATATACATGCACAGACACAAGCACACAAGCGTGCGCACACACACACACACACACACACACACACACACACACACACACACACACAAACACACACAGAAATGGCATCTCACAAGCTGCTAAAGAATAATGATAAAACTGACATAAAAAGCAATAGGAATGGGAACATTGAAAAGATGAAATGGAGTCAGTAAACAAAGTAATAATAGGTGTAATGAAAATCTATATTGCACAATAAAAATACAATGGGGTTGTGGGAGGAAACTGTATTGTTATGATTGGTATAACAGACATTAGCAGGACCACAACTTGACTTTCAAGCCTGCTTACTCATCCCCTTTTAACCACTCTAGTTATACCACTAACTCTCAGGATATCCTCCCATTAAGACCTCAGTCAAATTGCTCCATAATTTTCAATGGTCATACTACCAAAAGCGTTGCAAGCTGGTGACGCAGGCCCTCTTAGCAGACTGTCATTCCTGGAGGAAAGAAATGAGGATATTGTAAAAATTAAACAAAAAGTAGGAAACCTCAAACCATCACTGTATCCTCGAAACATCTACAACCCATTATAGACAGAGTGTCATCTTCCATACAAGCACACAAGGAGAGGAGGAAAGAAGGTAAAGTGGGTGTGATGGCACGCAGCAGAGAAGCAAAATAAGAGATAAGATGGCGGAGATAAAAGTAGAAGATGCTGCAGCAAAAGACAAGGATGAATTCCAGTGACAATTACATGGAACCGCAGGTTCCAAAGGAACTTGCAAATAATTGTTGATTTGGTCTTTTGATATTCAATTGATCAGAACTAAACCAAACCAGATGCAAAATATTTATGGTTTTCATTATCTGCTCAGCAATTCACAATCAAGGCAAACTGGCAATAGAAAACAAAACTAGAAAGAGCAATCAGAGATTGCAGACCCTCGCCAGGACGTGTTTTCAGTGGTTTTTATAAGGCTTTTGTGTTAAAACAAATATGGCGGCCAAACCACGTGACTGATGACGTCATCTTTTTTCCTCCAACAATTTATCCCTCGATGATGCTCAATAAATTTCAGCTTGATCGGATGAAGTTTTGTACTTGTCGAATTATGACATCATAATGGAGGCACCCATGACATCATCATTAACATATTCCACATGGAGAGTTCTTTACAATGAGCCATGTCTCAATTTTTTTCTATGCAGCGCTTTTGGAGATATCGAGGTGCAATTCTTTTCATTTTTTCCAAGATGGCGGCCGAACCACGTGACCGATGACGTCATCATTCATCTTTTTCTCCCCCACTTTATCCCTAGATGACACTCAATATATTTCATCTTGATCGGATGAAGTTTTGTACTTGTCGAATGATGTCATAATTGAGGCACCTATGACATCATCATTAGCATATTTTATTCCCCATGGAGAGCTCTTTACAATGAGCCATATCTCCATTTTTTCTATACAGCGCTTTTGGAGATATAGAGGTGCAAAGTTTTTCGATTCTTCGAAGATGGCACCCATACCACATGACTTATGACGTCTTAATTATCATAAATTATACACGTGGAGTTGCACCTATGGTGAAAATTTCCTGTCAATCGGACCAACAGTTGCAGAGAAAATCATATTTATTCTGTGCGGACAAACAGACAGACAGACAGACAGACAGAAAGACAAACAAACGGACTCAAATGCAATACCCTCTCCTCTGGCAAGGGTTAAAATTAGAATGGCATTCCGTAGAGCACATATATCCGCCAGGCTGAAAAATTTATGTTTCTTTTTATCTCACTGAAAGGCCAGATCTGGATCCGGACCTGAACCATAATCGAATGGGGTTGTTCTTGTTGCCGAACCAACTC